>NC_060138.1:55676244-55986721 GCF_021461385.2 Schistocerca piceifrons | reverse complement strand
CATCTGTTGTGACTGTGCAGGTGCACAATCACCATTGAAGAGTCTTGCGGATAATATAGCAAGTCCATAACCACCACTTGTGCACTCGCAAAGTTTTTGGAATTGTCCTTAGAACCAGCAATGCTGTTATCCAGTCCCTTTCTGAATTATTAACACAAGTGCAAACACTAACAGTCCCTACTTCTCACATATTGTCCATATACTATGACCAACAGAAACGTGTACAGTGAAATGGAACTTACAAGTTAATAATATGATGAACTGGTGTCAATTACAATTTTATAACATACGAATACAATTACAAAGGTACAAAATACATAATTAAAGAACATAACAATACAGATAACTCTGTAGTAGTACCGGCTTTACAAAAGAATAGAAATAAACAGATACATCAGTGTTACAGGAATTATGACATAAGTACATACATAAAGATCAGAATAAATTTTGAAACATCACCTTCACATATGTGCAACAAAACAGAATAAATAATGTCTAAACATCTTTTCAAAGTAAATAACATATTATCAGAAAAATTCTACAATGTAACTCTCATCAGATAAACACATAAAGACAGGAAGAACACAAATATACAAGAGTACACAAACACATAGAGGAATAACAGAAAGGGAAAGGACAAGGTTTGTTTTACTGCAGTATCATGCAAACAAAACTTTCTTTACTTCTTGGAGATCTCCCTTCATTCTTCATTATTTCAAAAAGTGCTATCTATACCTGCTTTCTGTACTTTTTTCGTAAAACTTCTCAATGCATTTCTTCCAATTCATCGCAACTCATTCCCTTATATAGTCTACCCCCTCTTAAGCTAACTTAAATCTACTGAGCTCAGATGCTAAACTAAGGTACGAGGCAATGCAGCAGCATAAAACAATTAATACAAACAGCAATGCAAAAAATGGAAATTGTCAAAGCAAGCTGCAGTAAATCTAAATTACCAAGCAATGCAACATTACAACTAACATGAGCCAATGTGCAGCTACAAGAAAAATAAATCAGTAGTAAAACTAGCTTAACAGAGTAATACAAAGTGAAATTTAGTAGCACTATGCCTGGCAAACAGCAGCAGCAAATGCAATAACTTATATCTAAGTATGACACAGCTCAATCAGAAAAAATATTACACTAAAGATGGCCATGCCTAATACCTATGTCACATCTTAATACTAGAGTGATGCATCTTTGCACCAAGTATTTCGCAGCTGCAATTAAGTAGATATTATTTTCAGTGCTATGTTAATGTGTTCTCTTATTTTTGCTCTTCAAATTGTGCTTTTCTGTGTTATCATGTGAAATATTGTGACATTAATGGCTTGTGAAAAACGTAATACTAGGCTCCAAAGTAAACTCAGAAATGACAGTGAAGACGAAACCAGTGTGTTAGCGCCACCGTGTAATGAATTAACTAATGTTCAAAGTAGTAATTTGGTAACTGTACATAGGGAAATGGAGTGGCCTGCAAATAATGGTGTAGGCAGTGAAACAATTATTGAACAGGGAAGCATTATCGATCGATCTGTCGGCAACAGCTTGCCTCAGGAATCCGAAATGACAGGACACAATCTTGCAAATACTGTAGATTCAGGTTTTGCGTCCTCGCCGTTTTCTCAAATAAGTCAAGACACATTTTCTGCTTTTCAAAATGCGAATATTTGCGGTTCAAATGCATTGCCGAATAGCACTGAAGAACATGTTTCAGACACCAGTGCATTGTTATTACAATTAATGCAACAAATGGGACAAGAGCTTCAAAAGTTAGACACAATGGAAAAAAAATCTTCAAAGGTTAGACACAATGGAACAAAATCTTCAAAAGTTAGACACAATGGAACATCACCAGAGACAAACACAGCAACAGTTAGACACAATGGAACAAAATCAGAGACAAACATAGCAAAAGCTTCAAAAGTTAGACTCACTGGAACAGACTCTTGAACAAACACGTGAAGATTTAACTACTGAGTTACACAACATTGAATCGAAATGTCAAAAAGTCTGTAATGACTTAAAAACACAAATTTGTGAGCATTTTCAACCTATTTTTCGCGGCATGAAAATGCGTTACCGAATAACGAAGCAGCCATAAAAGAACTGCAAACTATTGTTCATGAAAATCATGAGACCTTGCAAGCTAAAGTTGACTCAGATGCATCTACCGATTCGGTTACGCAACTTACAAAAACTCAGGAAAACGTAAAGGACACAGTAGATACTCTGAAAGTTGGTTCAGAAAGACACATGGAGGAAATTAGTTCATTATCAGAGAAAGTAGTTGAACTTTAGGATCAGCTACATAATTTATCTACGAAGGTAGACGATAATCTGAATGACACAAAACCGGTAGTCTTGAATGACACAGGAGAGTGCGAACAAATTAGGAAATTCAAACAAAATCAGAATCAAATTAATACGCAACACCAAAGAAAAATCCGGGAAGTACAAGATCAGCAGATACCTTGTTGTATATTCATTCAGTCGTGTATGGAAATACATTCTGCAAAATGTGTCGAGAACATATTTGGAGACAAGGAAGTAATGAATAAAATGTAATGCCAGATACAATAGTTTTATGCATGAACAGCGAAAATGTTATAAGCGATAAACTTTCTTCCTTTCACGGTTCTCAGTGAGAACACGTATCGTAAAGGTTTGAAATCGTATGCAGAGTTTGATCCAAGTTACTAAGTACTCTCATTCTGATATGCTGGATGAATAAACTCTGGGCATTCACGCGTCTTGGGCTACACTACTTTTTCCCGCCCACGCACGCAGCTTTCTTATGTAGAAGTTTCTTATCCTCACAGCAATTATTTCCAGATAGTAAGTGATGTGTCCACAAAGTTTGGTTGAAGTCGGTCCAGTGGTTTAGGAGAAACTGTGGGACATACGTACATACATGGATTGTTATAAAACGTATGGATCACAACGATTATTGTTATTTAAGCAAGCTGAGTTACAATCTTCTTTATGTAGAATGAAAATCTGACGGTAAACAAGACGTTGAAGTTGTAATCTGTCCACGTTAACCAAATAGTTCTAGCTAATTCGTCATTCGTCTTTAGTGATACGAAATAAATATATCAGACTGTGATTTGATCAGCTCTTCTCCTCAAAGCGAGAATAGTGTCCTAGCGGCAGCCCCACTTCGTCCGGCGATCTAATTAGATATCAACCTGAATGTCCAAATACGCTTAACACACCCTACCGACACTTAACTATTTCTCTCTGAAGTATCCCATGACTCTTGTCACCTCATGATGACAAAAGTCATCTTATACACCTTTATATCGTCTCGGTCCTGAGTGTCAGGGACTCCACAAGTTCTTGGAATTCCTTAGCAGAAATATTGACCATTCTGCCTCGATAGCTACCCATAATTGCGAAACTGTTCCTGATGTTGGATTTTGTTCACGAACTAAGCTCTCGATTGCGTCCATTGTCAGGCGGTTTGGGAAGCCAATTCATTCGCTGGAATTGAGCACACTGTTCTTCAAATCAGTAGCGAACAATTGTCGCCTGGTGACATGGAGCACCTTCAAACATAAAAACTGTACCGTTATTTGAGAATATGGAGTACATTAAAGGCTGAAAATGTTCTCCAAGTAGCCGATCGTAATCATTTCCAGTCAATGATCGGTTCACTTGGACCTGAGAATCCAGTGCGTTCCACGCCAGCACAGACCACACCAGTATGGAGACAAGAGTGCATTGCTGAAATCTGCCGGCCATGGATTCCTGGGGTCTGCGCCACACTCGAACCCTACCATCACCTCTTACCAACTGAAATGGGGTCTCATCTGACACTCCACGCATTTCCGGTCTCCTGGCGTCCAACCGACATGGCCATGACCCTAGCATAGGCGCCACTGGAAGTCATGCTGTTAGCAAAGGTACTCGCATTAGTCGTCTGCTGCCATAGAACATTAACGACAAATTTGGCAGCACTGTCATAACGGATACATGTCTTACGTGTCCTACATTGATTATTGCCGTTATTTCACGCAGTGTCGCTTCTCTGTTAGCACTGACAACACTACGCAAACGCCGCTGCTCTGCATCTACATCTACATATGTACTCCGCTAGCCACCAAGCGGTGTGGCGAAGGCTCAATTCGTGCGAAAGTCATATCCCGCCCCGCCGCCCTCCCCCTCTGTCCCACTCGCGGAACGCGGGAGTGAAAAACGACTGTCTGAACGTCTCAGTACGAGCTCTAGTTTGCTCTATCTTTGAATGGCGATCATTACGCGATTTGAAAGTTGGTGGTAGTAAAATATGCTCTACATCCTCAGTGAAGATCGGCTTTCGGAATTTAGTGGGCAGCCCCCTCCGTTTAGTGCGCCGTCTGTCTGCATGTGTGTCCAGATTCAAACTCTCTATGAGATTTGTAACGCTCTCGCGATGGCTAAATGTTCCAGTCACGAATCTTGCAGCACTTCTTTGGAGCTTCTCAATCTCTTGAATCAGACACAACTGGACGAACTAACGTATTGTAAGCTATTTCCTTTGTTGAAGGACTGCATCGCTTCAGGCTTCTACCAATAAACCGAAATCTAGAGTTCGCCTTACCCGTTACTTGTGTAATCTGATCATTCCATTTGAGATCATTTCGAATAATCACACCTTGATCATTGACGGATGTTACCGCTTCCAAACACTGGGCATTTATTTTGTACTCGTACATTAATGGGGATTTTCGCCTTGTTATACGCAGTAGGATACACTTACTAGTATTGAGAGCTAACTGCCAGTCATTACATCACTCATTTATTTCCTGCAGATCGTCATTGATTTGTTCGCAACTTTCGTGTGATACTACTTCCCCGTAGACTACAGCATCATTGGCAAACAGTCTAATGCCGCTGTCAATACCATCAACCACATCGTTGACGTAAATCGTAAAAAGCAGCGGACCTATTACGCTGCCTTGGGACACACCTGATGTTACGCTTGTTTCTGTCGAAGTCACGCAATTCAGGACGATATGCTGCTCCCTGTCTGTTAGAAAACTTTGTACTCAACCGCATATGTCATCGGATAGACCGTAAGCGCGCACTTTTTGGAGCAAGCGACAGTGCGGAAACTGAGTCGAACGATTTTCGAAAGTCGAGAAATATGGCGTGAACATTGGAGTCTGTATCTAGAGCCTGTTGTATATCATGCACAAAGAGGCTGTGTCTCGCATGACGGCTGTTTCCTAAAACCGTGCTGGTTTCCGCAGATGAGCTTCTCTGAGTCTATAAAAGTAATTATGTCTGAACACAAAATATGATCCATGATTCTACAACAAATAGATGTCAGTGAAACTGGCCGGTAATCATGTGCATCCTATTTTCTACACTTTTTATAGATCGCTACGACCAGGACCTTCTTCCAGTCCCTTGGAACTTTCCGCTGTTCAAATGATCTCTGATAGATGATGGATAAGAATGGTGCCATATCTGTAGCATAGTCAACATAAAATCTTACGGGAATACCGCCTGGGCCAGATGCCTTCCTGGTGTCTAAGGATCTTAACTGTTGTACAATCCCAGATATATTAAACACTACGTCAGCCATCCCTGCGTTTGTTTCGATAGTTGAAAGGGGGAATGGTGCTCAATCTTCTACCGTAAACGGGTTTTTGAAAGCTAGGTTTCGAATTTCGGTCGTTAACTAAAGACAGTCGGCCACTGCGCTGTCCGTGGTGATAGGTATTGTCTGAAATCTTTCTCGAATCTCGGAGTATTGTATTTCCTAACAGTTTTCGAATGTATGAAGCATTTAGCTCCAATTACCATTCCGCTTTCAAAATGGCTCTGAGCACTATGGGACTTAACTGCTGTGGTCATCAGTCCCCTAGAACTTAGAACTACTTAAACCTAACTAACCTAAGGACATCACACACATCCATGCCCGAGGCAGGATTCGAACCTGCGACCGGAGCGGTCACGCGGTTCCAGACTGAAGCGCCTAGACTACACGGCCACACCGGCCGGCCATTCCGCTTTCAAAGCCTGTTAATTTCCATCGTGCGGCAATAATCACGTCACACACCTTTTCACATGAACCACCTTATTAGAAGTGAAAGCTCCACCAAAGCACTGCACCTTTATACCTTGTGTACTCGATGCTACCGCCATCTAAATACGTGTGTAACACTACACCATGACCTTTGTCCACTTATTGTATTGTGCGGCAGTTGCTGTTATGCTGGCTAAGTCTTACGACTTCTGGTTTTTTTTTTTCGTAAGGCAAGTAAGAGAACGATGTTGAATTGTCTCATTCGGGAGCCGAGACGACACCGTCTGGCCCGCCGTGTACTTGAAGGCCGCAGCAGCTGCACTCGGCCTGCGCTGCGCCTTATCTGCAGTGTCCGGGTCACCGCCGAACACTCCCCTCGGGCTGCTGGAGGACCCTCCAGCCTCCATTGTCCTCCGAGTGGGACCCTCTCCTGGGAGGAATAGCGTCCACTCTGCGTTGTGCCTCAACTGAATATAGCGACTTGGGAGCTGCAGCAAGACAAATGCACTCATCAGAACTGAAACAAAACTATGACGGTAAGGGAGGAGGGTTGCACTTTGGAAAACTTACAGACTTTCACCTGTGGCCAGCCGTGTTAACGTAAGTTCAGTACATTATCTTACAGCAATCACTTAATGTGTGCTTCAGTCTTTACCAGAAGTTACAAGCATACTCCGGAGAAGTAAACTTTTTCCAAAAGTGAAAACCTCTACTACGTACGAGTAACTAGCTCATGTACCTAGAAACGAATATTCTATTCAAATCTAGTAGAGAAGAATTCGTATGAAAACCAGTTACAAGTTAGAAATATTTAGAATCATAAGCTACTGATAAATACGAAGCTAGACTGAAAAGTGATGTATGCATGCCATAGCGGCCATCACGGAAACGGGTATCTGAAGGTGTTACAGCATTGCCAGTTAGTGATAATCTCAGATCATAGTAAAAATACCGAAAAAATTGAGGGATTCCTATTTTTACTCTAAAATATGATGCAGTACTTTACAAAAAACATTTTTGCCAAGCGCTACAGAACAACCCTTACAGGAGTATGTAACCAAAATAGAAATAATGGTTTTTTACCTCAACCTGTTGATACATCAGAACCACTGACTTAATAGGGCAGAAAAAATATGTAAACGTGCTAAAAGCTTATAGATGTGTGTGATACAAAGTATTCCGAGATAAGAAAATAAAATATCCAAGGAAATTTTAAACTGATCGTCCTGTGGAACGAAAAATGTCATCGCTGAGGAATCTAAGTTCTGTGGGACCTTTTAAAAACTACCAGCGAGAATGTTGTTAAGAAAACTATAAAATTAATTTCTGTATCATCCATGATACCATTATTGTGTCGTGTTGCCTATGAACGCAATATATTTGCAATAGACTCAGTGTGCTGCATTGCACAAATACTTCTATGCCGCTGCCAGGATTTTTATTCCAGTGGCTCGCCTTCATACGACCGAGGATATTCCTTCCCTCCAGAATACTTTTTTTTTTGTTTGCAGTTCTTATTGATCCTTCGTCGCAGCACCTATCAAGCAAATCGCCGATGCGCTCTATAGAAATGTATCTGTAGGTACTTTTTATGCACTAATTACACTGAAGTCGTGTAAAATATATTTATATCTACATCTACATGGATACTCTGCAAATCACATTTAAGTGGATGGCAGAGAGTTCATCGAACCACCTTCAGGATTCACTATTATTCCAATCTCGTATAGCGCGGAAAGAACGAACACTTATTTCTTTCCGTACGAGGTCTGTTTCCCCTTATTTTATCGTAGTGATCGTTTCTCCTTATGTAGGTCGGTGTTAACAAAATAATTTCGCATTCGGAGGAGAAAGTTGGTGATTGGAATTTCGTGAGAGGATTCCGTCGCAACGAAAAACGCCTTTCTTTCAGTGATGATCAGCCCAAATCCTGTATCATATCTGTAACACTCTCTCCCATATTCCGCTATAATACAAAACGTGCTGCTCTTCTTTGAACTTTTTCGATGTACTCCGTCAGTCATATCTGGTAAGGAACCCACACCGCGCAGCAGTATTCTAAAAGAGGACTGACAAGCATAGTGTAGGCAGTCTCCTTAGTAGATCTGTTAAATTTTCGAAGTCTCCTGCCAATATAACGCAGTGTTTGGTTAGTCTTCCCCACAACATTTTCTATGTGTTCCTTAAAATTTTAGTTGTTCGTAACTGTAATACATAGGTATTTAGTTGAATTTACGGCTTTATGATAAGACTAATTTATCGTGTAACCGAAGTTCAACGAATTCCTTTTAGCACTCATGTGGATGACCTCACACTTTTTGTTATTTAGGGTCAACTGCCAACTTTCGCACCATTTATACATCTTTTCTAAATCGTTTTGCAGTTTGTTTTGATCTTCTGATGACTTTATTAGTCGATAAACGACAGCGTCATCTGCAAACAACCGAAGGCAGCTGCTCAGATTGTCTCCCAAATCTTTTATATAGATAAGGAACAGCAAAGGGCCTATAACACTACCCTCACTTCTGTTTTGCTCGATGACTTTAGTCAATTACTACGAACTGTGACCTCTCTGACAGTATACCACAAATCCAGTCACATAATTGAGCCGCTTGTGTGGTACAGTGTCAAAAGCCTTCCGGAAAATCGGTAAAAACGGATTATATCTGAAATCCCTTGTCAATAGCACTCAACACATCGTGTGAATAAACAGATAGTTGTGTTTCACAGCAACGATGTTTTCTAAACCCATGCTGACTGTGTGTCAACAGAGAGTTTTCTTCGAGGTAATTCATAATGTTTGAAAACAACACATGTTCAAAAATCCTGTTGCATATCGACGATAACGTTATGGGCCTGTAATTTAGTGGATTTCTCCTACTACCTTTCATGAATATTGGTGTGACCTGCGCAACTTTCCAGTCGCTGGTACGGACCTTTCGTCGAGAGGACGGTTGTATATGATTGTTAAGTATGGAGCTAATGCATCAGCATACTCCTAAAGGATCCTAATTGGTATACAGTAAGGACCAGAAGACTTGCCTTTATTAAGTAATATAAATTGCTTCACTAATCCGAGGATATTTACTTCTACGTTCCTATGTTAGTAGGTGCTCTCGGGTCGGTTTTTGGAATATTTACTCTGTCTTATTTTGTGAAAGCATTTCGGAAAGCTGTGTTTAGTAACTCTGCTTTGCCAGCACTGTCTTCGCTAGTATCTCCGTTGTTATTACGCAGATAAGGTATTGATTGATTCTTGCCGCTAACATACTTCACATACTACCAGAATCTCTTTGGATTTTCTGTCAGGTTTAGAGACAAACTTTCGTTGTAGAAACTATTACAAGCATCTCGGATTGAATTCCGCATTAAATTACGAGCTTCTGTAAAGGATCGACAATCTTGGGGATTTTGCGTCTGTTTCAATTTGGCATGTTTGTTTCGTTGTTTCTGCAACAGTGTTCTAACCCGTTTTGTGTACCAAGGAGGATCAGCTCCGTCGTTCGTTAATTTATTTGGTATAAATTAGCCAATTTCTGCCGATACTATTTCTTTGAATTCAAGCCACATCTTGTCTACACTTATATTATTAATTTGGAATGAGTGGAGATTGTCTCTCAGGAAGGCGTCAGGTGAATTTTTACCTGCTTTTTTGAGCAGGAATATTTTTAACATATTTTTGGAGGATTTGGGGAAATCAATATTCATACTCGCTGCGACAACCCTGTGTTCACTAATCCATGAATCGGTTTTGATGCTCGTTATTAACTCAGGATTATTTGTTGCTAAGAGGTTACGTTTGTTCTCACAACCGTTTACTATTTGCGTGGGCTCATGAAATAACTGCTCGTAATAATTTTCAGTGAACGCGTTTAGCACAATTTCGGAATTTTGCGCATGGTTTTGTGAGAGACAAGTGTACTACAAGATGTGGTCCTCTGCAAGAATTACGTGGATTATACACAAAACGTCGTTCTTGGTGCTGCTGTGTCTCTGCCTTCTATTAAAAGTTTTTGTCAACCATTAAACATCCTGAATAAAAAAAAAACAAGTAAACAGAGAAGAAATAGTATGTAACTCTGGGGTACAGTGATTAAATTTTTCACCGTGATCACTCTGTACCTTTCTAGTCGTCGGATTCTCTCATCTGCCGTGGTATATAAGTACAATACTATGCACTATCTTTTGGTCAAAATTGTCAAATTCCATGGATTTCTATTTTCGCTTACGTCCCTTTCTTCGAGAACCAAAACACATGATCACATCTAGGGATTCTGCCAATTGCCCCCTCAATACGGAATACAATCGATTCCGAAATACCAGAAGGTTTCGCTGTCATTTTATGAATTTGTGCAATATTTATGTTATTCATTGTTTCCTCAGTGTCAGCCAAATCAGAGAAGAAATTTGGTAGATAAATCGCGACAGTTTTAGATTGTTTTCGCCCTCTACGCAGGTTCTACAATTCATTCAATACCACACATACCTGAATGCACTGTCCCACATAGACTGAAACCACACGTGAACACACGATACTGGACGGAAACACAGAACATTCAACTAGCGGCCCTGGCCTAATGCAATGACAACACTGTGACAACAAATCTATGTTGCGGGACAGTGCTTAGCGCGTGTGGACAGCAGACAGCAGGTGTGACCTTGAAGTTTAATTTCCGGCAGGTCACTCCAGAACAAAGTGAACTATATGACCTTGACAAACAGGCCAAGTGGCATGTGGTAGTTAATATCCCCTTACGTATGCACGCACAGTTTGAACATGTTGAGTAACGGATGTAAACAGATATGTTCGTGTGCTATGTCAACCACAGATAAACAGCATACTGTTATCGAATTTTTAACTCCTGAAAAAGTGACTCCTAGTGAGACTCAGCAACGTTTAAAGGCCGTTTCTGGTGACAATGCTCCTGATTGGTCCACTGTAAATCGATTGATAGGAAAATATCGTGGTCGAGAATCTGGAGAACTCATAATTAGAGCCGAAGCATGCAGCGGACGTATGATCACTGACACAGACAATAAATTTTATTCAAAATGGCCGGCGAATAACTCAAAACCGTGTTGCACACTCTGGTACCACGCGCCGCGGACTTTGAATCCCCGCCAGACGTCATGGACGTCGTAAACCCCTAGAGGTTTCTGCACCATCGCGCCGTAAGCTGTGACAGCAGGCCCGTCCTGGCCCACATTTAGTGTGAGGGCGCCGCACTGGACCACGTGGTACCAGCGTACAATAGCGGCGCCCCCGATATAGTATTTAAGCGCCTGCCTCTCGCTCAGCCAGCAAGACATTAAACTTATCCTCCGGTCCAAACGCAACGGCCTCTGGTCACGACTGTGTCACCTACCACCACCTTAGAGTAAGCCCCTATTCCTTCCTGACTGTTCTCGCAAATCTCTATAACGTCATCCTCTCAACTGGCTTCTACCCTGACCTGTGGAAGACCTCTCGCGTCCTCTTATTCCTCAAACCCAGCAACCCCCTTTTGCCGCCTCTTCCTATAGTCCCATCTGCCTCACTTCCGTCTTCACTAAGGTCTTCAAATCCATCTTCTCCCGCCGTATCCACCAGCACCTTAATCAACACCCCCTACTCCCCCTTACCCAGTGTGGCTTCTGACCCTCTTTCTCCCTTCAAGACCAACTCCTTAACCTCGTTCACCTTCTCTCCCTCCAGCTCAACTCCTGTCGCTCCGCCAGTTTTGTTTCCCTAGGCCTCCAAAATGCTTATGACAGTGTATGGCATCCCGATCTCCTCTTTAAACTCCAAACCTACGCCCTGTCTATCAATTTTGTCCATCTGGTCACTTCCTTCTTCTCACGCCGTCCTTCCTATGTCACCCTCCACAACACCTGTATCTTTTATCCCACTGCTGCCGTCCCCAAGGGCTCTGTCCTCTCCCCTTTTCTTTATCTCTTGTATACGACTGATATACACAAGCCACCCCCACCTGTCCACCTAATCCAGTATGCTGAAGACACCACCTTCCTGGCTCTCTATCCTACCCTTCAACAGTCCCAATGCACACTCCAGACCAATCTTAACTAGTACACCACTTGGTGTAACCAGTGGTTCCTCCATGTCAACCCCTCCCAAATCCATGCAATCATCATAGGCAGCACCTCCCACTCCTTCAATCTCCATGATTTCTACCTTACCCTTGGGGTCATCCCATCCACTCCACCCCCACCCTGAGATACCTTGTCCTCACCCTCGAGCGTCACCTCACCTGGAACCCTCACCTCCAGACCTCCCAGCAGAAAGCCCATTCCCACCTCCATTACCTCAAACTCCTGTCTGGTCAGACATGGGGATTGCATCTTTCCACCATCTTCCACACCTACCAATCCCTCGTCTGTGCTATCCTCTGTTATGCCAGCTTTGCCTGGATCTCCACACCCACCCGCTTTTACAAGGCCCTCAAAATCCTCAAACACCATGCGCTCTGCCTTGCCTTCTGTATCTACCTTCCTGCCTCCACATGGCTCGTGTATGAACTCATCCACTTCCCCCACCTACTCCTGTTTCTCCAACATCTCCACATCCTTTACATTATTTGCAGGCTTGATCCCCCCACCCTCTGGTTTCCTCCTCTCCATCCCCGCACGTTGCCACGCCTGTATTTCTGTATCCCTCTCTCTCTCTCTCTCTCTCTACCTCCACACCCACCAACTCCTTCATCAGGGCAATTTAGAGCGGCTCCCCCTCCTGGATAATAAACTTCGCCGTGACATATACCCCTTCTTCCAACTATAACCTGGTCTTGTTGCCTCCCTCCCCAGGGGCCCCCTCTCCCTCTCCCCTACTTCTCTCAGAGCGGATTTTCCCCCTTCCCCCCCTGAGACCCTGCACCCCATCGTTGCCTCTTTCCCTCCCACATCCCTCCCTACCTGGCTCTCTTCAGCATGCTCCTCCCGCTCATCCCCCATCTCTTCCCCTTCCCTCCCTTCCTCCCTTCTCCCTCATCTCCTTCCACCTGGCACATCCTCCGTTTTGATCATTGTCAGTGTGCCATGTCAGTGATGTGCTTAGCACAGATTCTCCTGTGTGTCGAGAGGTGTGATTTTAATTGTGTGCTGGCCATGTACTTAATGTTACTGACAGTTTTTGTTATGTGCTATGCCATCTGTCAAGATATTTTGCTCCGGTCATACTGTGCCTTGTGTTCTTTTAACTGTCCCAGTGTGTGGCTTTTTGTGTGCGCTACTTTTGTACAGTTTTCATCTCCATTTTAATAAAAAATTGAAATGTGTGTGAAATCTTATGGGACTTAACTGCTACGGTCATCAGTCCCTAAGCTTACACACTACTAAACCTAAATTATCCTAAGGACAAACACAACACACCCATGCCCGAGGGAGGACTCGAACCTCTGCCAGAACCAGCCGCACAGTCTCCATTATACAGTCGACCCTTTTTTGTCTGTTGTCCTCCATGATGTTCCCCCTTTTTTATATCTATGTTCACCATGATTCCTCCTTTGTTATTTTTAAAAGTCTTCTATTGTTTTGTTTTAAGTCTTTCAGCTGAAGAGCAGCGCATTTGCTGCTGGCAGCCCGCCCCGACAGGGAATTTAAGTACAGTAAAGGAAAAAAAAAACTCAGCCAGCTAGTCCAATCGTTGCGTGAGTCTTGACACATCGCCTCGACAACAGACAGCATGTTTATCGTTCTTTGTTTTCATTACTAGTGGGCGTCTTGGCTTTGTTTGTTTCTCTGTCACTCGGTTGATTCTTGCATGTTGTTGTCGTAAGGTCTCCCTCCATCGTCTGTCGTTGTTTCGTGTCTGTCCTTTCCATTCGTTTGTTAGTTCACAGGCGACTCTCCTTTTGGTCCCGCCGCGCTTACTCGGCAGTCCGCGACCGTTGCGGTCAGTGTCACAACAGGTTACAACATCTTTGGCGACGAGGTAAGCGGCGGTAGTTGCTAGCATGGAGGCAAAGTTGGTCTGCCTTCTGGAGCAACAGCAGCAGCTCATGCAGCAGCAGCTCATGCAGCAGCAGCTCATGCAGCAGCAGCAGCTCCAGTTAGCCATCTTACAAAAGTCGCTGCAGTTGCTAATGGACAAAGTTGAAACCCGGTGTCTGACACTCACTCCGTCTGCCTTCATTTCCTGCCTTTAATGACGCAAAAGAGGGCTAAAGAGGGCTGGGAAACCTACTTACATCAGCTGAAACAACATTTCACGGCTTGTCAAGTCACGGATGACTCCTTGCAGCGGTCGTTGTTTTTGTCATGGGCCTCCCAAGACAGGTTCTTTCCTCTCCACAAGTTGGTACCATTGTCCGACCTTGCGGCTCTCTCTTTAGAGGAGGTCTGCCTTTTGCTGACGTACTATTATTCCCAACGCTATCATCCACTGAAAGGGCGGAAACTGGGGTAGGCTTTGCCATACGCAATAAATTGGCATGTTCACTAACAGAACTCCCAAAAGGTATCAGTGACAAAATAATAACACTCAGACTTCACCTGGCATCCAAGAAATATCTTCACTTGATCAATGTATACGCACCTACATTGCCATCAACGGATGAAGAGAAGAACAAGTTATACCAAGACCTCTGACATGTCCTTAGGGATATTCCTTCTGCAGATAAACTTCTGTTACTTGGTGTTTTTAATGCTCGTGTTGGGAATGATTTCAGTGCTTGGAATGGAGTCCTCGGTCGCCATGGGATTGTAAAATGCAACTCGAATGGTTTGGATCATCTAACTCTATGTGCCGAGTTTGAACTCTGTCTGACAAATACATATTTTCGTCTGCCTGAAAAATATAAAACGACATGGATGCATCCGCGATCTAAACACTGGCACCTTCTGGATTATGTGATAGTACGGAAAAAAGATCTTGGTGACGTACTGGTCACACGTGCAATGAGAGGCGCTCAGGGATGGACAGACCATCGACTCGTGAGGTCCAAATTAAAGATAACTTTATTCCCGGCGGGGTCAGGGATTTTCTCTGCTTCGTGATGACTGGGTGTTGTGTGCTGTCCTTAGGTTAGTTAGGTTTAAGTAGTTCTAAGTTCTAGGGGACTGATGACCATAGATGTTAAGTCCCATAGTGCTCAGAGCCATTTGAACCATTTTAAAGATAACTTCGAAGGCACCACGCCGAGCTTCACACAAAATACCAACAAAATTGTCCTCCAAAATCTTGGCCAAAGATCAGACTATGAGAGCAAAACTGGATGAAAAATTTGGTGTCTATGGCCTTTTGATATCTGAATCTGCCCCTGTAGATGAACGTTGGAGTTCATACGCTAGCAGACTGCGTGGCTGTGCTTCAGAAGTCTTGGGAAAGCTTCAGAAGAAGCACCAGGACTGGTATGACGAATCTGATCCAGAGACCAGAAAGCTAATTAATGATTTCAGAACCTCTCTTCGCACCCCTGATGATAACAAGCGGAGAGCAGCGCATTACAATCTGAAAGTGAAGGTACGTGCTCTCAAAGACAGTTGGTGGGCAAACGAAGCAAATGAAATACAGTTATATGCCGACACATACCAAACGGGCAGATTCTTTGAGTCCCTGAAAACTATCTTTGATCCAAGAGTTGGGAAGATAGCACCAGTCTATAACAAAGATAAAAGTTGTCGGCTGACGCAACAGAGTGACATCCTGTCTCGGTGGGCGGAACATTTTAATGATGTTCTTAATCCCGACTATCAGACAACCGATATTCCATACATAGAAGCACTTGAAGACCTGCCAGTTGAGGAACAACTTGCGGATGCCCCTTCCTACGATGAATTCATTTCAGCACTGGCTAAGCTGAAAAATGACAAAACCGCAGGATTAGGTAACTTGCCATCAGAGATATATAAATATGGGGGGCCAAACATCAAGAAACCATTGTTTTCTCTGATCTTAAGGATTTGGGAGTATGAAATGATTCGACAAGACTGGAAAGATGCTTGTATTTCCAAGAACTATAAAGGCAAGGGTAACATATCAGACTGCAGCTCCCACAGGGGCATTTCTCTTCTCTCAGCAACGGGAAAAGTCATTGCCCACATAATTAACACCCAGTTAACACACTTTGCAGAAAAACTGCTACCAGAGACCCAGTGTGGCTTTCGCGCAAACAGAGACACAAAGGATGCCATATTTGTTGTCAAACAAATGCAAGAGAAAAGCTTAGAGCAACATCGGCCTTTGTTCATGTGCTTTGTAGACCTGGAAAAAGCTTTTGATCGTGTCCCGCAGGAAGCTCTCTTCATCATATTAAAGAATACTGGGTGCCCTGACAAAATTGTCAGTTTGATTCGACAGTTTCATGAATAGATGATGGCAAAAATCCGCCATGAGGACAAGCTCTCAGAACAGTTTCCCGTGACATGTGGTGTAAAACAAGGCTGTGTTCTGGCTCCCACACTCTTCTCACTTTACTTCGCAGATGTTATGAGAGACGCGACCAAAGCCTGTAGTAATCAAATTAGTCTCGACACAAGGACAGACAAAAGTGTCTTCAACATCTCTCGCCTCAGAACAAAAAGTCGCGTAACCAAACTATCCATCTTAGAGATTCTCTACGCGGATGATGTATGCATGATGGCTAATTCTTGCGAAACTCTTCAGACTTACATAAATCTGCTAAATGCCTCCTGCAAAAGATTTGGCTTAGCCACTAGCATCGCTGGGACGCAAGTTCTCAAACAGCCACTTAGAGGTCTTAATGCAGATGACTCCAGTATTGAGATAAATAACAAACCCTTGAAAATGTGTCAAATTTCAAATACCTGGGAAGCCAAATTAGAAGTGATAACAGCCTGACAACGGAAATCGAAGCGCGTATAGCCAGCGCAGCCTCAGCCTTCGGTAAGCTTAATGACCGAGTATGGAAATCACATGATCTCAAACTACAAACAAAAATTGCAGTCTACAAAGCAGTAGTATTTTCCACCTTACTCTATGCCTCGGAAACCTGGTGCTGTTACAAAGCTGACATTAAGAAGCTAGATAAATTTCATCTTCGATGTCTGAGATCAATTCTGCGCATCAAATGGGAAGACCGTGTCCCAAACACGGAGATTTTGCGCCGCGTGAAACTGGCTGGTATTGAAGCTTTAATAATGAAACATCAACTGAGATGGAGTGGTCACATAGTACGCATGGATGACAGTAGGCTATCTAAAGCGGTGTTCTACTCGCAGCTGTCGTGCGGGAAGAGGTGGAAAGGTGGTCAACACCTGCGATATAAATACATCATTAAACGCCACCTTGCAGCCTGTGGCATTCCAAGCAACAGTTGGGAGGAGCTAGCATTGCGCCGATCGGAGTGGCTATCAACTGTACATAAGACCATCGAACAAATCGAGCAAAAGCGTCTAATGAACCAGGATGCTAAAAGAGAGCTCCGAAAATCTAAGCTCAAGCCTGTCTACACGTATACTTACAACTCTGCTGGTCAACTTCACTGTGCTCCATGCAACAGGATATTCAAAGCGAAATTCGGATTCGCGAGCCACATCCGAGCCTACCACAACAAGGACAGAGAAGACTGACGGAGTCGCTGTCGCCGGACACGGCGAGGAGGACATCATCATCATCATTATTCCCGACGCTATCGTGTGGTCGCGTCTCCGTTGGAGTTCCATCAGAACTCTAAACAGCCTGGTCAACCATATCGTTCCTGGGTCAAGGACTAGCAGGGTCTCAGCCATCAGAGCTATTTTATGTGCACCAATCAGCAATGTAAGGCTTCGTATGAGGACTCCCTTATCGGGGATGTGGTGGTTCAGCTTGCTCCCGATCCTGAGGTCCGTTCCGCGGTGTTGAAACTTGACAAACCCTGCTTGGAAGAGATTCTCTGCATTGCCCAGTCCTTTGAAATTGCTCAAGCCGCTAACGAGCGTCTTATGGTGCGACCGCAGGTGCCGGCGATCGTGGCGTCACGGCGGGTTCCGCCCTCGCGACGTCAACGGGGCCTGGCCAACAGAGGCCAACGCCATCGGGACTCCTCATTGTCCGACGTCTCTAGGGCTTCAGCTCCTTCGGTCGCCCTCATTGCCTGTCGCCATGCCCGCTTCCATCATCCCATCGTGTCGACAGTGCTTTACTGCACATTCGCGGGCTAATTGTCCCTACTGCTGGAAAACGTGAGCGCTCTGTAGCAAGGAGGGTTTCAACCGATCGGTTTGTTGTAGTCGCTTGACTCGCTCCAGTCTTGCCCCTCCTGGGCCTCAAGAAATAGTCCACGCTCTGCAGTCGGTCGTCCCACACGATGACCCATCAGTGCGGAAGCTTTTCCTCACACTCCGCCTTTTCACTGAGGATGCCAGTTTTCATGTCGACACTGAGGCCACCATCTCCCTGATCAATATAGCGACATATACCCGCCTGGGCTCTCCTGAGTTGTCACCTCCCTCTCGCCATATGGTCGCCTACAGAGACAGTTTCTCTCCCCTTCGTGGGCACTTCGTCGTCCAGACGAGGTACAAGCGTGATCCCCAGCCCCTTACCCTCTTGGTCGTCGACCATCCATCGGCATCGAATATTTTTGGCCTGGATGCGTTTCAACTGTTTGGCCTTTCAATTTCCGACGAAGTGAAGGTCGTTTCCACTGCTGTTCGCTTTTCATGACTTGGACGATCTGTACTCCACTTTTGCGTCGTCGTTTGCAACGGAGCTCGGATGTGCTTCCGGCTTTCAGGCGCACATCACCCTATGGCGTGATGCACAGGCTCGCTTTTTCTGGGCCCGGCCTCTTCCAGTGATCTTGCGGCCAGCGGTCAAGCAGGAACTTGAACAGCTCCAGGCCGCTGGCGTTCTGGAGCCTGTAACATACAGTGCCTGAGCGACACTGGTGGTGGTCATACAGAAACCCAATGGGTCCCTTCGGCTGTGTGGGGACTTCGGCGCAACAGTCAATGCTCAGTCCCTCGTTGACACTTACCCCACTCCCCGACAGGAAGACCTTCTCGCCAAGCTTGCTGCGGGAGAGCATTTTTCAAAGATGGACTTGGCTGAGGCACACCACCAGTTGCCCTTGGATGCTGAATGTCAGAACATCATGGTTAGCAACATGCCTTTCGGATTGTATAAGTACAAGCACCTTCCCCTTGGTGTCTCTTTGGTGCCGGCCATTTTCCAGCGATTCCTGGAGCAGCTTACACAGCCTATCCTCACCTGTGTGATTTATCTGGATGACATCTTCATCACCGGGCGTTCCCGCAAGGAATATTCGTAAAACCAGGGCACCTTATGTCACGCTCTGCAGTCTGCTAGTCTACACTGTTGGCTGGACAAGTGTTGTTTTTTTTTTCAACTGGAAGTGGAATACTTAGGCTACTGGCTTAGCAAAGATGGCATTCACCCTTTTGGTGATAATGTCTCGGCCACTGAGGAACTTCCTCATCCCTAAGACTTATCTGAACTCAAGGTGTTTCTGCGCAAGGTTACTTATAACTTAAAGTTCTTGCCCCAGGATGCCTCCATTGCTCAACCGCTCAATTACTTGCGTCGCAAAGGGGTACCTTTTAATTGGACTCCTGCCTGTGACCAGGCTTTTCTCTGTTTAAGAGCGATACTGAAGTCTGCACCTTGCCTTCCTCCATTCTCTCCGGACTGCCCCTTGGTTGTGGTGACTGATACATTGGCATATAGCATTGGTGCCGTCCTCACGCACTGGGATGTCAATGGCTCAAAACAGACCATCGCTTATTCCTCTAAGATGTTGACCCCAGCACAATGGAACTACTCACAGATTGAAAATGAGGGTCTGGCGATCGTGTCCACTCAGCAAAAATTTCACACCTGTCTCTTCGGGGAAAGTTTGCCCTCCTGATGGAATATATACCCTTGATTTCACTTTTCGGACCCCACTCTCATCCTCCAGAGGGGACTGCCCAACATCTCCACAGCTGGGCATTGTTTTTATGTAATTACGCTTACACCATCTGGTATAAACCCACTGCCCACCATGCTAACACAGATACTTTGTCATGTTTCCCAGCAGGCCTCGATCCTGCCTTTGACCAGCAGGAGGTCCTTTGCTTTCACATTGATTCCATGCACTGGGATGCACTGGATGGTTTGCCTCTTATGGCTTTGACATTGCTGTGGCTACCCACCGTGACCCCGTCTTGTGGCAGGTTCTCCACAGCATGGTCCACGGGGGTGCCCATCTATGTTACACATCAGATGCAGCACGATTTCAGCTCCTGGCGCCACCTGTTCCACCGGCTCTCTGTGGTCGGTGATGTCCTTCTGTTGGCCATGGAGTCAGATGCCAATTGGGTCGTCATCCCTCCGGAATTGCGGCTTTGGCTGCTCAGTTTGTTACACTGCGGGCACTGGGGTATGTCCCGTATGAAAGTTTTGGCTCGCTGGCACTTGTATTGGCCCAGTATTGATGGCGATATTGATCGCCTGGTCCGTAGGTGCACTGTCTGTGCAAGCCACCAGGCAAGACCCCTCAGTCGTTTGGACCCTGGCCTGTGCCATGCCAGCCGTGGGATCACATCCAAATGGATTTTGTGCACCTGTTTTTGGGGTCCATGTCGTTACTCATAGTTGATGCCTACTCCAAATACCCATATGTTGTCCACATGGCATCCACCACCATGGAGGCTACACTCACGGCCCTGGCCCAGGTTCTTGCTATTGAGGGCCTACCAACCACATTGGTCTCTGATAATGGTCCCCAATTCACAGCGTCCTCCTTCTATGACTTCTGTCAGGACAATGGTATCAAACATATCTGTAGCCCCCCTTTCCAACCTTCGTCCAATAGTGTGGCTGAGAGCCTGGTCCACACTCTTAAATACCAGTTGACAAAGGCGGATGACACGTCTCCAACCACGTCAGCCCAAACCCTGTTTTTTAGCACCTATCACACTACCCCAATTGACGGATACAGTCCGGCAGAGCTCCTTCATCGGTGACAGCCGAGAACCTTACTCCATTTACTGACACCATCCCCCTTCCGCCCCCATTCTCGGCCCTTGCAGCAGTATGACTCTGGAGCCCCTTGGAAGGCCATGTGAGCCTGCGAGTACGGGCGCAAGGTGTGTTGGACACCGCCCACAGTCGTTGCGGCCCATGGGTGGCATGTGCAGACCTCTAAAGGGTTGAAGCACCGCCATAATAATCAGCTCAGCCCTCTTGGCCTCGTGGGACTCGCGCCGCCGCCTCATCCCCTACCTTCTTCAGGTGCGGACTTGGTTCTCGAGTCACCATCCGTGGCCCCAGTTACTGTCTCCCTGCGGGCCTGCCACTGGTCCCCTCCACCTCCAGGTGGATCAGTGGCTCTCTCCCCCACCATGGATTCTGGATTGGCTGTCATGGATACCTTGGTTGTCCCTTCCTCCCTGCCAATAGCGGTTGACGAACCTGGCTACTCTCCCACTGCTGCCCACCCCAGCACTATCCGGGGCGTTTCTGCCCCTACACACAAGTTTCAGGAGGGAAGGATCTGGGACCGTGCTCCACAGTTTTTGAAGCCCCGCCAGACGTCATGGACATCGAAGACCACTAGAGGTCTCTGCACCATTGATCTGTAAGCTCATCATTAATCTTTATGATTAATTATGTGATTAGAATGGATATTTGTTTGAGTTTGGAGTGGGATTGAGATTTTTTTCTCTTTTTTTACAAGTAGGATAAGACGGGTTGTATGGTGTAGTTAGATCTTGTGATTCCATGTGTTAGGGAGTGCTCTTTGGCTTTCCATCAAATACAATCAGTGTTTGAGTGGCTGATACTTTTCTCTTTTTTTACTTGAACTGAATGTTTGTGCATTGACTTATTTTCGGGTGTTTTAGGATTGTGAGCGTTTTGACTGCATTATTTCTGTGATCTATGAGTAGTTTGCATGTCTGCAGAGAGTGTAATGGATTATTCGAATAATTTGGGAGTTGTTAGCATCTCTGAGCATCAGAGTAATGCATTATTTAAGAGTGGATTCCAGGCCTGTTACTGTATATTGTTAGTCCAGGCATGTTAGGGTGACTGTTTTGCTTCAGCGTTGTAAATAAATTAGATGAAATTGGCAGCTAAATAACTTGGTGAAAAATATATAAAGTAAACTCCTTCCCCTGTCCAGCAACCCAGAACAGGCTGATTCCTTTTTCTCATCAAATTTCTCACCCTCCAGACCACCAGTTGGGTGAGGGTTTCGTTTCAGTGTAATAAATAAACTAGGTGACATCCGTGCCTCAGTGTGAGTGTTCTTAGAGAACGTGAGTGTTTGTGTCTGGCAGCTGGTCTGAAAGTACGCTAGTCTTTCTTATTATTAATGGATATAAATGCGCATGAAATGGTGCTGCGATACACATACACTGTGCATGAGCCGGATGCGCTGTAGCAGAAAACTTTGTCAGTTCTTTGATATGAGCCAGTTGCGTCTTGTGTGACAAGTGTTTCCATGCAGAGAATTTATTTGCAGGACCGTACTCGTCCTATTCATATGTTCAAGCATTAATGGTCATCTGAATGAGTGCATGTAATACAGCTATTAAATACAACAACAAGTAATATCTCAGCATTTTGTGGCAGTAACACTAATCTAATGCTGTACATAGATAATAAATATAAAAAGATTTAAAAAATTTAAACATATTTAAAGAAATTATATTCGAATTGAATGAGCAGCCTATAGTGGAGGCGACACCATACTAACTCGCCTCAGCTAGAGGAGTAAGCTCTTAGAGCAAATATCGCACACATATTCATATAGGATGGCGATTACACTTGATTGTTGTAGTGGTTCTAATTGTGTAAATAAAGACTTGATATCTGAGCCTCTTGTGGCAGTAACATTAACCTAATGATGTAGGCACATAATAAATTTAAATAAATTAGATTCGAATTGAATGGCAACACCATACTAACCACCCTAAGCAGCAGGAGTAGCTCTTAGAGTAAAACTCGTGAATATTTTAGAAGATGATGGCGAACACATTTGATGGTGGTAGTGCCTGTAATTGTCTAAATAAAGACTTATGTCCATAGCCAAATGAGTGCATCTAATACAGCTATCGATATCTCAGCCTGTTGTAGCTGTAAGACGAAACTAATGCAGTAGGTAGTTAATAAATTTAAACAAATTTAAAGAACTTATATTAGAATTGAATGGCAACATACTAAATCCCATCAGCTGCAGGAATAAGCTCTTAGAACCAAATTGAAGTCGTTTTTCGAAGAGGATGGTGGACAGATTTGATGGTGGTAGTGCCTATAAATAAAGGATTGTGTCTAGAGCTGAATAAGTGTGTGTAATACAACCTTTAAAATAATGATAACCGATATCTTGGGCTCTTTTGGCGGTAACATGTGACTAATGTTGTAGGCAGATAAAAAATTGATACATATTGAAACAAATTTAAGAAAATTTAAACTAATTTATACAACTATTCGAATTTAATGAGCAGCCTGTAGTGGGGGCGACACTATACTAACTCCCCTCAGCTAAAGGAATAAGCTCTCAGAGCAAAATTCAGGTACATTTTCAAGGAGGATGGTGAACACAGTTGATGATGGTATTGCTTTTTATTGCTTAATTTAAAGACTTATGTCCAGTTCATAGGGAGGGGTGACTTAGGTTAGTGGATGTAGCCCAAGTGCCCTTTTTTGCCACAATTTTCTTAGGTTAGTAGTGAGAGCCGAAGTGTCCTATCTTCCCACCAAAATCTTTGGAGTGACGCCGTCCTGGGTAACGGCCGCAATCTTGGAGGTTCTATGTTAGCAGCAATCTGATTGGCTGCGTTACATATTAATAAGCGGATCAGCGGAAGCAGAATTTGGTCCATCTCTAAGGCAACACCATCTCGTAGTGCGGAGACGGACGAGCGCTGCGCCTGCGCTGTTATGCTTAGTAGGGTGCGCTGTAGTGGGAAAGTTGTGTACGCGCTGACTACGCGGAACTGTGTACACAACAGTCTATGTCTCGAGCAGGATTACAGTTATAATGTAAGTGGCGACGTAATGTTTTTTTATGGGTGAATATACATGAAACAGTTGTAGTTTTCAGTCATGAATCTGTGTTAGTTGTGTTTCATTTGTACGATTAACACAAAGAAAATATATTTGTGAAATTTTACTGGTAGAACGTAAATAATTTGCTCATGTAGTAAGTTTTAAAAAATGCGTCCGACAATGATAGTTCAACATAACGGTTAAAACGGTATGTTGAAACTTCTAATGCGTTATTCATGATAATTTACTATATCAATAAATATTTTTAATACAGTATGGCAACTGAAACGTGTTGCGGCAAATGGAACAGGGATGAGTTGCATTTGTCTATAAAACTATAATAAAATACGGAATGTCGATTAAACGAATGTACGCCGATATAAAGTGTGCCTAAGCCAAAAATTAAGAAATGTGCTGAGAGTAAACGATCCACAAATATATGTCCCCAGAGAAGTGTTTCCCAACGAATTTGAAAACGAATTATAAGAGCATATTCCAACATGTGAAAAGACGATGTTCGGTTTAGCCTCGCGATCGATATTGTTAAAAGAAACGGATTGCTCTGTAATTTCAGTACAGTAGAAACCATGGCAGCCGAAAAGAGGGGTGAGGTGTCCATTCATGAAATATCGCAGAATTATAGGGAAATTATGAACGCTGCAGGCAAAAAAAACTAAGGTCTTCCATGAAGCTTGTAAGGTGAGGAGCGGCCATTGGTAAAAGAAAAAAAAACTTACCAAATCAAAGGAGGTGAAATCTTGTGCTCAGTTTCATCTGTGGAAAGGAAGCGTCTGGTGGCTCTGCGGGGAAGTCGCGACAGAAAGTCATTCGCAAAACAAAGGATTGGTGCAGCGAGTTGTAAGGGGGAGATCGAATGGAAGAAATGGTCACCTGTATAAAATGTTAAAATGCAAAATGAGGGGTCATGGAAAGTATGAAATGGTGAGACAAGGAATGAAAAATGTGAGGCAAGTAATGAAAAATGTAAAGTATAATGATTGCATATAGAGATGTAGGAACTAAAATATGGAACATTTCCTTAAACTTCGACTCGTACATATCTTTAACTTCAGGGGAGTAGACAGATGAGCCAAAACATTATGACCACTGCCCACCGCGAAGCTGAATGTCTCCTGGTGGTACTGCGGGCACCTGACACAGTGAGGAAAGAATGTAAGTGGAAGACAGATGAATCCGCAGTCATTATAGCGAAGATACGGGGCGCAAATGCGGAAATCCACTGATATGAGCGGTTCTGGTAAAGGGCCCATTTTCGTGGCGCTGTGGCTGGAAACGAGAGTGTCTGAAACGACGAAGGTGAACGCCTGTTGACGTACTACTGTCGTGAGCACCTGTGGAAAGTGTCTGAAGGATAATGAAATAGCCAGTAGGCCGTATGGTATTCGACGACCACGTCTCATCACAAAACGTTGAGGTCGGTGGACTTCCCAATCCAGAAAGGCAGCGACCTGTGGCAGGTCTGACGACGGAGTACAGTGCTGGTGCAGGCACAAGTGTTTCGGAGCACACCGTTCAAAGGCCATTGTTGAACGTGGTGCTGTAAATCACATGACAGCTGCGTGTTCGTTTGTTGACACGACATCATCTGTTACGATTGCAGAGGACACCACATCACTGAGTTTTCACCGTGAATCAATAGAAACGTGTCGCCTGTCTAATGAATTTAATGTCTTGTTTGACCAGGTCGATGGTTGGATCCTTACACGTCTCATCCATTGTTGAACATGGTGCTGTACAACACCCTAACCCTTCGTGCTCCTGTTTTGACGCGATATCATGTTACGACTGCAGAGGGCACCACATCACTGTGTTTTCACCGTGAATCAATAGAAACGTGTCGCCTCCGAATGAATTGAATGTTTTGTTTGACCAGGTCGTTGGTTGCATCCTTAAACGACTCATCCAAGCGATGGCAGCATGAAACATTCACCGCGCCAGGGATACAGACCGGTGATGCCAAAGATATCCTCTGGGGTACACTGAGTTTGGCGTCCATGGGATCTGTGGTGGTAATCGAAAGCATCATGACATCAGTGAACTATGTGAACATTAATACGGATCACCTGCATCACTACTGCGATGACCTCTTCCCGCAGGATAACTGTCCATCAGAATCGTGCTACAGTCGCTTGAGAGGCATTATAGTGAACTCACATTGCTGTCCTGGCCATCAAATGTGCCTGATCTGTACGCATTGGAATACACATTGGGCACCAGCAGTGGGCCAATAAACAGCCATCCCGTAATCTGCGGGAATTGTTTGACCTGTGCAGAGACATTTCGTGCCACATACTTCTTGCATCCTGTCAACAACTTACAGAATCCGTATCAAGCAGAATTTCTGTTGTACTGTGCTTGAAAAGTGGAACAACATGCAATTAAACGGGTCGTCAAAATATAGTGGCTCATCGGTCTAGTTTGTAAGAGTGCTACAAATAATGCAACTACTGGTAAAAATTAGGGTACTAGATTCCTAATCTATACGACCTGAACATGTGCAGAAAATTAAGTTCATTGCGTTCATTTTCCTCAGAATTTCAGGCCATGAAATAAGATACCAAGAACAATATCCTACGGCTGTGGAGGGCATTGTTTGAATAATTTTGGAATTTACTGTTTATGATGCAATAAATAAAATCTGCAGTGTGGAAGAATTTAGACAGGTCGTCTCTAATTGCGCTGGGTAACCCCCCAATCTTCGAAGGACTTTTATTTGAGTTCTTTAGCGAATTATGCTGCTTAGAAAAAATTATGTCCGTATCCCTAGTTGCAAATCCTGTAATTACGGATAGAACCGAAGACGGCGAGCCCTTAATTTGCGCTTATGACCTATATGGCTAGTTCATTTGAGCTCTGAACGCTGAACAGCAGGGGCTGTGTTGGAATCCCTTACCGACTCTGCCTCTGCCCTCAGTAGGTGTGAAACCGCAATTTGCGCTTATGAGTGATATGGCAACTTCATTTGAGTTCTGAACGCTGAACTGCAGGAGCTGTGTTGGAATCCCTTATTGTCTCTGCCTCAGTAGGCATATCCAATGTCGTAGAATTTGGACAGCTCGTCTCTAATTGCGCTCGGTAACCCCCTAATTTTCGAAGGCCTTTTATTTGAGTTCTTTTGCCAATTATGCTGCTTAGAAAAAATTATGTTATAAACCTCAGATTCAAATTCTGTAATTACGGATAGAGCTGAAGATGGCGAGCCCTTAATTTGCACTTATGAGTGATAAGGCTAGTTCGTTTAAGCTCTGAACGCTGAACTACAGGGGCTGTGTTGGAATCCCTTGTATCGTCTCTGCCTCTTCCATCAGTAGGCGTAAAACCGCAAGTGGCTGACTGCGCACTTTACCCGTCAATTGTGTGCAGGTTTCCGCACAAAACGTGTAGCGACTGAGGGACCGGCACGGCGCCTCAAAGGACTCGGCCACCAGTGGGGAGACATCTGAGGCAGTGGCCGACGCAAGGGCGAGGATAACGGGGTCCGCAGCTCACTGCCCCTTACCGCAGGGCGCTACTGAGCCGAGGCGTGTACCCTCTCACTGGTCTGTCCTCTCTCCTCGTCGCAGACGGCCCTAGGTGAATGTAGCTTTGATCCTATTTATCAAAGACGCTTAGTTGCAGGCAAGTGACACGTAATATCGTGAGCCACGTGTTATAGGCTCCCTTACGGTTGGTTTGTGGCAGAGGGTACTCCTAATACCATTATTGTCTCCCTTGGCGAATGGTGCGTCGGTAAAACGACTGCAGGTAAAGCTTTCGTTTGAGCTCTGACTGCTCTGGCGTGTATCGTCGAGATACGAGGTGCATTAAAGTTCTAAGGCCTCCGATTTTTTTTCTGATTAACTACTCACCCGAAATCAATGAAACTGGCGTTACTTCTCGACGTAATCGCCCTGCAGACGTACACATTTTTCACAACGCTGACTCCATGATTCCATGGCAGCGGCGAAGGCTTCTTTAGGAGTCTGTTTTGACCACTGGAAAATCGCTGAGGCAATAGCAGCACAGCTGGTGAATGTGCGGCCACGGAGAGTGTCTTTCATTGTTGTAAAAAGCCAAAAGGCACTAGGAGCCAGGTCAGGTGAGTAGGGAGCATGAGGAATCACTTCAGAGTTGTTATCACGAAGAAAGTGTTGCGAAACGTTAGCTCGACGTGCGGGTGCGCTGTCTTGGTGAAACAACACACGCGCAGTCCTTCCCGGACGTTTTCGTTGCAGTGCAGGAAGGAATTTGTTCTTCAAAACATTTTCGTAGGATACACCTGTTACCGTAGTGCCCTTTGGAACGCAATGGGTAAGGATTACGTCCTCGCTGTCCCAGAACACGGACACCATTATTTTTTCAGCACTGGCGGTTAATCGACATTTTTTTTGGTGGCTGTGAATCTGTGTGCTTCCATTGAGCTGACTGTTTCTGGACTGAAAAATGGCATCCACGTCTCATCCATTGTCACAACCGACGGAAAGAAAGTCCCATTCGTGCTGTCGTTGCGTGTCAACATTGCTCGGCAACGTGCCACACGGGCAGCCGTGTGGTCGCCCGTCAGCATTCGTGGCACCCTCCTGGACGACACTTTTCGCATTTTCAGGTCGTCATGCAGGATTGTGTGCACAGAACCGACAGAAATGCCAACTTTCAAGGCGATCTGTTCAACAGTCATTCGCCGATCCCCCAAAACAATTCTCTCCACTTTCTCGATCATGTCGTCAGACTGGCTTGTGCGAGCCCGAGGTGGTTTCGGTTTGTTGCCACACGATGTTCTGCCTTCATTAAACTGTCGCACCCACGAACGCACTTTCGACACATCCATAACTCCATCACCACATGTCTCCTTCAACTATCGATGAATTTCAATTGGTTTCACACCACGCAAATTCAGAAAACGAATGATTGCACGCTGTTCAATAAGTAAAACGTCGCCAATATAAGTACTTAAAACAGTTCTCATTCTCGTCGCTGGCGGTAAAATTCCATCTGCCGTACGGTGCTGCCATCTCTGGGACGTAATGAAAATGAACGCGTTCTCATTTTAAAACAATGCGCATGTTGCTATCTCCTTCCAGTCCGGAGAATAAAAGTCGGAGGCCTTAGAACTTGAATGCACCTCGTAGTTTCGTGAGATGTATATCAGAGGAAGTCATATTTTCCCTGACTTTTCTTGGGTAGTACGCTTACGGAATTTCAAGTAAAACCCGTCTGTAATGCGCAACGACTCTCCTGTAGCGTCTGCCATTGGAGTTACTTGAGCATCTCAATAGTCATCTCAAAGTTAACTGTGACGAAATTCAACGCTCGTCGTTGGTGAAAACGCAACACTTGTTTCATCGTTTTAGTGTCCGTCATTCTGCCTTTGTTGTCTGTCCGTCCGACTCTTAGGCCGCATTTGTCTCAAGTGGAATTTTGCTTTATATACGAAGGTCCTTTAATGCTAAGGAAAATTTAAGCTTCTACTGTATGTGAAGGCAGTCCAAAGATACGGCCAGCTATGTTATATATTACGATACTCACTAAAGCTAGGCAAGCCTTCAGGTAGCACTGTCGTATTTGGCCGCGAACAGCACCTGTGCCATGTCCAGTGTTGTGGACTGGCAAGACAGCCAATCCACAATGACGGGTAGCCGAAAGGCACGCGTTTAAGCTCACGCAGGATGGCGTGAGGTCTGGAACAGGTCAGGGATATGAGACTAGCGAAAATAGTACGTATCTGTTGGAATACTTAACTTTAATCCATAATTGGTGAAAATCGGTCTGACGGTACATCCATCACAAGATAAATAGCAATTGATAATGGCGTCTTGCTAGGTCGTAGCAAATGACGTAGCTGAAGGCTATGCTAACTATCGTCTCGGCAAATGAGAGTGTAATTTGTCAGTGAACCATCGCTAGCAAAGTCGGCTGTACAACTGGGGCGAGTGCTAGGAAGTCTCTCTAGACCTACCGTGTGGCGGCGCTCGGTCTGCGATCACTGACAGTGGCGACACGCGGGTCGGACGTATACTACCGGACCGCGGCCGATTTAAAGGCTACCACCTAGCAAGTGTGGTGTCTGGCGGTGACACCACATCCTCAATACGTTGCAAGTGTCAGTCATGCTGAGGACAGTTGCTGGGAGCCCACTGTATCGGAGCTAGGTGAAATCTAACGTGGGCAAATTGTTAGCTGAAGTGATTTGTGTTTCAAGAGAGACCTTATCGAAGACATCTACCGTATACAGAGAAAGAGGAAAAACATCATCCGCCAAGTCACAATGTGGGAGATATTATGGGCAGGCCGATCGTGACAGACGGTCAGCGAAGAGCATTTTGGCAAAAAATAAGAGGACGACAACTTAAAACGTAACACCAAACTGAATGTTACTCTTGCGAATCCTGTCAGCACCGAAACAACAGCAGTGGAGGTGCATAAGCAGGTAGCTGCTGGGCGAGCTGTAATTTCTCTCTTTGGTGATGCAAATGCTGGTAACAGGAAAACATTATGCGAAAGCCATAAACTGTGGGCTATGGATCCATGTCAGTACGACATTTGCTCGGATGAGTATTGTTTCACATTTATCTCCAACGTCTGACAAATTTTACTTCACAATAATTTAACACGTCGTGGGTGCAGTGCTGATTTGGGCAGCCATATTTGGGAAAAGATTGGCCCTGTTGATAATCTGCAATAATGCATTCCTGCCAATATTTATGTGCCCATTTTCGCTGATCAGATCCATTACTTGGAATAATGTTGAGTCCCTAATGGTGATGCTATGCTCCAAGACGTTAAAACCTCTTTTCACGTAACTCACTTCGTCGGTGAGTGGGTTTGTGAACACGCGGATGAATTCTGGCATTATATTTTGACTAAAGTTCAGTCTTGATCACATCATGTATGTTTTAATGATATAGGTAACCGGTTTCGGTTCTTTCTACAAAACCGTCATCAGACCCATGGCTCCCTTAGGATGGTAGGCGGAGCTCTCCGCGCTGCTACGCAGTCAACTGCAGTTGAGGAGAGCTCCTCCTACCATCCTAAGGGAGCCATGGGTCTGATGATGGTTTTGTAGAAAGAACCGAAGCCGGATACCTATATCACTAAAACACACATGATGTGATCGAGACTGAACTTTAGTCAAAATATAACAATTAATTGATCACTGCTTTCCAAAAATGTTTACCAAAATTCTGGCATTGTCCCTGGCCATCATAGCACCAAAATAATATTTAGCCTGTGTGGCCTGCTTTGTAGCGAGGGGCGTGTGGCTGCTATCAACCTGTGTTTATCCATTCTGAGCCATAGGAAGCTGTTTTGATTTCAAAAGTGTTTCTACACCGTATTAGTCAGGGTATTGTATTCTGTTCTTGGTGTTTCCATATTTTTGTTCACTCCCTATACTATCTTGCATGCACTAGGTGTGCATGAATATGTCTCCTGAGGAGGTATGTCTGAATTGTATTGTGTGAAGCCTAAGGGTCGTGTTTGTAATTTAACTATTTTGTTCTTGTTGTGGGCTGCTACAAGTATTCCAGTCACAGCTTCGTTCATTCCTACTTGTACCTCCCGTTAACAAAGGTACGTACGAGGGGAGTTCAGTAACTAATGTAAAACATTTTATTCTGAAAGCACGTTGGTTTTATTCCGGATTCCAGTACATCGTATTAGCCCCCATTCAATTGGATACAAAAACATGTTTTTCCCGTAATCTCAGTTCAATGCGATGGCCATATACCACAATACTGAGAGAGTATGTATGCCTGCATGGTGCCACTCTACTGGTCGAGGTCGGAGCCAACGTTTGGCTCCGTCAGTAACTACCCCATCATCCTAATACTGCTTTCCATGGAGTGCATCCGTCATTAGACGGATCTTGGATCACCTCGAATGAGAATTATCTGCACATTCCAACATTGCTGGAGTAACAGGAAATCGGAAAAGATTCTGTGACCATATTGAACTGTTTTCAGAAGCCTTGCCCACTGAAACACCGTGCTTTAGTTAACTTCCAGGTCTCCATAGATTTCTGCTAGCATCTATAAATGCGATGAACTAGTTATCCACCAAAACGATCTCAAAGAGCTGGAATTCATCTCCGTTACAGACGCCATTTTGAAGGTTACATATAGCGTCGCTACCTGTTGAAACTTCATAGAACTATAGGGGTAAAGAGGGAACATTCCACAACAAACTCCTCTTTTTTCAACCGAAACTGGCAGAGAAAAAAAATCTTGCATAGCCTTTTGAATGCTCCTCATCGAAGAGTGTGCCAACCACCTGCTCCAGACCATCGATAGGTCTAGTAATGCTGGTAAAAACACACCAGCTGTACCATATACAATACACTGCTTAATTATGCATCTCAGGAGTGGAAAGGCCAGAAGAGAGTTGCACCTGTTTAGCGTTGTTCCCAAATTTATTCAAGATAGCATCAGCAGACGTGACACCTAATGTTGTCAATTGATTACATCATGCGTTCCCGTCTCCCCCACTTCTCTTTCTCCCCTGCCCACTCCCCTCTCCTTGCTGTCGCACGCCCAACTCGTAAAAATGGCGGGAAATGCTCAATCTGTACTGAAATGTTGATGCGGAAAGATATACGATGATTTTTCTGTTTTTCATAGTTTTTGGGTGCTACCCTGTCAGAAAATGTTTCCAAAATGTTTTTCTTGTGTGTGTGTGTGTGTGTGTGTGTGTGTGTGTGTTTGTGTTCCTCCCTGATGTTTGGAGACTGATCTAGTTGACAGTACCACCACCAGAGGGTGGGAAACATGATCTGGCAATACCGGATCCTGTTATGTGATTGTGATGTCATGAACGAAAAATTGCTAGGAAACCCTCTAAGCATTTTCACCTTACATGCTGGGGCTGACAGGCCTAGTTCACAATTATGTCCCAGAGGGAATTTGAAATTGTGACGTCATGCTTCCGCCCACTCCCGGAAATTGGCAGGAGCCAGTGACAGCACTATTAAAGGATGGGTGATAACAGACAGCAGGCAAAACTTGAACTACAGAGGAGTAGTCCCCTGCCAATCTACAAGTAAAAATCTGCTGGGAAGCTCATATAGATGGGTAATAACAATAACAATAATAACACAGCAAACTATCACGAAGTGCAAGCTAGCAGCCTCCTGCCGATATGCAAGTAAATAGCTGATGGGAAAGACAAGAATGAGTAATGATAATAACAATAACAGGACATCAAACTATCACAGAAGTGGGGAGCAGTACACTTCTACCTATATACAAATGAGCAACTCTATACAAGATTTCTGAATATATAGTAATATTGGGACAGGCACCCATCGTCCCAGGTCTGTCTTGCATCCCTGCTCCCTACATACAGGAGTCATGTAGCAAAAGCATTGGGGAATAAAACAAATTTATATCTATTTACAAATCAAAAGTCCCATTCTAGCAAACAGAAAATGGATATCAATCGAATGATATTCTTTATGCTCTTTCCCAAAAATACCGCTAGCACACCTGTCGGTCATTACACCAACTACTGCATCACGTGAGCGCATCGTGCGGTCGCACACGAGCGCGATCTGGCGACGTATGTCGGAACTGTCGACCGTGGTGTGTGTTTCATCATTTTGTTTCTTCATACACGAAGCGTCTCGTCTGTTGCGCCCAGCGCTCCTTGGACATGTAACATCCACGGCACCAGACACAGGCTGGTCTGATATCCCCTTAGGATAAAATGCAAGTATGTTTTTGAATTAATTACAGCCAATTACATATCTCACACCATATTTCTGAGATTGGAGGTCAATCAATAGCAGGATTTTGTATCCTTTTTTAAGACTTCAAGCTAGCACTGCACTTTAAGTGACTCCTCACATAGAATCATATACCAATAGTGTTACTGCGAGAACTGTGTGTAATACTCTCAACCTCAGGTCAGTCGGTCGCCACATGTGAGGGTGAACACACACATACACAAAAAACAAATTAGGAAGCATTTTTAACATCAAAAAATATGAAATAAAGAAAAACCATCCTATGGCCCTCCCACATGAACAGCTCAGCACAGAGTGAGCGTTCCAATTCTTTTTTCTCAGGTGGGGTTGTGTAGGGAGGGAAAATAGAAGGGGAAGTGGAAGTTGAAGGGAAAATTTAGGGGAGGCGGAAACATATGCCTTCATCTGGTAATGTCCTCCATGGGATGTTGCCACATCTACTGCTGCCATCTTAAATAGATTTAACAACAATGAAAATGTGGAGCACATCTCTCTTAGCCCCTTTACTCTCACGTCCTATGGGCATGGATGATTCATATCTACACTCCTGGAAATTGAAATAAGAACACTGTGAATTCATTGTCCCAGGAAGGGGAAACTTTATTGACACATTCCTGGGGTCAGATACATCACATGATCACACTGACAGAACCACAGGCACATAGACACAGGCAACAGAGCATGCACAATGTCGGCACTAGTACAATGTATATCCACCTTTCGCGGCAATGCAGGCTGCTATTCTCCCATGGAGACGATCGTAGAGATGCTGGATGTAGTCCTGTGGAACGGCTTGCCATGCCATTTCCACCTGGCGCCTCAGTTGGACCAGCGTTCGTGCTGGACGTGCAGACCGCGTGAGACGACGCTTCATCCAGTCCCAAACATGCTCAATGGGGGACGGATCCGGAGATCTTGCCGGCCAGGGTAGTTGACTTACACCTTCTAGAGCACGTTGGGTGGCACGGGATACATGCGGACGTGCATTGTCCTGTTGGAACAGCAAGTTCCCTTGCCGGTCTAGGAATGGTAGAACGATGGGTTCGGTGACGGTTTGGATGTACCGTGCACTATTCAGTGTCCCCTCGACGATCACCAGTAGTGTACGGCCAGTGTAGGAGATCGCTCCCCACACCATGATGCCGGGTGTTGGCCCGGTGTGCCTCGGTCGTATGCAGTCGTGATTGTGGCGCTCACCTGCACGGCGCCAAACACGCATACGACCATCATTGGCACCAAGGCAGAAGCGACTCTCATCGCTGAAGACGACACGTCTCCATTCGTCCCTCCATTCACGCCTGTCGCGACACCACTGGAGGCGGGCTGCACGATGTTGGGGCGTGAGCGGAAGACGGCCTAACGGTGTGCGGGACCGTAGCCCAGCTTCATGGAGACGGTTGCGAATGGTCCTCGCCGATACCCCAGGAGCAACAGTGTCCCTAATTTGCTGGGAAGTGGCAGTGCGGTCCCCTACGGCACTGCGTAGGATCCTAGGGTCTTGGCGTGCATCCGTGCGTCGCTGCGGTCCGGTCCCAGGTCGACGGGCACGTGCACCTTCCGCCGACCACTGGCGACAACATCGATGTACTGTGGAGACCTCACGCCCCACGTGTTGAGCAATTCGGCGGTACGTCCACCCGGCCTCCCGCATGCCCACTATACGCCCTCGCTCAAAGTCCGTCAACTGCACATACGGTTCACGTCCACGGTGTTGCGGCATGCTACCAGTGTTAAAGACTGCGATGGAGCTCCGTATGCCACGGCAAACTGGCTGACACTGACGGCGGCGGTGCACAAATGCTGCGCAGCTAGCGCCATTCGACGACCAACACCGCGGTTCCTGGTGTGTCCGCTGTGCCGTCCGTGTGATCATTGCTTGTACAGCCCTCTCGCAGTGTCCGGAGCACGTATGGTGGGTCTGACACACCGGTGTCAATGTGTTCTTTTTTCCATTTCCAGGAGTGTATGTTCACAAACTTATAGTACATGTTACAGCTCATGATATTAGCTTTGGCATTTGTGACAGTGGAATAGTATTGTAACATGAGTGAATAACGTTGTATTGAGTGGGCACACAGACACAGTCGAAAACGAGATACCAATTTTTGGTAAGATCCAACATATACTGAATTTTTATAATAACATGTGTATGGGTTACATCACTGATGGGTTGCATCATTCACTGTATAATTATTATTGTGTTTGTGACGTGAAAGAGGTACCTTACTGAATACAGCCCTATCCTAACGAATATTAGTGATCAAGTACTGGTATCGCTACGAACAAACACACACAAATAGTTAGTAATTTATTAAATCTTACTTCCATCTGTTTAGATACACAACGAACAGTTCAATCACTTCTTGTGTAACCATCGTGCACTGCAGGTGATTCTTGAACAGCCATTTCACTACTCATACGGGGAAACCTCAATTTCACGAGCAACAAAGACCTCCCTACATTTTTTGAGCCAGCGTCCATACTTGAACATCTGTTATAGACTTCTGCTAAATTCTACACTTTTGCGTCTCTCATGGAATCGTGTGCCCATGATAATAATACACGCCGGCTCCGCTCTACAATTGTGAAGTCTCGTTTCATTCAGAAATATGGGGAACGGAATACAGAAGACCGAATAACAGTACTATTTAGTCTTAGGTGTTAAGGTCTCAATGCGGAGTAAATCACTCATATAGAAATTTAATTAGGCGTGTGAATTAGTGAAAACATATTGGCTGGTTTTAAGCCAATTAAAAGAAGCTGAATTCAATTATGCATGTCCTTACGATCTTGGGGAACTAGAAACTATCTCCCAGTTTCTCAACAGATGACGCCCCACATATAGTTATTTAAGAAGTGGCCTAAAGTGACAGACAATTGCTTTCAGGTGCTTCGTCGTTCTTGGATCGCCAGAACATGCCGAAAACGATCGTTGTGTGGAAGAATATCTTGGACGGTTATAAAAGTAGAGCACAGCCACAAAGAAATACCCCTCCACTTTCACCTAGTCTATTCTTTGGTGCCTACAAACATCAGAAAGCAGCTCCACTTGCGTATCCATAACGAACTAAACAATGTTCCAATTTGGTTGGACTCTATTGCTCCGTTGCCGTTGGGACTTGGTGAAGACGATTTCTTGCATGGCTCCTCCAGAACTATAGCAACTTCCTTTATAATGAAAGAAATGATTTAATTAGATTATCGGTATTTTCCTAATTAGATCGCTTCTGGCAGATCACTGAAAATTTAGGTAGACAGAAAAGCAATTGCAAATGACATGTTTGCGCAGTACATGACACCAATCCTTGGTGTTAAAAAAAGCAAAGTAGAGGAGAGTGCCTGAGCTACGTGCTCTTTACTTGGCTGAGATGCGCGACACAGAGGGAAAAAGAACATTGTTGAAGTTGGAGGATATTACTGAAGATGACCAATACTAACTCGTTTAATGACGCAAACACGTGCTTCGAGTATACAGCCACTCGCCACTCAAGCAACACTTTCGTTATCCCTCAGGTTGCAAAATCACGTAGTGTAAGGGCACGGTACGTCTCCACCAGTAACCTCCCTACCCTCAGTGATTTAACCATAAACGTCCACGGTGCGGCCTCACAGACCGCTAACGTTTATTGTTACTCCGTTGCTAATGCATAGGGCTGGGGTAGGAGATTAAAGACTTGTCTACTTGTACTTCCCCGAGGCTACCGTAGTATCCTTTGTATATAGTCACTTGAATGCGGCTTGGACCTGTGTTATTACTGCCTCTTTCGTGCTAGTGCTCTCTGAGACAGCACCGGGCACTTCGCGTTGTAGATTAAGTAGCGAGGTCTTTGTCTGCTGTTTTTGGGCATACTGTTTTAAAATGGTTTGAGGACAATCTAGGAAGTGATGTTGGATTAGATAATGACAACGAAATTGAAAGTGAGCATAATTCAGAACAGTAACGGTGCGAAAGGGAAGAAGAATTTGTTTTGCCACCTGTGAGTTACTTGAAGGAAACAGATGATCAAAGTGATGAAGACAGAAGAGTAGAGACCGAATCACATTAAAAAGAGTTTTGCATCATATCGGTTCCGAGAGCTCCGGAACCTCTACAGATTATTCCAGAGATCAACATGAACATCATTTCCGCCCTTTTCATTGCTCACGAAAACCACGCATTGCATGTTGTACCACCATACATCGAGACCTTCAGAGGTGGTGGTCCAGATCGCTGTACACACCGAAACCTTTAATTCTCAGTAGCACGGCCTCTTGCACTGATGCATGCCTGTATTCGTCGTTGCATACTGTACTCAAGTTCATCAAGGCACTGTTACTCCAGATTGTCCCACTCCTCGACGGCGATTCGGCGTAGACCACTCAGAGTGGTTGGTGGGACACATCGTCCATAAACAGCTCTTTTCAACCTATCTCAGGCATGTTCGATAGGGTTCATGTCTGTAGAATCTGCTGGCCACTCTAGTCGAGAGAAGTCGTTATTCTGAAGGAAGCCATTAACAAGGTGTGCAAGATGGAGCCGCGAATTGTCGTCCATGAAGACGAATGCCTAGACAATATGCTGCGATGTGGTTGTACTATCGCCGGAGGATGGCATTTACGTATCGTACAGCGGTTACGACGCCTTCCATGACCACCAGCAGCGTACGTCGCCCGACATAATGGCATCCCGAAACAGCAGGGAGCCTCCAACTCGTTGCACTCGCTGGGCAGTGTGTCTGAGGCGATCAGTCTGAGCGAGTTGTCTCCAAACACTGACGATTGTCTGGTTGAAGGCACATGCGACACTCATCGGTGAAGAGAACGTGATGCCAATCCTGAGCGTTCCACTCGGCATGTTGTTAGGCCCACCTCTATCGCGCTGCATGGTGTCGTGGTTGCAAAGATGGATCTCGCCATGGACGTCAGTTATGCATCATGCAGCCTATTGCGCATAGTTTGAGTCATAACACGACGTCCTGTGGCTGCACTAAAAACTTTACCCAACATGATGGCGTTGCTGTCAGGGTTCCTCTGAGCCATAATCCGTAAGTAGCGGTCATCCACTGCAGTAGTAGCCTTTGGGCGGATTGAGCGAGGCATGTCATCGACAGTTTCTGTCTCTCTGTATCTCCTCCTCGTCGGAAAAACATCGCTTTGGATCACCCAGAGACACCTGGATTCTTCCCTTGTTGAGAGCCCTTCCTGGCACAAAGTAACAATGCGGAAGCGATGTATCAGCGTTATTGACCGTCTATGCATTGTTGAACTAGAGACAACACGAGCCAAGTACCTTCTTCCTGGTGGAATGACATGAACTGATCGGATGTCGGACCCCTTCTGTCTAATCGGCGCTGCTCATGCATGGTTGCTTACATCTTTGGGCGGGTTTAGTGACATCTCAAGCGACTGTGTCTGCGATACAATATCCACAGTCAACGTCTATCTTCAGGAGTTCTGGGAACAAGGGTGATGCAAAACTTTTTTTGAGGTGTCTATATCTAGTTGAAATAAAGATCGCTGGTCATCGAAGCGTCTTCCATTGATGGCCAAAGGCGCTTTTCTTCGGCATATTGATCATTACTATTGAGACGATACTCTGGTGAGCCGCTTGAATTTTTTTGAACTCGTTGGTGCCACAACAGATAATAGGCAAGCCAAGAACTGACGCATACTCTGTGAACTTCGTGCAAACATTCACTGTGTTTCGGGTGCAGCAGAACCAAAGAGTAAAAGTCGTTGTAGAAAGACTGGAAAAAAGCAAAACATGCACCACCTGTGACACAACACAGCAGAGCCTTATATCTGTGATTGTTGTGAGAAGGCAGTGTAACTCGATTTCTCTACAAAAATCTCCAGGGAGTGGAAAGAAAACTTTTGAGAAGAAATATAAAAATCTGAAAAGTGCTAGCGTAATTATCATTTATGAAGTTTTTTGTAAGGTTTTCATGTTCTTATTGTTACATGTATTTAAACAAAAAATGTAACAAAATGTACAATTTAGAGTGAAAGGTATTTGAGTTTCATAGCATTAACTAAATCATGTAATATTTTGTTAACTTTGTGCACTGTTTTGTTTAAATACACTTTTCGTAAAAATTACTTTAAAATTTATTTGGATATGATTTTGTGTGATGCTAATGTAGCCTTTCATATACAAAATAAACCGTTTGATTGTACCTGCTGAAAGCAATTTTATCGTTATATATATATATATATATATATATATATATATATATATATATATATATATATATATAATTATTATTATTGGTGTTTTACCCTTAAAGAGCGCATTTGGACTAAACTACATGGCCAGTTCCTTTTGCTGCCTTCCTTGCTGCCCAAACTTCCCTCATTCGCTTTCTGTGTTTCTGTTTCCGGTCCTCTGTCCATGCTTCTTGTCGGCTTTGTGTCTTCGGCTTCATCTTGATTGCCTTTTTGGTTGCCCATATTTCATTCATCTTCTGGCTGTGATCTTGCTTGCGTTCTTCGGTCCATTTTATGCCTGTTCGTTTGTCGCATTGTATCTCACGTAGTTTACTTTTCTTAATGATGTTTCTGAACTTTATTCTGTCGTTTATTGTGTCTGCTGTTATGTTGAGCTGGTTCAGGTCGTTTTCTACCTCTGCCACCTATTTGTTGTTTCTAGTGGTTACCCAGTCAAAGATCTGTTTGGTCAGCCTGTGTGATGGCATTCTGTATAGGTGTCCATAGAATTGTAGTCTGCGTTTTCTAATCTTTTCTGCGATTGTCTCCGTATGTTTGTACAGTTCCTCTGTAGGTTTCTTGATCCATATTCCATTGTTGTTAGTTGCGCCAAATATTTTCCTAAGTATTTTCCGTTCTACTTTTTCTAATTGTCTGATACGTGTATGCCCTAGGATTAGTGTGGTCTCTGCTGCATATAGTGCCTCGGGGAGCACCACCGTGTCGTAATGGCGTAATTTGGCTTTTTGTGAGATAGACTTCTTGTTGTAATGATTCCACACTACTTTGTATGCCTTGTCCAGTTTAGTCTTTCTTTCTTCGTTTGAGTCTCTGTTATGTCCACTCATTTGTAGTGTTTCACCGAGGTAATTGAAGTTTGCTGTTTTATAAATCGTGCCATACTTTGTGTTCAGAGATGAGAGTTTCTTTGTGCTCATAAACGGTATCTTTTCGTAAGAGATCTGTAGTCCACTTTTGGAAGCGATTTCGTGCAGTTTTTCAATAGCGTCTTTTGTTTCCTTTATACCTTTCGTGACAATCGCCAAATCGTCTGCAAAAGCCAGGCATTTAATCTGTAGGTTTCCTAAGGTTATCCCCTGTTGTGATGTTTCCCATTCTTTTATGACCTTATCTAACACCTGATTGAAAAGGAGAGGTGAGAGGCCATCGCCTTGTCGGACACCTGTGCGAATTTCAAAGGGCTCTGATAGTTCCCCACAGAACTTTACTTTGGAGGGCGTGTTGGTTAAAGTTTGCTCTATGATAGCCCGTGTTCTGTTGTCTACTTTGTATTCTGTTAGAATTTTGAAGAGAGTTTTCCGGTCGATAGAGTCGTACGCCTTTTTTAAGTCAACAAAGGTAATTATCAGGTTCTGTTTGTGTTGTAAAATCATTTTCAGGTTCCAAATTTGTTCCCCACAAGACCGCCCTTTACGGAAGCCTGCTTGGTATTACCCAATCAAGTGGTCGGTTTGGCATTCTAGTCTGTTCAGTAAAGCTTTAGAGAGGATCTTGTATGTGACCGGTAGTAGGGATACTCCTCTGTAGTTGTTTGGGTTAGTCTTGTCACCTTTTTTGTGTAGTGGGTGTATCAGGCCAGTTTTCCAGTCGTCAGGAATTTTCATGGTCTTCCAGATGTCTTCCAAGATCCTGTGGATGTCTTTGGTGAGTTCTAGGTCTTGTAACTTCCAGATTTCCGCGATGATGGCATCTTCTCCAGGTGCTCTACCATTCTTGAGTGACTTTATTATTTCTTTAACTTCTTCTAGAGTTGGAGGTTCACTATCTGGATTGTATGTGCTCATTTCTGTCATCATTTCTTCCATGGGGGGGTCCGTGTTGAGCAGTTTTTCAAAGTACTTTGCCAGAATGTCACAACTGTTTTTGGTATTGGTTTCTAGGGTTCCATCCGGTCTTCTGAAGCACAAGTTGGGTGGTTGATATCCAGTCATATTTTCTCTGAACGTTCTGTAGAAGTTTCTTGTATTGTTCTTCATGAAGTCCGATTCGATCTCTGTCAGTCGCCGTTTGTCATACTGTCGTTTTTCACTGCGAATGATTTTGCTTCATTGCTCCTGTGTTTTCAAGAAGTTCATCCAATTCTCTTGGGATTTATGGCAACTAAATTTTTTCCATGCACTGATTCGTTGGTCAATAGCTTGGTCACATGTGTGGTTCCACCAACGGTGTTTCCGTGTTCGTGGTGCTTGTGCTAGTTTCATGGCCTCTCGGATTCGTCGTGAAAGTTGTGTCCAGTCTGTCGTTTTCTCCATTTTAATTTTGTGTAATATTTGTGTCTGGTTTAAAGTAACGTATTCTGGATCTGGTGTAACAATTTTGTTCTTCCGGAGCTTTTTCTTGGGCAAAAGACGAATCCTGATCTGTAGTAGGTGGTGGTCTGAGTCGAAGTAGCCTTTACGGGTGTCTATGTTCAAAATGTCTTTTTGTGAGTCTTCCTGCACCATTACGTGGTCGATTTGTAGTTCTTGCTTTCCGCTGGGGAATTTCCATGTGGTAAGTTTTCGTGTTGGTTTCTTGAATTTTGTTGACATAATGGCGAGGTCGTGGCTTTTGCAAAAGTCTATCAGATGTTTTCCGTTTTTGTTGGTGTCCTTGTGTGGAGTATGTTTTCTTGTGATATGTCTGTATATCTTTTCTTTTCCGAGTTTGGCGTTGAAGTCTCCCAGTATTATTTTGACTCTATGTGCAGGAATTTTTCTGGTAGTTTCTTCCATTGTCGTCCAGAAGTCATCAATTTCGTCCGGGTTTTTCCTGTTGTAGTCATTAGTCGGTGCATGTGCGTTGATTATTGTGTAGGATTTATTGGCTGATTTCACTGTTATGGTACTAATTCTTTCGTTTGGTGACGAAAAGTCGATTATGCTGTCCGTGATGGACCTGTGTACTGCAAATCCTGTGCCAAAAAGCCTTAGATTTTTCAGTTGTCTCGATGGTTTTCCTTTGTATATTCTGAAATTCTCCGTGTTGAAATGGTCTTCGTCTGTGAATCGTGTTTCTTGCAGTGCACATATTTTGATTTGAAATATATATATATATATATATATATATATATATATATATATATATATATATACTATATGTACGAGCATATCGGTCTCCCAGACAGCACCAGGGGCAGAGTGTGACAAAAATAAATGATCTGGGAAGCTAAGGGTTGATGTATATGTTTTCCGCTGGGTAGCAGGTTATACAGGGTTGGTCCACCATCTCGTTGTGTTGCATAGTCGCCATGACGCAGCCGGTGTCAAACATATAGGAGTGAAGAGACTTCTGTCTCCTGTGGACAACGCCTATGCGCAAACGCTGTCGGAACTGTGTCGGCAAGAGCTTAACAACTTGAGTTTCCTACTGCCTGTAGTGAAGTCACGGTACGGCCATTCGGAGCTTATATCAATTCACCACTCAGTAATCATGGCTCATTTAGTGTGTTCTGAACCGACAGCCGAACCTAACGAGCAAAGTTATGTTTTGTGGTGATTAATAAAGTATTATTTATCCAGAGCGTTCTAATCAACTGTATTAGTACTAGCCATCTAAGTATCCAAGAAGCCGGACGCAACAGTTACTAGTACGTTTCATGTGGTGATGTTCAGCTATACATTATTGCCATTGATATTGAAACACCGATCCCTGCGAGCAGGAAGTGAGTAGACGCCTTCAGTGTTGCTAACAGATACGGTTTTCCAAGGATGTTCTGCACTTCCTGATGACGGGTGAACTTATTTTTCCAAGATTCTTGCCAAACGGATTCGCACACTGCGAAAACGTATTGACGTTATAACCCTTCCTCTGCTATTGCAATTTAGTATGCTATTGCCTAAATAACAGAAAATTCTTTCTCTCTGTTGTCACGTATACTATATCCCAACAGAAAAAATTGTCCGGTTACGGCAAAAGCCACATATAACCATCTTACTAAAATTTAGTTTATTTTCCAAATAAAGTACACTATGGGCGGGTAGTCCTGTTAATAGGAAAAGCTATTCAATGTAGTTACCTTTTTTTTAGGATCTGACCATGTGATGTGTCTAATATATAGGTAAATCAGACTATTCAATTCTTTTCCTAGAATTTTACCCGGCAGTTCAATAGAAACGCAGTATGAATAATATTATAGTGAACCTAGGATAACTCAGTTCTAGGGAAGTAGGCAATGAAACTGTAGTATCGACAGCAACGATGCCACGGCTCAGTTGCAAGTTCTTAAGTTGGCACTACGACAGACACCGACGATAGCGCCATCTAGCCGGTGCCGTGGACAGCTCTACGAGTGTCGCTCCTGATTCAGCCCATTTCATCACGAGCCGACGACCGGTACACTATGCTTCAGTTTGAGACCGTGCTCACCTGTACAAAGTTATGTATGCCTCTCCTTGCACCAGTAAACCACTTTTACTTTCTTGCAGTACCGACGTGTACCTTTTGCTGCTCCTGCACCTACCCACGCGCCGCCTTCCAGGTGGGATACAAAAGAAACAGTGAAATACTGAAAAAACAGAAGTACGAGCTTTTGTCTGCTTTCTTCCTATTGTATAATTTGGTTCTTCAAATTAATATTACTCCACGTAAACAATGTTGGTGCAGACACTGGAATTCCTTTTCGAATACTGCACCCTTATACACTACGTTTTAAAGAGAGAAAAACCTCAGTAGTTAACTTCAGGGAAGCTAAAAAAATTCGGCCGAGGGGGGTGGGGGGGCATAAAGAAAAGCATTTTTTATAGTAACTAAATAAAATACTCAGATACTTAGATACAAAAGAACACGCTTTTTTTCATGCTGATCATTTCACCTCAAGGAAACCTCTTTCAAACTGGAATCTACTTTCAAAAAGCTATTATCCTTTGAACAAATTCTGTATACTCATTTATCAGTTTGTAGTAACTTGGCCACACTCCGATTGAATGTTACTTAAGCAAACATTAACTGTAACATCTTGCAATAGTTAAGAAAAACACAAAAACAAATGAAATGGTACTACTTTATTAACTTGGCGCTTCAGAACTCTGTAAAATAGGATACTCGGATTCATCAAACACCAGGTAGGAATCCTATATAGGTGTATGATTAGGATGAAATACCAGGGTGAACCACTTTCTTCAAAGCTAAAGCATGGGTATTAAAACACAGTTCAAATTAATGGTTCACACTGTACAAAAGTAAATTTACTATAAAAGTCTTGTCCGGCAGCTGTAAGCTTGGGTGTTTGGAACATTTATGGCGGCTACACTACCCACAATACGGCCTGCAATTCTCTTACTGTATCGGCTCAATTTCAGTTCTTAGCGTCGATTGTAGGCTTGGGTGTTGGGAACATTTATGGCGGCTACACTACCCACAATACGGCCTGCAATTCTCCTACTGTATCGGCTCAATTTCAGTTCTTAGCGTCGGTCAGTTCTACATGCGGTAGCCCAACAACTCGTAACTATTTCGTAAATCGTTTTCAGTCTCCATCCGAGGCATTTTGTGCGAATCTGCAGGCAATGCTTCTCCTGCTCGTGACATGTGTTGCCTTAATCACTGCTTCTTGCTGATTGTGTGTCTTACTTCCCGCGCTTTCCCTAGGTAGCGCGCCAATTCGCCCTTGCCACCTTTTTCACTTCCTGGAGCCTACAAACGCACACCAAATTTTGCATAACACGTACTTCTTAAATTGTTGCTAAGCGTCACCATTTCTTAAATGGTCGAATTTACATGAACATGAACAATTTCACCACACAAATATTTTTAAATACGAAAGGTCGTCAGTAAGTTATTTAACATAATAAACAATTTCCATATTGTTTTACTTACATTAAGCACATACAATACAAAGAATTTCAACCTCCAGTATAGAACACCTTCCTTTACACATACAGAAAATATAGTACGAATATGCGAAACTTTTTAAAGCGAATGAAAAGATTATCAAAAAATGTAAATGAGCCCTAAACAAATATTCTTCCGACGTCGGCTGTGCATTTTATTAACGATACTTGAAAAATTGTTCATGACCGGGGTTTGCTTGTACTTCCCGCTTATCGTGAGTGGTCGTTTTAACCATTTCAGCTATCGAAGCACGCCTCCCGGACCACCCCAAACTTTCATACGTCATTTTATGCATGTCTACATCTATATAGATACTCCGCAAGCTACCGTGTTGCGCTTGCCGGAGGGTACCCTGTACCGCTACTTGTCATTTCATTTCCCGCTCCACTCACAAATAGCACGAGGGAAAAGTGAATGTCTATATGCCTCTGTATCCCCCAAATTTCTCTTATCTTCATGTTCCTTGCGCGCAATGTATGTTGGCGACAGTAGAATCATTCAGCACTCAGCTTCAAATGCCAGTTCTCTAAATTTTCTCAATAGTGTTTCTCGAAAATAACGTCACCTACCCTCCATGGGTTCCCATTTGTGTTCCAGAAGCATCTCCGTAACACTTAGGTGTTGTTCGAACCCGCCTCTGGACTGCTTGGATGTCTTACGTCAATGCGACTTGATACGGATCCCAGTGACTCGAGCAGTTCTCAAGAGTAGGTCCCACCAGTGGCCTATACGTGGTCACCTTTACAGGTGGACCACTTCACTCTAAAATTCTCCAAATAAACCGAAGTCGTTTCACCGCATACCGCTTTGCAACGTTACGCTCAGATATTTAAAAGATTTGATTGTTTCAAGCAGGACACTAGTTGTATTGTATCCGAACATTACAGGTTTGATCTTCATACTCGCCCTCATTAACTTACATTTGTCAACATTTAGGGCATGCTGCCGTTCATCATACTAACTGGAAATTTTGTCTAAGTCTTCCTGTATCTGCCTACAGTTAATCAACTTCGCCACCTTACCGTACACCACGGCATCATCAGCAAACAACGGCAGATTGCTGTCCACCTTGCCCGCCAAAATCATTTACGTAAATAAAGGACAACAGCGGTCTATCACGCTTCCCTGGGGCTCCCCTGACGATACCGTTGTCTCAGATGAACACTCGCCGTCGAGGACAACATACTGGGTTCTATTATTTAAGAAGTCCTAGAGCCACTCACATATCTGTGAACTTATTGAACATGCTCGTACCTTCGTTAACAGTCTGCGATGGGGCACCGAATCGAATGCTTTCCCGGAATCCAGATACATGGAATCTGCCTGTTGTCCTTCATCAATTGTTTTCAGTATATCATGTGACAAAAGGGCAAGCTGAGTTTCGAACGAGCGATGCTTCCTAAAAGCATGCTGATTCGAGGACATAAGCTTCTCAGTCTCAAGAATGTTTATTACATTCTAACCGAGAATATGTTCAAGAATTCTGCAGTAAACCCAAGATGGTGGTATTGGTCTGTAATTTCGTGGGTCCGTTTCTTTACCTCCCGTACATATTGGACTCACCTGCGCTTTTTTATAGTCACTTGCGGCTTTGTGCTGGGCGAGAGGTTCACGATAAATGCAAGCTAGGTAAGATACCAATACCGTAGAATACTTTTTCTATAGTCGAACTTGGTTTTCATGCGGACATGATGATTTATTTCCTCTCAAACCTTTCAACTGATTCTGTACGCCAGGTATGCTTATTACTATGTCGTCCATATCCCTCAAGCTCGTACTTTGTGACCACACGACAGGGAGATACGTATTTTGTGTAGTGCTGGGATAGCCCAAGTGGTTCAGAAGACGACTCGCGATAAGTGGGGACCGTGGTTTCGAGTCACGGCTCGGCACAAATTGTAATCTATCATTAATAGTATGCACAGCTCATGTCAACACGTATTTACAAATTTAGAATGAATTTCGTAATATTTTCTAAAGCTGTAATCTTCAAAAGAGCGTCTGTTCCTTCAGACATGCACGTATGCAGGGAGAAATTTTTTTTTTATCATCACCATTTTAGCCTGTCGAGGTATATACCACTGATGTACATAATGTCTGTGTTGATACTGGGTCTGTTCATTACAATACAATGTCCTTCCGACATGCATTTATGTAAGGAGGTAGTTCCAAAATCTCCATTCGAAATTTTCGAACGAGTTCGAGAGTTTTCTTGGTCATATATACAGCCACAAAGCTTACGCCACCGGAATATTGCGTATCGTGTGAGATTCGACTCTCCGTACAACTTTTATCACCTTGCGATAAACATGTAAAGCAATCTACTTTCTGCTCGAAGAAACTGGATAACCGCTCTTAGTGCTGATCGGGATGGATCCATTATGATACTGCGGAAATAACTCTCCAGAAATTAGGAAGTTGCTGCGAAGTCGCTAACCCAGCTTGTGCAACTGGGAATACCACCAAGCCATCTCCTGGCAGAAACATTAACTCACTGGGAACGCATACATCGCCATTACAGAGAAAGTCTCCTTTTCAATTGGGCATGTTTTATACTTCTGCACAGCCCTTTGGTACTGGTAATTGTCTTCCTATTGTGGCATACATACATATTACATAAAACAAACCCTGATTGAAGAAGGTTCTAGTATGTGATTTAAGTAATGCTTAAATATTGTTAATAATTAATAAATACCGTATTATGTGTAAACTGTAGGTAGTAGCTGAGATGTAGTTTTCGTGTCACCAAAGTAACATCTTCTCTACGCCAATACATGCAAATGCCATCTTCTGTAATTCCTTTTCAGTATCAAGGATGCGGTCCTCCAACGATATTCCGAAAAATTGTACAGAATAGCATGCCACCCCAGTTTCAGACGAGTGTTAGTGGGTCGCATACCACCACAACATTTCTCATTCACATCCTTTTGTGGATTATACTACAGACCAGGCCTCACATTAACCTTCCAGTGCTATACACAATCAAGCAATAAAAATACATGAAATAACAATGTGTGCCTGGTTGTCACTGTAAATATACACTTACATTGCTTCGTGATATTCCGGGGACTTTCCAGGTGTCTTAACTTCTTGCCACGATATTTCGGCGCAGAGTCTTCTCTCTACCATCAGGCGAATACACCTGAAGACGGTCAGAAGACTCTGCTCCGAAATACCATGACAGAAAGTTACAGTCATCCAGTACTTCACCCGAAACGTCAGTGAACAATCTATACGCCGAGATAGTTTTATAAACAAATGATTCAAATGACTCAGAGCACTATGGGACTTAACTTCTGTGGTCATCAGTCCCCTAGAACTTACAACTACTTAAACCTAACCATCTTAAGGACATCACACACATCCATGCCCGAGGCAGGATTGGAACCCGCTACCGTAGCGGTCGCACAGTTCCGGACTGACGCGCCTAGAGCCGCTCGGCCACCATGGCTGGCGGAAGCTTTATATTTCACGTACTGTAGTCACATATTTTTTGTGTGCTCAATACGAATTATAAAAAGTATAAAACGATATGATCGAATAAAACAAAAAATCGAATTATGAAAGTATAAAACAAAAAAATCGTAACGTCAAAATGTGCCATTGTTTTAGAAAAAAATATACACTGCGAAATCTAATCTATGAACACATGAAAGTAAATGCTGATTTCACCTCGAAAAACGAATAACATAAGGTAGCAATTTATAAATATAAAAATTACGACATAACTGTTTTCTAAGCTTTAAATTACCGTATAGAAAAAGGAAACTGTCATATTGCAGATTAATTTCAGTAAAATTGCCATAATGTCAAAGGTGAAGTGCTTGATGAAACAAGTCATTTAGAAGAAAGTGTAACTAGATGAATGACGAACACTAACTTAACTTAACGAAGGTTTATTCAGCACTTGCACATATAAGGGCGCGGAGCGAACATCCTCCAGCACTTACAGTATATATACAGCTACGGAAAATTCCAGTACAATGATTCTGGACATATATGGATACTTCTAGAATGTACTCGAACCAAATATATAAACTAAAATAGTAGACTCCAGCTAAGTTTTGAACTAACGACACTCCACAGAACAGTTTAGTATCTTAACGACTACACCACGGAGTTACTCAGTTTCTTCAACGACATTGCTCCATCCTTAAGAGAACAGCGAATCGGTGTTACGTCCTACTCCGGAAACGAGTCATCGGTCCTGCATACTCCGACGCCTGATGACTGATGCTAGCCCTATCGGTGATCTTCTAAGAACTTCTTTTTCCGCTACGGTCTTCGTCACCTTTCCGCATGTTGCCGGTCGCTAGAGCTTTGAATTTACCCTGGATTGCAGGATCCTTATAAGGCTTCATGCGAAGGACGTGGAACGTATCTCTGATCGTTCGTCGTCTTTTGTCGGGGTCTAAAGCTTCAACTTCATAAGTAACATCAGACAACTGTCTTCCAACCTTATAAGATCAAAAGTAGCGCCTGAGGAGCTTCTCAGAAAGACCAATCTTTCGAACGGGAGTAAAGATCCAGACAAAGTCACCAGGCTGGTGGACAACAATGCGCTGGCTCGCGTCTTACCTTCCGCGATCGTATTCTTGAGCCTGAAGCGTGCGGAGTCGAGCTAACAGCCGAGCTTCCTTAGCTGGCGGTTGTAGTCGTCGTCCACGTCATCAGGATGTAACGAAAACACAGTATTCATCGTCGCAGACGCCTCACGCCCATGCACCAAGAAAAATGGCGTAAATCGTGTGATTTCTTGTTTCACGGTGTTGTAGGTAAAGGTCACGACAGGTAGCACATCATCCCAGTTGCTCTGCTCGACATTGACGAACATTGATAGCAAGTGGGCCAAGGTCTTACTAAGGCATTCAGTAATCCCGTTAGTTGCGGATGGTAGGCAGCCGTCAAGCAATGTTGCACAGACGGTTTATCTCTGTCACAATATACGATTGAAAAACTTTCCTTTATCCGTAATTAACGAACTTGTTGCAACGTGTTTTAATACAATCTCTACCACTATGAGTTTGGCAACCTCGGGTACTACGGCTGTTTTCACAGCTTTGGTAATGGCATAACGTGTCAGATAATCAGTGATAACCATAATCCACCTATTGCCACTAGCAGAAGTTGGAAATCGTCAGAGGAGGTCAATACCAACACGCTGGAACGGCGTTTCGGCTTGTGGAATTGGTATGAGTCGGCCAGGTGGTTATCGAGGAACTGCCTTTCACCTCGGGCCCTCTCGACAGTACGACACATAGTGACGGACACTGCTAAATAAAACTGGCCAGAAAGATCTCTTGGAGATCCTACGCTATGTCTTAATAAATCCTAAATATTAGGCCTCTGATTTGTTGGAATTTCTCTAGAACGTCTAAGCGCATGTGTATAGGAATCACTGGTAGCCACCTGTTTCCAAACGGATCAAAGTTTTTCTTGCAAAGTAATCCACTATCTACCTTAAATTGTCCTTTCACATCCTTTGACTGATTTAAGGCAAGCATAATTTGAGACATCTTGGCGTCCTTCTTCTGCTCAGCAAAGAGCTCCTGGAGGGCAGCGAGACAGTTACTATCTTCATCAAAGTCTTGATTGTCTTGGACAGGGTTTCTTGAGAGACAGTCGGCATCTTGGTGCTTTCTTCCACTTTTATAGACTATGGTAACGTCATAGTCTTGAAGACGTAGTGCCCACCTGGCGAGTCGTCCAGTTGGATCCCTGTCAACGAACAAAGTCAAAACTGTGAAAGGCCTCCCATAGAGATACTGTCGATATCTGCACGTGTCCCAGATCACAGCAAGACATTCTCTTTCTGTAGTTGAATAGATTCGCTCGGCTTTTGTAAGTGTCCTAGAAGCATAGGCTATAACCTTCTCTTTTACATCCGAAATTTGCAACAGAACTATACCGATCCCATATGCACTGGAATCTGTGTGTAGTTTGGTAGGTGCTCTCCCATCATACAGACTAAGTACAGTGTCAGTCGTCAGAGCTTTTCGCAGCACGTCGAAAGAATCATGTTGAGCACTACCCCAGATTAATTTAGCATCGGTTTTTAACAATTCTTCGAGTGACCTGTCTTTGATATTGAAGTCTATGATAAAATGATGGTAAAAAGAACATAATCCGAGGAAGCTTCTCACATCTAATACTTTTAGGAATAGGAAGTTCAGTTATAGACCTCACCTTTTCTGGGTCTGGCCACACACCTTCGTTTGCCACAAGGTGTCCAAGTATTTTGATTTCTTTTGCTCCAAAGAGACACTTTCTTGGATTAAATTTCAGTCCGGCTTGTTGGAGACACTTAAGAACGGCCCTCAATCTTTTTATATGTTCATCAAATGTCTCTCAGAACACAATAATGTCATCTAAATAAGAAATACACATCGTCTGCTTCAGGTGACGTACAAGATTATCCATCATCCGTTCAAAAGTTTCTGGTGCATTACAGAAACCAAACGGCATTACCTTAAACTCATACAGGCCCTCAGGGGTGATGAATGCAGTTTTCTCACGATCAGCCTCATCTGCTTCGATTTGCCAGTATCCCGAGTGCATTTCCATGGATAAGATAGACTACGTCAGACAACCTAGTCTATCGTCAATTCGTAGAAGAGGATAAATGTCCTTTTTAGTTATTTCATTACGGTTTCTGTGATCAACACAAAAGTGCCAACTGCCATCCTTCTTCTTGACGAGAACCACTGGTGACGACAATGGGCTCTGTGAAGAATGAATGATGTCATTTTCTCTACCTCCTCGTGAATTATTTGTCGTTACGTTGCTGGCACATGGTATGCTCTCTGATTTATTGGTTGATGGCCTCCAGTGCTAATCCGGTGCTTCACCATCTATTTGTCTCATTTGTTCTTCACCTGTGGATTGAAGCACTCAGAGAACTCCTGACGAGTGGCAAGTAGCTTCTTCTGTTGTTCCTTAGTGAGAAGTACTGATAGTCGAGCTAGAAGATCTTCTTTCGTAGTGGTAGCGTTAATTTCTTCTGCAGACGGCATGGGAGGTTTCTATGACGCTCAGCTGTTCTGCAGTTAACGGCTCAGCGTTTGCTACGCACATGAGTCTTGGAAGGATCTGCGGTTCTCGGCTACAGTTAACGATCCACAATTCACGGAATCCGTTCTCAAACGTGACGGTACAGCCTGGGATGACCAAGTTATTCTTCAATGGTAAGCTTCTCTTACATTCCACTATAAGATCCATGGATTGATGCATGGCATGACACGTGAAAGTTACCTTTCTAGCGCTGACTGCAGGAATGATCACTTCATCCAGCACACATAGTCTTCACACACTCGGATGTGCATCTCCCTGTCCACAGCACCTCATCTCGTCTAGCATAATCTTAGAGCGACCACATTCTATAATTGCCTAAGAAACATTCGTAAAGTATCATCCGAGAATTACGTCATGAGTACACTCCTGTAACGGTTGTGCATGGCCACTTATACCCAGACGTATGGTATATCTTACAGTAGGTTTTACATATTTCCCATTAGCCACCTTCAGCAGAGATGTTTTGCTGTCGATGAAAACGGTTTTCCGACCGTACTTGTCCGAAATGACTGAATATGATCCTCCAGACTCCACAAGATCTCGGACTGGTCGGCCACCCATGAGTAGTTTCCTGTCATATTTGTAGTTATCGTCGACGGAGGTTTGTTCTCTTCGGCGACCTCACCTCCAAGGAAAGTTGCACACTTTAGTTTCCCAGGTTGCAGCGGCTAGGTGATCGGCTGGAGCTTCTAAACAGTGATGGAGACATTGATCAGCGTGTTCGGCAGCGTCCTCCCCAGTGGCTAGCTTGCGGTGATGGGGACCCATGTCGCCCAGCATCAACATCTACTTGTTCATCTTTGTCGTACCGGAGATGGCGTCAATAAAGATCGGTCTCCTGTCTTCTGTCATCAAATATCCACCTCCTTTCCCGACAATGGCACACCACATGTCCCGGTCGTCCGCAGTCGAAACATACTGGTTATTTATCCTGGGACCTCCAGACGTCAGACTTCTATGGTGCCCAAACAGGTTCCTCTTGCGGCATTGTAGGAGCGTTACTTCACCAGGGTCCTGACTTTTTTACCCTTCTAAATGGAACGAAGGCCGAGAGATTGGGTTCAATATCTGTTCCACTTCTTGCCTTATGACCTCCTGGAGCGTCTCGGTTTTTCGACGCCGTGCAATCCAAACGCCTTCTGGACTTCCTCTCTCACTATCTGACCTAGAACACGGATATCGATACGACGTTTGGAAGCCATTCAAACTTCTTGCATGTAATTCTTTTTTGATGCATTCTCTCGATATACTGGCATCATTTTATGAAGTCGTTTGCTGTCGAAACCTCTTTGAGGAATAGGGCTTGAAACATGTCCACAGCAACACCCTCCATGAGATGTGCAACCTTATTTTGTTCCTTCATTCTTGTATCCACTACTTTACACAGCTCCAAGACGTCTTGAATGTAAGATGCTCTAGTTTCTCCTGGACGCTGTACCCTGCACTTTAATTTATCTTCAGCTTTGCACTTCTGTCGTTGTGTGTCGCTGAAATACTTGCGCAGTTCCACTTGGAATACTTACCAGTTTGTGAACTTCCCCTTGTTGTTCTCATACCATTGCTTGGCCGTGCCCTCCAAGTAGAAAAATACGTTAGCCAAACACACGGTGTGATCCCATTTGTTAAATTTGGCTATACGCTCACATACATTCAGCCAGTTGTTTCGATCGTGGCCTGCGTCACCCCCGTACCCGGAAGGATGTCTCATGTGCGTGCACACAGTTGCTGTCATCGTAACGTCCTTTTCCTCTTCTGTCTCCGATAAATGGCAATCTGTGGAATATGGTTCGAACTCGGGCATCTCGCCACGTAAACGTCGGCTCTGTCCTGAGCCACGGTGTCGTCGGTAACGTGCGCTATCACAACTTCCAACATCCCGCGTCTCCACCAGAAAAATGTCACGTAGAGTAAGGTGTAACTGGATCAATGACGACAACTAACCTCACTTAACGAAGGTTTATTCAGCACTTGCACATACAACAGTGCGGAGCGAACGGACTCCAGTCAGAATACATACATTATATAAACAGCTACAGAACATTCCAGTACAACGAATCTTGTCAGTTGTGAATACTTCTAGAATGCACTCAAACCGAATATGGAATTTAAAATTTCAAAGTGCAAGTGAGTTTCGAACTGACGCCCCTATATACAACAGTTTAGTATCATAACTACCACACCACAGTGTGACTCAGCTTCTTCTGTGACAATGTAAATAAATATAGATTACAACACGGACAATGTGTTTCAATTTGTAAAAAGAAACCATACCTGCAGCTGCGTTTTCATGACAGTCTCGTACAAACAAGAATCAATACAGCTCGTAGTCTTTGTGAATAATATTTAGAAACAGTTCTAGATATTTATTTTCCTGGTCTGATGTATGAGGGGTTCAAACTACGTAAAACAATAAACAACTAAGTATATACCTACTAATTATAAGTGCACTTTTCAGTCATTTCACGTTGATTTAGCAGTAAAAAGTTCAGGATTACCTTTCATCTGTCTTAGAGCTGTTTTTTGGTGAATATATCAAGCTCGTTAGAATGTACTCGTGTTTGTTACGTGAATATTTGTATATGGATGTGTGTGTGTGTGTGTGTGTGTGTGTGTGTGTGTGTGTGTGTGTGTGTGCGTGTTGCGCGCGCGTGCGTGCGTGTGTATTAGTAGCGAGCTCACACATAGCGCGGCAGCTGTCCGTGCTGATTAGTAAAGTGAACCGCCATGTCTGACCATTAGTTCGTCATCGCATTTGACATCGAATAGCAAAAACTATACGATAATGATGAATCGTACTTTTCTTGTACCGATACAGATGAGCGAGGAAAATATACAGAGATTGCCTAAGCAGAACGGTGCAGGGTCGTCGAGTGTAGCTGATACATTAATGTTCGTTTTAAGAACAGGATGCTGAGAAGCAATCCACAAAAGAAGGGAAATACAACATCCATCAATGCGCATAGGTGACAGTTTTTACATACGGTAACACGAAAGCTATCCGAACTCGGTCAACTTAATATTTAAATTTACATCGAGGTCATGAAGCGTTACTCAATGCTAAGGCTGCAGTAACGAACATATTTCGATCTCTATTATGTTACGAGGGATGCAGAAACTAAGTCTTCAATCCCGTAAAGTCTGTTTCAGTAGTTATGTTTCGGAAAGTAAATTTCGTAGTGAAGAAATACAGCTTTAATAAAAAAAGTACGAAAACCTTTTAACTGAACATGTTTTTCAACAGGGTGTTTAGCTTTGTAAGCTCACGGGTCGTAACCTGAGTGATTCTATAATAGTGATCACAACTCGCAAAAGAGCGCTGTACATGGTGTACAAGTAGTGCCAGGTGGTCATGTGCTCCTCAAACAATGACGTAAGTCATAGAAGTACAATAACGTGGCGGTCGGTTGTATGGAATCAGCGCAGTAACGTGGAGACGTGACAGATAGGCAGAAGAGAGCTATCGTGTTTCTTCGTGCCATGATCACACCGCGAATATAGTTGAGTCATCTGTTAATGTACAAATGCAAATCAGGAAGTCTTTGCCCCTATTTTTGGTAGCCAAAGTAAGTAAGACAGGCAATGTCAAATATACTTTCTATTCTATGTACCTTACACCGTTATTCCACATACTCCCCACACCGGTTCACACGTTTGTCCATTGCAGCACAAACTTTGATGTGCCCCTGCAGCAGCATTCGTCCTGCCGACTGCGGAACCACCTTCGGACTGCTGTCTTGGCTTCATTATTAATTGTGAATCGCTGTCCTGCAAGGAACATCTTCAATGGTCCACTAGAGGCGAGGTGTGGACTGTATGGTGAGTGGTCCAAAGTACCAGGAGCTTTTCGGCAATTTTGACTGCCACGTGTGGTCTCGCATTGTTGGGGAACAGAATGACGTTGTGCACATCGGGAATCCCTCGGCACCTTCGCCTGATGGCAGCCCTCAGACCTGAAAGTGTGGAACAGTAATCGTTGGCACTGATGGCTCCACCTTGTGGCATGAAATCCAGCAGGAGCGGCCTGCGGCTGTCCGAAACGGCCGTTAACATCGCTTTCCAAACACATGGTACTGAACGGATTTTTTCTTTTTTCATCACAGGCGAATCCGGATGCTTCCATTACATGCTCAGCTGCTAGGAATCCGGTATCAAATGCAGTATCCACCTTTCTTCGCTAGTAGCAAAGCGGTAAAGGAAACCTTCATCGTCCTTGGAGTACCGTTCCAGATGATTCAGTGAAGACATCATTCGGTTGCCTTTCTTCACGTCATCCAACTGCTTAGCCACCCACTGACATGAAACCTTCCGCTTCGGTCGCAGGTTCGAATCCTGCCTCGGGCATGGATGTGTGTGATGTCCTTAGGTTAGTTAGGTTGACATGCAAGACTTCACGGCCGTCTTTAACAACTGACGGCAGCGCCGTGCGGTGGAGTTACCGGCAGGTAAGGGTAGTACGAAAGAGAAAAGATCCCACGCTGGGAATGAATATGGTGACTTCGCATTTACAGCCGTAATTTGACTAAAAAGAATAGGGACAAGACTTCCTGAATGAAATTTTCACTCTACAGCGGAGTAGGCGCTGATATGAAACATCCTGGCAGGTTAAAACTGTGTGCCAGACCGAGACTCGAACTCGGGACCTTTGCCTTTCGCGGGCAGGTGCTCTACCGACGTTTTTTTCTTTTTTTTTAGATTTCTTCCACTTCAGGCGTTGGCCCCTATCACCCATATCGCCCCCAAAATCCTATCTAAGAGAAAAAAAAAAAATCTGTTGCCACCGCCACTTTCGCCCTAACTTAACCTACACTCTTTTTTTTTCTTTTTTCTTTAAGTAATATATGAAGAAACTGAATAAATTGTCTTTCCGTGACAAACTCTCCAATACCCGTAAAACAGAAGAACACGAAATCAAGAAAGCTCTTCTGATTTGTTTTCTGTTACAGCTTCTGGCAAAATTATTTTTCCTGAGACACTTTGATTGCCGTTCAACAAAAATAAATAAATAAATAAATGCCAACTTAATTATAATGAAGCAAAATTAGTATGGACTCTCTGTGATGTTGTGCATCAACCAAAAATTGCCGCTTCATTATGGCAAGATGTGAAGTAAGAAATTTTGAAACAAAACTTTGTATTTTCGACTCGTTTTAAGGTTGTGGTGCTCTTCCATTATATACTGTATGTACTCGTCTATACTCGCATGTGTATTCGTAACTGCAAAATATGCAAACTGGCCGATAATCCAAGTGTAGCTATTGTGCTTTGTTGCAGGAAAGAAATGCCATTCTGGTTGAAGTACGTCATTAAGTGTTATAGCACAGTCTGTAGTTCTACTAATTAATGCGAGTTTTTTTCTAGTCCAGTTCCATCTGTGGTATTGGTCTCGGCAAATGAGAATGTGTGCCAAGGTATCTACCGTATGACAATGATCGCAGTATGGACTCTGCTTCATTTTGATATTGTGCAGCTTTTCACTTGTGGGAACCTTCTCGTTTACAATGTAATACCATGTGGATACTATTTTGGAGTGGAGGATGGGATTGTTAATGTTTTTCCAGACGTTACTCCAGTTGACCGCTGGATATTTCGCTTCCATTGGGTTTTGCCTATGGTGTCTCGTGAGGTGGTAATAGGTCCTTCTGGTGTTAAGCAGCTGTGAAGTATCTTGAATATAGCTCATTTCCAAGTAGTAAGTCCGGACGTGATCGAGTTGAGCGCTGATTCGACCAACATCGACTGGGGCCTTTTGGCTCGTTGGGGCTAACCTGTTGAATAACGTTTTTGTAATTGTCGGATGGGGTGTCTGCAGTATTTTGCGGATTCGGTCCATACATATTGCAGTGCATTGGTTCTTGATGTCTTTGACGCCCAAACCACCAGCGGCGCGGGTTAACACTATGGTTGGCATGGTGACTTTAAAGATGTTTCCGCTCATATGAACCAATACGCTGCAGCTAAAAGCTTTCGTGCTGTATCCTGGGGTACTGGTAACACTGATGCGATGTGATATATTTTGCTTAGCGCATAGCTTTTAATCAAGAGAGCTCTCTGTATCCGATTAAGCGTTCTGGTTTTGTGTTCATGGAGAGTATCCCTGAATATTTTTAGTTTATGGTCCCAGTTGGCTACTGTCATCTCTCTTGGGTTGGCCATTAGAATCATACCTAAGTGGTTCGTCTTCTCTGTCCTTTGTAGCCCTGTTCTTTGAATTGTCTCCATATGGGGTCCGACAGGTAAAATTTTCGATTTGTGTTCATTGAGTTTGGCTCCGGAAGAAGTGGCGTAAGCGTGGATTATTTGTTGAACGACTTCCATTTCTGAGTACGTGTTAACTACTACACTGATGTCATCAGCATAAGCGTGACACACGGTTTTTGTACCCAACACCTGTAGACCTAGTAACCTATGATGTAGGGTTAACAGTAACGGTTCTACGGCGATTGCATATAGTGCCATAGAAAGGGGGCAGCCTTATCTCACAGATTGCTTGATCGGGAATGGTGAACTTAACTGACCATTAATTTTGATTCGAGAGGAAGTTCCGACTATACATTTGCGCATGATCTGAATAAAATGAGCACTGAATCCCATCCGTTGCATTACAGTTAGTAGAAAGTGGTGGCTGATGCGGTCAAAAGCCTTACCGAAGTCTAAGAACATGAGACCAACATTGCATTTACATAGCCACGACAAATATATTATGTCCCTATAATCACATAATGCAGTCGACATTGATCTCCCTGGGACAGCACTCATTTGATAAGGGCCAAGTGCTTTCGGCAGTACCGTCTTCAGTCTACAGTTGATGAGGCGGGTGAAGATTTAATAGTCGGAATTGAGCAGTGTTTGTGGTCGAAAATCCTTCAGCGTAGTACTACGTGGTTTTTTGGGAATCAGGACAACCAGTCCTTCGGTAAACTGAGATGGCATCTGCATTTCTCCCAATAATTCATTGCACATTTTGGTGAATTCCGGTCCTATGATGCGCCAAAAGCAAGCAAAAAATTTTATGGGTAGGCCATCTAAACCAGCAGATTTCTTTATAGGCGAATCTTTGATTATGGCACATACTTCTTCCTCAGTTATGTGGGCTACAAGGTCGGCGTTGTCAGTCGGATGGACCATGGATTGAATGTTGGATAGAAGCGGCTCACTTGCCGTCGCATCAGTCGCCAACACGACGTAAAACTCTGTATAATGTTGCACCACGTGGTTTTTTACTGTGACTTGTTGATCGTATTCGTTCCCCTGTTCATCACTGAGACTGTGGATTAACTTTTGTTTACCTCTCTTGGCTTCCCGTATCACGTGATATACGGACGTTTTCTTCTGCGTCAGTTCAATCGGAGGACGTGATCGAACTTTTTTCCCCTCTAGTGATTGTCGTACCAACGCCGTTATTCTTGCTTTAGTGCGTTTTATTCTAGAGCTGTCTGCTACTAATCCCATGGGGTCATCATATAGTTCGCGGAGGCAAAGAAAGTGATACTCCAAGGTGCGTTTTCGCCAGTACGCTTTCATGCGACCATATCGTGCGATGAATTTTGTTATCTGTGGTTTCGCAAACTGTAACCACCACATGATGCGTGTTGGATATCTGGATTGCGTCCGAAGACAACGCTGCCATTTATCATGGATCTCCTGTTGCAGTAGTGCGTCCTCCAAAAGTGACACGTTTAACTGCCATACGCCACTTCCCAGGAATGTTTTTTGTTTAGTGTGCTGCGCGGTTATATGAAATGTGCAGTGATCCGAGAAGTTAAGAGGCCAAATTTCGCAGTCAGTTACATTATGAATAAAGCCTTTCGTTACATACAGCCTGTCTAGTCTGCTTGCCGATGTACTGGATACGTACGTGTATCCTCTGGTGTGCGGGCGAAGATGGCACCAAGCATCTATCATATCTAGTCCATTAATTAACATCAACAGCTTCTCACAAAAGTTGAAGTTTGGGACTTGATCTTCCGGACGCAATATGCAGTTAAAATCTCCACCCAAAATTATGTGCAGTCGAGGATCCGTTATTAATGGGACAATTTCGTCTCGGAACAGGTTGCACCTTGCTCTTTTTCCGCCGGATCCAGAGGGAGCATATATATTAACAAGAAGCAGATCATATATTTGTGCAGTGATGCCTCGTCCAGATTCAAGTATTGCTTTTGCTGTACATGGTATGCCGTGTTTGAACAATACTCCCGTTCCACATTCATTGCCTATGTTTAAGATCGCCTCATATCCGTACCCATCCGCTATTTTGGTCGTAACTACCTCTTGTAACATCGCTATGTCAATGTCGGCGGCATATAAGTAGTCCTTCACAGATTGTAACTTTACTTCCGAAACTATTTTGTTTACATTGAGCGTGGCGATTTTATACGCCTGCGTCATTCGGTAGTCCAACTAAGCGCATTCAGTGTCGTCACACCATGCTGTCCCCGTATCAGGTACACAGCGGTCAACAGTGTCCGTTGGTTCTTCAATTGGAGGGGCGAGGTTCATCTGTACGTCCTCATTCGGGTGGGGGATGTCTGGTTTTCCGATGTCTGCCACGCCTTGCTTTTCGCTTCGATCTGTTTTAAGGATTTTTTTGGTACGGGAGAGTTTTTTTCCAGTTCTTGAATCTCTTCAGGGCTCTGTTTTCGTGTTTGCCGTTTAGGTTTCACCGGCTGCTGTCTCATGTTGCCTTCCTCAGCATTCTTCATATCTTCTAAGCGGGTGGTGTTTCGAGCCAAATTGTCGACCGTGCTTTTGGTGGATGATGGTGTCAATAGAGAATTCGGTTTACTAGACGTTGCTCATTTCGGGAAGGTTCTTGCATGTCATTCTCAACGGCGGAGGAATCGGAGAATTTGCTGTGGCTCCCAATATCTTTCGGTGTCTGTTGTGTTGAAACTGTGGTGTCACCGCCAGACACCACACTTGCTAGGTGGTAGCTTTAAATCGGCCGCGGTCCATTAGTACATGTCGGACCCGCGTGTCGCCACTGTGTGATCGCAGACCGAGCGCCACCACAAAGCAGGTCTCGAGATACGGACTAGCACTCGCCCCAGTTGTACGGACGACGTAGCTAGCGATGCACACTGACGAAGCCTCGCTCCATTGCCGAGCAGATAGTTAGAATAGCTTTCAGCTACGTCCATGGCTACGACCTAGCAAGGCGCCATTAGTAACATTGCATGTATCTAAAAAGTCTCACTTGTATCGCCACAATCTCCAGATGTACCACGAGGATGGATTAAAGTGAAGTATTCCAGCAGCTACGTACTTTTGTTTATAGCATTCATCACGGATCCTGTTTCAGACCTCTCGTCATCGTGCTCTAACTTAGCGCGTGCCTTTCGGCTTCCTCTCATTGTGTCTAGGCTGTCTTGTCTAGACACAACAGAAACCGTTACAGTTGTCACGATTTCCTTAGGTTCGGGTGGTCTAGCTTCTGTTGTGTCAGTAGTGGCAATCTGGGCTTCTTCTCGGGATGGATGGTTCTCCGTGTTCACATCAGGGCTTGGGGTCAGGACTTGGCCGCAGGCAGCCGTAGCGTAAGTCGCTGGCAGCGCAGTCATAGCAGGCGGTCGCGGCGCCTCGCCAGCCGGCAGTTGCTCCACTCGCCGCTGTAAACACTCCGCGCGGACATGGCCGGGAGAGTTGCACGCCACGCACGTCCTCGGCTGGCCGTCGTATATAACGTATATAACGATACCTCGGTATCCACACACGCTGATGTATGACGATACATGCTTGTGCAAATCGATCTTTACTTGTCTCACTCCGTTGAGAACTTGGAATTTACGTGCGTTGGACCACCGTTCGGCAACATTGCGTTTATTTGTTCCGCCGGTACTTCGAATGGTAGTTCGAATATCCTGATCGTTCGTATTCCAAACCCTGCACGTGTTACGGTGACTTCGCCTACGTTTCCATCACAATGTTTAAACTTCATAATTCCTCCGAGAGACTCAACTATTTTGTCACATAAGTTTGCATTCTTCAATTTCACAAATACAACACTACTCACTATCGAAAGATGCACTCCAATGACATCCTCTGAATCAACTTTCACTTCGTATTCCCACCAATCTTCGATTTCGTTTAGTTTAGGTCGGGCGTAATTACGATCAAACGAGAATTTCAAAGTATCTTGTCTGATCAAGTGGGCCATCACGAATTCATATTTCAAATTTCAATATACGTAGACTTTCTGCAACGATGCAAGAAGCACTGCGACTTACCACGCCGAAGCACAGCAGACCGCGGCGCACGAAACTCAGCGTACGTCCGCACAGCACGGCTGACGACGCGGCGAGACTCCGACTGAGCTACCCAAGCACGACACTCAACCCCCCCTCCCCCCCCACCCTCACAGCTTTAATTCCGCCAGTGCCTCGTCTCCTACCTTCCAAAGTTCCTGATTTCGCGAACTTACACGGACTGTCCAGTTTGTCTACAAGGTATAGTGCACCATTCGAATCCATTGAATGAAGCGTAAGATCGGTGGCTGTAAAACAATAATAATCGACATTTTCCAGTTAACCGCTGTGAAGTGAACTTCATGCAGTGACCGTCTGAAATCTGGTACCCCCTAAGAGACATTCGCTCACAGCAGTACATAAAGCTGAGAAGCCCAATGATGAGTTTAATAAGCACTGTGAAGAAGCTGTAGTATAGACTGGAGGTGGTTTCCTCTATGACTTTTGCATATTTAACGTGTTCAGTTCAACATAATAAGTGACCAAGTATTCTCTTTTCTTCTGCTTCCTGGAAGTGAGTATGCTGTTCACTCCTGTCTCGCTCGAAAATGTCAGTAGCCATATTCAAAGAGCTGCACACATATATTGCCCCTTTGATCATCCCTTGGATACCGTGTTGCGCCTTGACTGATTTGCTATATCACTAAGTCTTGGAATTTTCATAGACCACAGTTGCAGGTGGTCTGTTTAACAATTTCAACAGATAGCAAAAGTTCGAATTTCAACATTTCATTCATTTATGCACAGAATTTAAAACTAAAAATTAAAGTTAACTCTGTCCGAATAGGCCCTGGCAGGTCCAAGTGTTCCCCGTCGATAGCCGCGTCATCTGGTACCAGAAGGCGTCACTGGATGCGCACATGGAGGGGCATGTGGTCAGAACACCGTCCTCTGTGTGTTGCCAGCTTTCGTGACCAGAGCCACCACTTGTGAATCAAGTAGCTCCTCAATTGACGTCACAAGCGCCGAGTGCAGCCCGCTTGCCAACAGCGCTGGGCAGACGCGGACTGTAACCCATCGAAGTGCTAGCCAAGCCCGCCAGCACTCAGCTTCGATGATCGGACGAGGACCGGTATTAGCACTGCGGCAAGCCTGTTGGAGTTCATTGGATTTAAAATTATCAAAGTCTGTCTTGATCTACTCTTTAAAAGTTATTTAAAATTTATATCTGCAATCGGTACCCCACATTACAACCGTTCACTCGACGAAAGGTCCGTACCCAAACTATGGAAAGTAGCACAGGTCACACCAATATTCAAATAAGGCAGTAGGAGTAATGCACTAAATTACAAGCCTATATAATTAACGTCGATAAGCAGCAGGATTTTGGAACATATATTGTGTTCGAACGTTATGAATTACCTCGAAGGAAACGGTATATTGACACACAGTCAACATGAATTTAGAAAACATCGTTCTTGCGAAACACAACTATCTCTTTACTCGCATAAAGTGTTGAGTGCTATTGGCGAGGAATTTCAGGTTCAATTCGTATTTCTGGATTTCCGGAAGGCTTTTGACACTGTACCACACAAGTGGCTTGTGGTGAAATTTCGTGATTGTGGAATATCGTCTCAGTTATGTAACTGGATTTGTGATTTTCTGCCAGAGGGGTCACAGTTCGTAGTGACTGACGGAAAGTCTTCGAGTAAAACAGGAGTGATTTCTGGCGTTCCTGAAAATGTTATAGGGCCTTTGTTGTTCCTTATCTATATAAACGATTTGGGAGACAATCTGAGCAGAAGTGTTAGGTTGTTTGCAGATAACTCTGTAGTTCATCGACTAATAAAGTCATCCGAACATAAAAAAAAATTGTAAAATGATTCAGAAAAGATATCTGTATAGTGTGAAAATCGGCAATTGACCCTAAATAACGAAAAGTGTGAGTTCTTCTGCAAAAGTGCTAAAAGAAATCCGTCAAACTTCGGTTACACGATAAAACAGTCAAATCTAAAGGCAGTAAATTCAACTAAGTACCTAGGAATTAAAATTACGAACAACTGAAATTGGAAGAAATACATAAAAAATGTTGTGGGAACGCTAACAAAAGACTACATTTTATTGGCACGACACTTAGAAAATACAACAGATCCACTAAGAAGACTGCCTGCACTACTCTTGTCTGTCTACTTTTGGAATACTGCGCGGTGTTGGATCCTTACGGTATACGATCGAAAGAGTACATCGAAAAAGTTCAAAGAAGGACAGCATTTTTGTATTATCGCGAGGTAGGGGAGAGAGAGTCTGACTGAAGTTAAACAGGATTTGGTGTGGACATCATTAAAACAAAGGCGTTTTCCTTTGCGACGGAATATTCTGACGATATTCCAATCAAAAACTTTCTCCTCCGTATGCGAAAATAATTTGTTGACACCGACCTACACAGGGAGAAATCATCACAATGATAAAATGAGGGATATCAGGGCTCGTGCGGAAATATGTAGATGTTCACTCTTTCCGCGCGCTATCCGAGATTGGAACAATAGACAATTGTGAAGGTGGTTCGATGAACCCGCTGCCAGGCACTTAATTGTGATTTGCAATGTATCCATATAGCTGTAGATGGTACTTCGTGTACCGCTGTCCCCTTTCTCTGTTCCAGTCACGAATGGTTCGTGAAAAGCATGACTGCTGGTAAACCTCCCTACGCGCTCGAACCACTCTAATTGTACTGTCTTGGTCTTTCAGTGAGATATACTGTATTAGGAGTAAGCAGACTCTTCCAGGAAAGTACACTCTAAGAACATTAACAGTATACCACGCTGTGCTGCGGGAAGCCTAATTTTCAGCGTCTCCCACTGGAGCAGGTAGAGCATCTCCGTGACATGTTTGTCCTTAGTAAATGAGTCTGTAACGAAGCTCCCTGTTCTCATTTGGACGTTCTCTACTGCTTCTACTTCCTTTATCTGAAAAGTTCCATGACTGATTCTTTTTTTATTTCTGAGTATGATATACTAAAAAGGAACAAATGTTGCTTTCACGTTACGTGGTAAGTGTACGTCTTGGAGATGACCAAGACCGTGTTTCCGCAAAAACTCATCACTTGGCAGGGCTGTGCTAGCTACAAACTGTTTGGGCCTTCGCGCATTAGTTACGGTGACAAAATGGATGCTGATTGTGAACAAAGAGTAAATATTAAGGTCTGCGTTAAGCTCGGGAAAACCCCTAGTGAGGCGTGGACAATGAGTAAGCAATCATATACAGAAGATGCACCGTCAAGAAGTCGTGTTTTCGAATGGCAGAAAACGTTTCGTAAAGGAATAAATTCAGTGCAAGACGATTCAGGAGCTGGTCGCCCGACTACGGCACAAATCGATGCAAACGTGGAGCGTATAAGGCAGTTATTGCAAGAAGACAGACATATAACTGTGCATCAGAAGTACTTAATTTGGATCGCGGTGTGTCATTCGATTTTATGTGAAAATCTACGGAAACGGAAGGTTAATCCGAAACTCGCCCATCACACACAGATAGACGAACAGAAAGAGGAATGGTGAGGAATTTCTGCTTAACTACTGGATGGAGCAAGATGTGAGCCCACATTTGTGTGAGACATTGGCGCTGGGGATGAAAGTTGGCGCTACCAGTATGAACCTCACATAAAGCGTCAATGTGCTAAATGGCGGAGTCCGTGATCACCAGCCTCGAAAAGAGTCAGACGACGATGTTTGAGGGCACATACGATGTTGATCACATTCTTTGATAGTAAAGGATTAGTTCACCGAGACTTAGGTCTTCCAGGTCAAACAGTGAACCAAATTGCTTACATCGAACGTTTCCGGCAGTCAATTCGACCTTACAGCATTGGTTTGTGCCATTCTCAGGATTGCATGACCATACAAGATTTCCTACTGCTTTATCCGGCCAAACATTCTGTTGTTGCCATCTCACAGCCGCCACATTCGCTTGACCACTCGCTTTGGTATTTTTTCTTGTTTCCGCAAGTGAAATGAGGAATGAAAGGGAAGTTTTATCAAGATATTTCAGATATCCAACGAGCTGCAACAGATGAGCTTACAAGCATTGCAACTGAAAATTTCCCTGCTTGCTGCCAAGACCTCCAGTAACGCTGGCAACATTTATAGATAGCCAAGGGAACTACTTCTACAATACCTAGGATCATTACTTAGTATGTGCAAATTACTATTCTAAAAAAACCTGTTCTGGAATTCTTCTGATGAAGGGTATATTAACCATATGTGCTAAGGGCAACCAGACTGACAAGCAATATTGAAGTATACGTCAAAAGACGGTTTTGAAAACTGCTTATTTTGGAATTTGACTACATTTCTTGCAGATTCTTACAATACATGTGTCTGGCACCTGCCTCACCTGACATTAGTTTTATATCGTCGTTTAACTTTGTATCGCTCGGTGCACACATTCCGAGATATTTTATGGAAGTAGCTGCATCCAGTAAAAGTTCTGCAATTCTACAATCAATATAAAAATGTGTCTTTCTACGTACTAATTCTCAATACATTACACTTACTTATACTATGGTACAGTTCCCACTCTCTGTACCAAGCTTCGATCCTTTGCAGGTCTACCTGCATTTCGCTAGTACTTCCTAGCGTTGTGACTTCTCTATAATAGAGCCGTTGATAAAATATCTACATATCGAAGTATCAAAATTTCCCTTAGAAAATATCGGTATATACCGAAGATATCTTCTTCACGAATATATACAGAACGGCAATATCGAGCGCTGACGTTTTTTATTGTATCTTTTCTCTCAATTTTCGGCAAATATTCGAAATTTCTCTTTAGACATTCAAGTAGAGCATAATTTCACTTTCAGTGTGCCAAGAAGTCTTACTAAAATTTGCGGTTTCATTACATCCAGCCTTTCTCTTTGACTTTGTGAAGCAAGTGTAGGTGGCACAAAAGATGAAGTCTGATTCCTCTGGGTGGTGTGGGGGGAGAGGTGGGGGGTTGGCGGTGCGAATGGAATTACAAGATTTCCGATGTGAAGAAATAGCACACCAGTTGTGTTAAAAATCAATTTTAAAGCAACTAGCTGTTCCATCACATTGGCATTCTTAAAAACATGCTGCTCGAAATGATGAACAAAAATGTAAATGACAGTGTCAGTCCTGGAGGCGGGTGGAGACATGTGAGGGCAAATGCTGGCGTAATAGGCGCTCTGCACTACCAACACAAACTGCAACGTTTAGTTTCACTACGCAATTTTCCTACATCCGCGTGAAAACAGATTTATTTCGATATGTATCCAGCGATAAATTATGGAAATAACGGATGAGATGTTAACTGGAGTGAAATATTGCACGAAAGTGCAACATGTACACAGTTGTTAATTAACAGCACAATAGTCGACCAAAAGGTATGGCAATACAATCTATTCATCTGCAGAAAGTTCCATTATTAACTTAAAAATTATAAAATTAAGAGTTTTTTTTTCTTTCAATTCTTGCTCTAAGTGGGTTAGGCAGGCTGCTAGCTTGTTAATGTACAGAATATGCAACAATAAATCAGTACTTAAACATGCAGCTCTAAAACCAGAAGAGTATTTACAATGTGCAACCGATGTGTTTACGAGCTGACATTGAAACCTGCGTTCACAGGACAGAGCAGATCAGGTTGTGCTTGTGGAAATGGTAAAAAATCAGTTACTGTTAGTTGAACAAAACACACTAACTTTTTTTTCCTAAAGACACTTAATCACACGTGCCCTTACAGGGATTCAAAAACAATACGGCAAAAGGCCCGAACACCAGTTATTGAAATTGCTTTAAGGAATACACACGGCTGTAGGCCTTAGTTAAAAAAAGAAAAAAAATCTTACATAAAACCTCGGCTGAACATTCAAGAACTGAAGGCATAAGGCCTGAATACGAAAGATTTAAAATAGAGACAAATCTCCTTTTTTAAAATAAGTTTTAAACAACTCAATCTTGAAACCTTAATTTAAGTCAGCTGAAGACCTTATTTTAAAATTGAAGCTACTAAAGTAATAGACGGCTGAAAGCATGGTACTCTACTTGAGACTAAAAGAAAATCACAATCTAAAAACAACAGAAGAATGGTGCTCAGAAGTGCTCCAAGGGTCTACCTGATGAGGTAACACTAACATAAGTTTAGGTGAGACAGGCAGCTAAGTGTAACACTAAATAATCGGATGGCAACACGACCTAGGTGTGGCTAAAGAACCAACCAACAACCTAATCAATTCTCCTCCACCTGACCAACGGCACGACAGCCAAAATATCAGCGACGACGAAGATACCAGCAGCACTAAGTCTTGACAGTTGGTGTCTAAATACAGTCAAGGCACAATAACGATTCAAAAAACTATGAACAACACCAAAGCTGTCGAGATATAAGCCGTGCCGGACAGCATCAACAAGGCGAGGAAAACACACTGCCGGGAAACAACACTAACGACCAGGGCAGGTAACCGGAACGTTAACGGCCACAAGACAGAAGATACCGCTGGTGCACTTCACTAATAAGTTACAATCAATTCAATATTTAAACACCATACAGGAAGACGGCTGCAAAATTTAGCTGACTCTAGCACACCATACGTTCCTGCTTGCGGGAACGGCCCGGGTAACAACAACTGGCATTGAAGGAAGAGATGTCACAGCAGTTGAGGTTTCGTAAAAGGTTAACTGATTACTCAACTCCAGAATCCAAGTTAGGTGGGCGACGACTTTGCAGCTTTCGCAGCTAGTGCCTCACAAATCCGACCGCCCGTGCACCCCACCAGCAGCCCCAGCCTGACCCCTTGCCACAGTGGCTTCCTCGCTGCTCTGTCGCAACCATCGACTGCCTACTTTAGTAAGCAGACAGCATTCATAACTGCTCTGTACAAATCACAGAAGATACACAGAGTTCCATGTAAAGACTTGCACCAAGAACTCCGACAATCCTAAAACCAATCACTGTGGAACAAAAAAGAGAAATTACAAGTCGACAGAGTACCCATAAACGGTTGTCGACCAAAGACACGTCGTCCGATGACCAACCAAAAGACCAGCCAAGGTTGTCACCACTAACGTCATGTGTGTTGACAACGGTTGGGTGAGTCATGGCTGTCTGGAGCTCACTGTGGCTCCATCCTGACTCCCTTGTTGTCCCTTCGGAACTCAGAGACACGGCGATCCGGGCACACTGGCTCGGACCCAACGATGCAGAGGCAACACTTGCCCATTGGCCACCCGACTTCTCTGCACAAGGAAGGAACCATGTCCAGCAAGGTGACCAACTGACGAGGCCCAGAAATGGTCAAAAGATCAAAGACGCGTCATCCAATGAGACGACCAACCGAACGACCAACCAATGGTCATTTCCACTCCAGTCTCCTTCTGTTAGACAATGCATGTGTGTAGCAAGCGGTGTGCGAGTACTGACTGTCCGGCTCTCACTGGCGCTGCATCCTGACTCCCTTTGGATGAACGATGTCCCGGAGATACTGGCTCGAATCCAACCATGTAGAGGGATCACTGGCCCATTGGCCACCCGACATCTCCGCAAAAGCAAGGAACCGACTTACGTCCCACCAGATGATGAACTGAAGGGGCTCGAAAACGGTCAGGTGAGTACTCGCTGTCCGTACCTCACTGATGCTCAATCCCGACTGAACCCACCGCACAGCACGACCCAGAAATACTAGCGCTCGCTCAAAAAATAGTACGACAGTGCACTTATCGATAAGCCCTGCTGCTGCCACTCACAGGGAAGCAAACCAGCAACTTATTGACGCCAGTAAATCGAATAAGGGACGAGGCGACAGTTCCGTAAAGACAAGCTGTCGAGCAAGAAGCGGCATGATCACGAGCCGCACATGGCTCAGATATGTCGATACTTTTTCCATCTATATCGATACTAATCGCCGGCCGGTGTGGCCGTGCGGTTCTAGGCGCGTCAGTATGGAGCCGCGTGACCGCTACGGTCGCAGGTTCGAATCCTGCCTCAGGCATGGATGTGTGTGATGTCCTTAGGTTAGTTAGGTTTAAGTAGTTCTAAGTTCTAGGGGACTGAGGACCACAGATGTTGAGTTCCATAGTGCTCAGAGCCATTTGTACTATTTGATACTAATCGTTATGTAGTGTTGGCAGAAGAGCCAACACTGTTTTTCTAGAGGAGGCCGAAATGCACGCGTTTAATTACAAGCTGACTGGCGTGAGGTCTGGAACAGTTAAAGGAATTAATAGTAGCAAATAAAGTAAGTAGTTGATATAATACTTAACTTTAATCCACAATAGTAGAACATCGCTCTTGATGATACATGCTTCACATAGTAAATATCAATTGAATACGTCGCCTTGCTAGGTCGTAGCAAATGACGTAACTGAAGGCTATGCTAACTATCGTCTCGGCAAATGAGAGCGTATCGGTCAGTGTAGCTTCGCTAGCAAAGTCGGCTGTACAACTGGGGCGAGTGCTAGTACGTCTCTCTAGACCTGCCGTGTGGTGGCGCTCGGTCTGCTATCACTGACAGTGGCGACACGCGGGTCCGCCGTATACTAACGGACCGCGGCCGATTTAAAGGCTACCACCTAGCAAGTGTGGTGTCTGGCGGTGACACCACACGTTAATGTATCAGTAGCCTAAAAGGAAATTTTTTAAATATGGATATATCGGATTCACAATGCTTTTAAAAATATCGACATTCCTACTCTGGATACAACAGCGTCTTCGCGGGAACCGTTATGGGACAACCAATGATATTCACTAGTTCATTTATATATACATCGTGAAATGTAAGCGCTACGTCTGAAGATTACTTTCTGTTGGAAATAACTTGCTGAGCTCTGTTTGCGATAAACTTCTCACTCCAGTCACACAGGTGGTCTGAAATCCGTTCGCTGGTATTTTCTTAAGTAGGCGGCATTGCGGAATCTTATGGAACACCTTCCGGAAGTGAAGCGTCAAGAAATTGACAATGGCGCCGGTATCTACTTATTTCTGTGTCTCATGGACGAACAAAAATGGAAATGTCGTGTGGCTAGGGCCTCCCGTCGGTTAGACCGTTCGCCTGGTGCAGGTCTTTCGATTTGACGCCACTTCGGCGACCTGCGCGTCGATGGGGATGAAATGATGATGATTAGGACAACACAACACCCAGTCCCTGAGCGGAGAAAATCTCCGACCCAGCCGGGAATCGAACCCGGGCCCTTAGGATTGACAGTCTGTCACGCTGACCACTCAGCTACCGGGGCGGACATGGACGAACAGAGAGAGCTGGACTTCGGACAAACGTCTTTTCCTACGCAGATTTTCATTCTCCAGATATACCATGTTGCACTAGTATCAAACATGTTTCAGTATTCTACAATAGACCAATGTCAGCCACTGGGTCAACTGCTTCGTATGCCTGTTCGACGACTGTTCTCGAAAACTGGAGTGATCTGCTCTTTTTTCCCCTCATTAGGAGCGCTTTGCTCCTCAAGCGACTTGCAGTACAGTCATGCTAGAAGAGGAGCAACTTCTTTCCGCATACTCTGCGCAGAATCGAACTGGTACCCCGTCAGGTGCAGTAGGTCATCCTGTGTTGAGCGAATTCTGTTGATAGTCTATCCCTTGGTGACTTATTTCAATACTTCGTTCGTTAGACGATGTAAAGAAGGAATTACAATGCTATCTTCCCCAGAGGAAAATATTTGGAAAAATGCGAGTAATATTTCGACCTTCTTTGAGTCAGGCACTGTTTCGATGCCATTATGGTCATAGCATGCCTGGACAAGTGATTTCGATCGGTTTACTGATTTAACATAAGGCCAGAATTCTTGGGATTCTTTCTCAAGTCAGTAGTAAGAAATCTATTTTCAAATTTGGTGAGTGCGTGACTCATGTCTCACTTCTCGCTAATTTTGGCTTCGCTCAGTAGTTGTTTGTCTTGCTGTTTTGGTTAGGTTTAAATTTGCAGTGAAGCTCTCTTAGCTTTTGTAGTAGCTCTTTAAATCGGCAGGTCTCGCCCACTCCTCACAACTTTGAGCGGCACGTCTAAAGCATATCGCACCATATTATTGAACTCTGTCCATTGACACTAAACGTGCAGGAGATGAAATTTTCATGTTGAGCTCTTGGGTTATGTCGCTCTTGTTAAGTGGAAAGCCCTTACTACCTTTCATTGTATTCCTATTTACAGCCGTATGCAACGATGCTGTAACTGTCGTATGATCACCGATTCCTGGCACTACACTATCTGAGTCGAAACGTTCGGTTGTGTTAGTATTACATACAAGTTTTAACACAGTAAGTCAAGTATCACAGTCAGAGTCTCTGTATGGCTTGAGGAAGCATCACTCATGGCGCATAAATTACCCATACTACATTCGTCCAGTATTTCAGAGTGAGAGCACTTATGGGCATCCAAGAAACTGTACAAGTAATTTCAGGCGTTTTAAAAGAAATAAAAAAAGAAAAAAATGTTTATCGTTTACTGCCATTCGCGTTTCATGCAGTAAAACTCCAGCATCAGGCATAACATTCAGTTTATTACTTCTTTGTAACTAACTCCATATGTAAAAATTTTGCCGTAGGTATTCACATTTATCACTGAATGTACCTGCTAAATTATACCATTGTACAACACATAATTCAGGAGATATAGTGTCATAAACATTCAGATGGGTGCGAAACTAACTTTTCCTGCAACGGATCACTGATTACATACAGGTTGATACGGACAGCAGTTGCAATCAGGCACTAGAAGCTGTCCTATACATGAAAGTTCGAGTCTTTAATGAATCGGGGTTAGGGTTCACTGGTTTGTATTAGTTGTTGAGTCGTAGCAACCAACAACAGCTCAGTTTGGTAGTTGTCAACGACCTAATCATTAATGAGTAGCTTCAGCTGGAAATTGGATCCATGACGAAACTCTTGAACTCCCTTTCTCTCCGAATCGGTGCCATTACCCAGGCTGCAGTCAGTATTGCATGGTACTGATGTGCTGTCTGCTGGGGTGGATGGGTTTATGTCACTGTGTGCTTATGAATATTTCTTCTGTGCGGGTTAGGAACAAACCTTGCCGGTCATTTTCTGCTAATAATATTAAACTGAGTGTGCAGTGTTCGCTCAGTTGGGAGGGAAGGTGGACAACAGTAGAGCAGCCCATTGACACGTTGCTCCGTGGACGGCTGGATCCGCGTGACGCTGCCGCCGCTAATCCCGAGTTAATTACGGCTGTAAGCCCATCACGGGGTTGGCAGGACGAGGGTTGGGTAAAGGGGGGGGGGGGGGGCGCCACAGCGGAGCAGCGTCCGTCACAGGTGCGCCGGTATATAAGCCACTGCCGTCCATGATGACTAAACATTCAGGCAGCAACAAATGCTTGTTTACGCTGTGTTCCCACATTCCAAGTACACAACAAGAAGTTTCAAACTACTGGACCCTGGAAATGCTTCATGAAGATGGTGCTGCGTCGTCGTGGTTTTGTCTTGACTCTAGATATTTTAATAGGTCGTGCTCTTGGGCTGGGTCGTGGTCGTGTATGCAGATATCGACGCAAATCGTATTAGGTTTTACCAGAGATGCTAACTCTTATTTCAATACTTTGTTCGTTAGACGAAGTAACGAAGGACTGCTATCTTCCTCAGCAAAAAATATTTGGAAATATGCGTGTAATATTTCGACCTTCTTTGAGGCAGCCACTGCTTCGATGCCATTATGGTCATAGCGTGCCTGGACAAAGGATGTCGATCGGTTTACTGACTTAACGTAAGGCCAAAATTCTTGGGATTCTTTCTCAAGTCAGTAGTAAGGAATCTACTTTCGAATTTGGCGAGTGCGTGAATTTTACAATCGCTGGTCTGAAGAAAACTTGAGCTATCTGGAACATTTTCATAACCTGTTGACGAATATTTGTTGGCTTATCTAAAAAACAAAAAAAACAGGATAGACAATAAACTTTGAATACCTAAAGTTAAAAATTAGAGTCAATACTGCAGGTCAGATAATTATGTCGACCCAGCCCGTTCAGTACCGTGTGTAGTAAGCAGTGCATTATTATCACATGCAGTGAAGTTTTATACTGACGCCTGAATGTCGATATCGATACTGTAAAATTTTGCAAATATTCACATTAGAGTACAGTTAACTTCACCTTCTACTATTCACTTGATAATTCTTTTTTACGTCAAATATCACAAATCTTCTGTTCTAATTAATAAAGGATGTATCTTTCTCTCTCTTTGAATAAATTCAATAAACGCTGAAACTATATCTCTGGATGATAAAAATTATGCCGACTTGGCACACGTAATACTACTGCAAAATGATTGAGACACTTTTTAAAATATCACTGTATAATATCAGTTCTTCCCTCCACACAACATGCAATATTAGCGACATCAACAACAGTGATAACAGCTTTCATGGGCCAGGAATGAAAGAATAATCGGAATGATAATGAGCTAACAATGATGGTTATGTGCATATATATAGTCGAAACAAAATTTGGTATTACAGTTTTGTTCACTTATAACTCAATGTCCTAACTCATTTTACTTCAATTAATATTTTTGATTAAATATTTCAAATAACGATAATTAAAAATTATTACTATTTAATTGAAATATTTAATAAAAAATTTTAATGGAAGTAAAATGACTAAGAACTAAGGATATAGAGTCATAAATGAACAAAACTGTTACACAAAATTTTGTTTTAGCCTATATATGCACATAATCATCATTGTTAGCTCATTAAAATTGCTATTACTATTTCATTAAAAAAGGGAAGAACTGAAAATTAAAAAGTGTATCAATAATTTTGCAGTAACGTTTGTATTGAGTGTGCTCTGCCCTTTGTTTTTGGACCCAGACGTGTTTCACTGCAGTTGCAGTATCATCAGTGCTTTTTTTATTATTATGGCTGTTAAGTATAAGGAATGTTCTTTACTATTTGAATACATATAAATATTAGTTACTACCTTTTCTTTTCTTTTGTTGTGTTCATCTCGCAGCTCTATCTCAAGACACTATACTGGCCATTCAGGTGATCTTCAAACCGCCTTTTGTATCGTTGCTACGTTGACTTAATATTATTTTTACTTATGACAATTCATTTCATCAACCTTTTTGTCCACTACACAATAATACAGATAGCAAAGAATGGCAAATGTTTTCTGCTGGTTGCCAAAATTCTTCACTCAGTGGTTATATTACTTACCATTCGTTTGCAGGTTCCTTCCTCGTGACACAGGAATTATTCGTAAAGGACGTCTGACGTTAATCTAGCCACCCCGACCAGGCAGTACACTTATACTGTGCCATACTGACTCCACCCTGTGTTATGGATATGTACAGCGTTAGAGGCAAGACATAACAGTAACTGTAAATCAGGGCTGAAAACTGTGATAAATTTAAAATCTATCTGTCGTCATAAGCGTTTATTAAATCGGCACTGATTGGTACAGGCCTTTCATACGTGGTTAAGAAGTAACAAACAACATTCTTCTATCTTAAACTTGTCATCGAGTGTAAAAGTATTCACTAACATTTTCTCGTGCGGTGTATTTCACCCGTAGTGGGAATCGAAAATCTCGACGAATTTTGCCTGTTATCGGTATCAATACTGGCGAGATATCGGACATTAGAATCCAAGAGTTTCGAGATCCATTCCACGGTAATTTTCGGGTTTACTCCGTTGCTTGTACTGTGAAGCCGTTGTTGTTACCACATTTCATGATGCTAGGCCAACGGGAAGGAACTTCACTTTTTGGTTTTGATGAACGAATTTCCAAGGATCACGATATATGACATAAATGGTCGTATTTTCTCACTGCATTTAATTAGAAACTACGCCACCAAGTGACCGTAGACCTTAACATGTGACACATACTAGAACTGAAACATACGGACAGCAAACATCGGATAACGTAAGACCAAAAATTTCTTTTGTGTAACGTAACTACAGATTTATAAAATTCGGATTTTTCCTTTTCTTGTGCTGTTAAAACTTACTCACTCTCAAAATTTCACATTTCTGGGTCAACGGCACGTTTGCTATAGAGAGTGTTCCAATTTTGAAAACATGTGACACGAATGCTCGTGTGTTTTGATTCCAGTTACTTGGAAGTTGAAATATTTTACATTGCCAAAGGACCGTACATAAATTTCACCTTCGTACGTCTACCCGTTCCTGAGGAAAAGGGGTCCTAACAGATGGGCAGGCAGACGTTAGGATAACATAATGTAAACATTTTTTTGTTTGTTTGACGTAGTTACATATTAACAGTTTTCGAATTTTTCCCACTTCCACGAGATTCGTGAACAACTTTTGCGCCAGCTATAAATCTTTAATAAATATTTACTGATGCAATAAGCTTTGTATATTAGAATGAACGAGCAAGTCTCATCACTCTAGACTCCACTCAAAATCATTTCCACTGGCATCTATACAAAATATTACGATAAGGATCAGACTGAGAAAAGAGGGACATTACTTATTTATTGAAGGGTTTGTTGCTTGTTTAGCCTGACCCTATATACAGGGTGAGTCACCTAACGTTACCGCTGGAAATATTTCGTAAACCACATCAAATACTGACGAACCGATTCCACAGACCGAACGTAAGGAGTGGGGCTAGTGTAATTGTTTAATACAAACCATAAAAAAATGCACGGAAGTATGTTTTTAACACAAACCTACGTATTTTTAAATGGAACCACGTTAGTTTCGTTAGCACATCTGGACATCTAAGCAAATACGTAATCAGTGCCGTTTGTTGCATTGTAAAATGTTAATTACATCCGGAGATATTGTAAACTAAAGTTGACGCTTGAGTACCACTCCTCCGCTGTTCGATCGTGTGTATCGGAGAGCACCGAACTACGTAGGGATCCAAAGGGAACGGTGATGGACCTTAGGTACAGAAGAGACTGGAACAGCACATTACGTCCACATGCTAACACCTTTTTAATGGCCTTCTTCACTGTCCCACATGTACATTACCATGACGTGGAGGACGCATAATTTGGCCAGCCCGTTCTCCTGATCTTACACCTCTGGACTTCTTTCTGTGGGGTACGTTAAAGACGAATGTGTACCGTGATGTGCCTACAACCCCAGAGGATATGAAACAACATATTGTGGCAGCCTGCAGCGACATTACACCAGATGTACTTCGGCGTGTACGACATTCATTACGCCAGAGATTGCAAATGTGTGCAGCAAATGATGGCCACCACATTGAACATCTGTTGTTCCAGTCTCTTCTGTACCTAAGGTCCATCACCGTACCCTTTGGATCCCTACGTAATTCGGTGCTCTCCGACACACACGATCGAACAGCGGAGGAGTGGTACTCAAGCGTCAACTTTAGGTTACAATATCTCCGGATGTAATTAACATTTTACAATACAACAAACGGCAATGATTACGTATATGTTTATATGTTCATATGTGCTAACAAAACTAACGGGGTTCCATTTAAAAAACGTAGGTTTGTGTTAAAAAACATACTTCCGTGCATTTTTTATGGTGTGTATTAACCAATTACACTAGTCCCTGGCCTCACGTTTGGTCTGTGGAATCGATTCGTCAGTATTTGATGTGGTTTACGAAATACATCCAGCGGTAATGTTAGGTGACTCACCCAGTATTGTCCTGGCTCAGAGGGACGATGGCCTTCGATGTGTAACATCTTGTGACAACATATTCAGGTTGCCCGCCATAGAGTGCATGCACGCAGCGACAGTGGTTATACTGGGTCAGATAGAGCAACCATTGAACTGTGTAAGCATTCACTTGAGCACGAACAACTGCTACAATTCCGCACTGCGTTGATAATGATAATGACCTGACACAGGTCGAAATGTGATATGCGTTGTGACTATAAATGTCATATTAAAGCAGCTTAATTCTACGACTGATTGCTGCTCTATCTAATCCAATACTCGACATAGTGTCACGGCTAACGGTGTCACAAACTATCCACGAGATCAGCCGTTACATGAAGGAGAAAAATGCAATTAATGTTCTCAAAGAAGAAAATATCTAACGCAGTTTTTAAAACGGATTTTATGTGCGTTGGACTGGCTTTTACATGTTGTGAGTGTCACCGACAATTTAGTAGCAATAGTATAATTGCCCCTGACAGAGTCACAGTCTCATCGGCCAGCATTAAAGTTTTTTATTTATTGTACCTACAAGCGTAACAAAATGGGCTCCGCACGTAAATTTAAATGCACTATACATTGTGTGTGGTAGAGGTGATCTGCACGCGTTTTGTTTGTAATGTTAATAAAAAGGTATAAATTCAGCATCCAACATGACTAAGTGAACTCATATTCTGGACCTGTATTCGTTACAAAACATCCAAAACATTTCTAACCATGAAAATTTTGAAACAATATTTATGAAATGTTCTGCAGTTCAATGGAATTTCATTACCGTTCTACATGTTGCACGATTACTGGTAAATAAAATGATTTAATACACCTCTAAGTTCATTATTTTATAAGAAGGCACTCAGTGTGGAAACAATATCAAGTTAAAAAAAAAATTTAAAACACTCTGTAGAGCAAAACACATGTTCACAAGTTGCAAAGATAATGTACTGATACTATTGCACATCTTACGTAATGAGAAATAAATAAGACATTATGATAGCCACTCATGCTCTTCGTACAATGGTGGTCACGAAACTCCTTCACTTAAAATATTTAAAAAAATAATTACTATGAGGAAAATTAGATTCGGAAAATCTTGCAAACGTTTAGTGTCTGTGTTTACAACAGTAAAAATTAATACCCATCTTTAAACAAATCAGATAAATAAATGAACGAGAGGGAGTTTTAGGTACTTGATGTGCATTTTTGCCTAAATATTCAGTTATGGCGACAGCTAATGGCAGTTGTGGAGTAGCAGCTTTGGTTTGGCTGTTGATTACAAACAAAATTAAATTTTGAATAATATTTGAGCGATATTCTGAATTTAATAACAAATATACTTTGATTTATTTTAATAGTGAAAACTTGTGTACACTTTCATTACGTTATGAAGTGTGAATTCTCAAACATAAATCGAAATAGACTTTAGCGGAACTGATATGGTGAATTGTTTTCCTGTACAATTCAGTGCTGAAATTAGTTACAATAACTTAATAAAGATTACGAGATTTAAAATAAAACGTGTTGCTTCTAGACTCAAAAATGCTGATCTATTTTACTGTGCCTTACTATTGGGAATATCTTTGTGTCACAACAAAGAAACGTTATCCAAGATGGCTGCCGACACATCAGCTGATGATGCAAGTATGTGACATCACATGACGTCAGCTGATGGCGCGATTGACGTCATTCAGGACGGCTGCCGTGATGTCAGTCGATGAAGCGAGTATCTTTATCCAAGTTGACGGCTTTTGGTGAGAAGTTTGAATTTTAGAGGGAAGATAGGTCAGTTGGGCTACCTCCACTAACCTAGCCCCTCCCCTCCCCCCAGAAAATGCGAGAAGTTCAGACTCCATCAGGACAATGCAACACACCTACCTCCAGTTACATAAGAAAATTGTGGAAAAGAAGAAGCACTTGGCCTACTTCCACTTACCTAAGTCATCTCACCGCCACCTGTTGCTGGAACTGGAGGGGAAAAGGACTCAGTCTGTGCTAGACATAAGTCTTTATCTTGCATTTATTGTTTATTTAAACAATTTGAGGCAGTACCACCATTAGGTATGTCCACCATGGGGTCTGGAGGCCAACTGACCTAGTATACACTAGGCACTGTCAACCCTCCTGTGATGGCGACTCAGGGTGGGGGAAAATGATGTGAACCAATAGGACCCCTCAATCCAGTCACATGTTATAATTCGGCCAGTAGGATGGCAGTAACTGGTAAATTCACTGGAGGGGATATAGGGCAGGTAAGCAGCCCTGGGATCTCAGTGTTACTCAGTCAGTCAACTGCACCAGAAGAAGAAGAACCATGAAGTGTAAACAGCAATCGCAATCAAACACAGCCCTGCAGAACAGAAGGAAATGGGAATGTAAGAAACCCATATCACATCGTTCGCTGTGGTTAGCATTTTTTTTTTTTTTGTCATCAGACTACTAACTGGTTTGATGCGGCCCGCCACGAATTCCTTTCCTGTGCTAACCTCTTCATCTCAGAGTAGCACTTGCAACCTACGTCCTCAATTATTTGCTTGACGTATTCCATTCTCTGACTTCCTCTCTTCCTCTCCGATTCTGTGTAGAACCTCCTCATTCCTTAGCTTATCAGTCCACCTAATTTTCAACATTCGTCTATAGCACCACATCTCAAATGCTTCGATTCTCTTCTGTTTCGGTTTACCCACAGTCCATGTTTCACTACCATACAATGCTGTACTCCAGACTCTCACCCTCAGAAATTTCTTCCTCAAATTAAGGCCGGTATTTGATATTAGTAGACTTCTCTTGGCCAGAAATGCCGTTTTTGCCAATAGCGAGTCTGCTTTTGATGTCCTCGTTGCTCCGTCCGTCATTGGTTATTTTACTGCCTAGGTAGCAGAATTCCTTAACTTCATTGACTTCGTGACCATCAATCCTGATGTTAAGTTTCTCGCTGTTCTCATTTCTACTACTTCTCATTACCTTCGTCTTTCTCCGATTTACTCTCTAACCATACTGTGTAATCATTAGACGGTTCATTCCGTTTAGCAGATCGTTTAATTCTTCTTCACTTTCACTCAGGATAGCAATGTCATCAGCGAATCGTATCATTGATATCCTTTCACCTTGTATTTTAATTCCACTCCTGAACCTTTCTTTTATTTCCATCATTGCTTCCTCGATGTACAGATTGAAGAGTAGGGGCGAAAAGCTACAGCCATGTCTTAGACCCTTTTTAATACGAGCACATCGTTCTTGATCGTCCACTCTTATTATTCCCTCTTGGTTGTTGTACATATTGTATATGACCCGTCACTCCCTATAGCTTACCCCTACTTTTTTCAGAATCTCGAACAGTTTGCACCATTTTATATTGTTGAACGCTTTTTCCAGGTCGACAAATCCTATGAAAGTGTCTTGATTTTTCTTTAGCCTTGCTTCCATTATTAGCCGTAACGTCAGAATTGCCTCTCTCGTCCCTTCACTTTTCCTAAAGCCAAACTGATCGTCACCTAGCGCATTCTCAATTTTCTTTTTCATTCTTCTGTATATTATTCTTGTAAGCAGCTTCGATGCATGAGCTGTTAAGCTGATTGTGCGATAATTCTCGCACTTGTCAGCTCTTGCTGTCTTCGGAATTGTGTGGATGATGCTTTTCCGAAAGTCAGATGGTATGTCGCCAGACTCATATATTCTACACACTAACGTGAATAGTCGTGTTTGTTGCCACTTCTCCCAATGATTTTAGAAATTCTGATGGAATGTTGGCTATCCCTTCTGCCTTATTTGACCGTAAGTCCTCCAAAGCTCTTTTAAATTCCGATTCTAATACTGGATCCCCTATCTCTTCTAAATCGACTCCTGTTTCTTCTTCTATCACATCAGACAAATCTTCACTCTCATAGAGGCTTTCAATGTATTCTTTCCACCTATCTGCTCTCTCCTCTGCATTTAACAGTGGAATTCCCGTTGCACTCTTAATGTCACCAAAGGTTGTATTGACGTTCCTGTATGCTGAATCTGTCCTTCCGACAATCATATCTTTTTCGATGTCTTCACATTTTTCCTGCAGCCATTTCGTCTTCCCTGCACTTCCTGTTTATTTCATTCCTCAGCGACTTGTATTTCTGTATCACTGATTTTCCCGGAACATGTTTGTACTTCCTCCTTTCATCAATCAACTGAAGTGTTTCTCCTGTTACCCTTGGTTTCTTCGCAGCTACCTTCTTTGTACCTATGTTTTCCTTCCCAACTTCTGTGATGGCCCTTTTTAGAGACATCCATTCCTCTTCAACTGTACTGCCTACTGCGCTATTCCTTATTGCTGTATCTATAGCGTTAGAGAACTTCAAACGTATCTCGTCATTCCTTAGTACTTCCGTATCCCACTTCTTTGCGTATTGATACTTCCTGACTAATGTCTTGAACTTCAGCCTACTCTTCATCACTACTATATTGTGATCTGAGTCTATATCTGCTCCTGGGTACGCCTTACAGTCCAGTATCTGATTTCGGAATCTCTGCCTGACCATGATGTAATCTAATTGAAATCTTCCCGTATCTCCCGGCCTTTTCCAAGTATACCTCCTCCTCTTCTGATTCTTGAACAGGGTATTTGCTATTACTAGCTGAAACTTGTTACAGAACTCAATTAGTCTTTCACCTCTTTAATTCCTTGTCCCAAGCCCATATTCTCCTGTAACCTTTTCTTCTACTCCTTCCCCTACAACTGCATTCCAATCGCCCATGGCTATTAGATTTTCGTCCCCCTTTAGATACTACATTACCCTTTCAATATCCTCATACACTTTCTCTATCTGTTCATCTTCAGCTTGCGACGTCGGCATGTATATCTGAACTATCGTTGTCGGTGTTGGTCTGCTGTCGATTCTGATTAGAACAACCCGGTCGCTGACCTGTTCACAGTAACACACCCTCTGTCCTACCTTCCTATTCATAACGAATCCTACACCTGTTATACCATTTTCTGCTGCTGTTGATATTACCCGATACTCATCTGACCAGAAATCCTTGTCTACCTTCCATTTCACTTCACTGACCCCTACTATATCTAGACTGAGCCTTTGCATTTCCCTTTTCAGATTTTCTAGTTTCCCTACCACGTTCAAGCTTCTGACATTCCACGCCTCGACTCGTAGAACGTTATCCTCTCGTTGATTATTCAATCTTTGTCTCATGGTAACCTCCCCCTTGGCAGTCCCCTCCGGGAGATCGGAATTGGGGACTATTCCGGAATCTTTTGCCAATGGAGAGATCATCATGACACTTCTTCAATTACAGGCCACATGTCCTGTGGATACACGTTACGTGTCTTTAATGCAGAGGTTTCCATTGCCTTCTGCATCCTCATGTCGTTGATCATTGCTGATTCTTCCGCCTTTAGGGGCAATTTCCCACCCCTAGGACAAGAGAGTGCCCTGAACCTCTATCCGCTCCTCCGCCCTCTTTGACAAGGCCGTTGGCAGAATGAGGCTGACTTCTTACGCCGGAAGTCTTCGGCCGCCAATGCTGATTATTTATCAAAGTTTAGGCTGTGGCGGGGATCGAACCCGGGACCGAAGGCCTTTTGATTATGAATCAAAGACGCTACCTCTAAACCACGGGTACATTGTTACTTTTATTATTATTATTTATTGTTTTCGCGTCTTGGTCCGTGTGTAATGCTTACTCGTCTTTGTTCAGCAGTAGCCCTCGAAACGTCCATGCCCGCAGTGTCGAATGCCAATATGCCGATCTCTGCAGCATCCGGACCTGTGGCAACCTTAGCTGCCATCTTATCGATACGTGCAGTAATCTCTGGACATATGGCAGCAAGCACCTCCAGCACATCCGAACCTGTAGCGACCACATGGGATCCTGTGGCACACATAGTCCACTTGCTGGAGCAGGATAAGGAGCTGCTGTTGTCTGTCCCACTGATCAATTTGTGTGATGAAGACACGTGATCTGTTCCCAACACATTGAATGCTGCTTGTGGTCCTAAACAACAGCTAGATGGAATTCGATTACTCGATAAATAGTACAATTCTCAAGGCTGTCAATTCAACTAAGTACCTGGGTTTTAAAATTACGAACAACTTCAGTTGGAAAGACCACATAGACAATATTGTGGGGAAAGCGAGCCAAAGGTTGCGTTTCATTGGCAGGACACTTAGAAGATGCAACAAGTCCACTAAAGAGACAGCTCACACTGCACTCGTTTGTGGCGCGGTGTGGGATCCTTACCAGGTGGGCTTGACGGAGGACAACGGGAGGGTGCAAAAAAGGGCAGCTCGTTTTGTATTATCACGTAATAGGGGAGAGAGTGTGGCAGATATGATATGCGAGCTGAAATGGAAGTCATGAAAGCAAAGACGTTTTTCGTCGCGGCGAGATCTATTTACGAAATTTCAGTCGCCGACTTTCACTTCCGAATGTGAAAATATTTTGTTGAGCCCAACCTACATAGGCAGGAATGATCATCAAAATAAAATAAGAGAAATCAGAGCTCGAACAGAAAGGTTTAGATGTTCGCTTTTCCCGCGCGCTGTTCGGGAGTGGAACGGTAAAGAGATAGTATGATTGTGGTTCAATGAACCCTCTGCCAAGCACTTAAATGTGAATTGCAGAGTAATCATGTAGATGTAGATATAGACAGTACTGGTCTCCAACATATGGCCCATCCTAGCAGAACATCCCTGTGCTAGTGCTACAACAGAGTGCAGATGCTGTGGATGAGAAGACACAGAGTGCACCCATGCTTTTCAGTTCCACATACAATTTAACTCCCAGTGGAACGAATGTGTAAACGTTGATATACAAGCACATCATGACTGGGGTTTGCATGCGAGAATAGAAATTGAAAATGCATCGAAGGGTGTTAAACTGGCAATTTCCGAGTTCGACTGAAACAAAATATGTCGTGAAGAGCGCTACATCAATCAGCAGATGACTACAGAGTATTGTCAAAGTCGTTCTCCCCCAGCCATTCGGCCTACTGCTGTGACACTGTCTATTAGAAAAGTGTATGATGACTGTGCACTATGTGTGAAATCGGGTGACAACTGTCTTTATCTAAGTCACGACTCGGCTGTGAAGTTATAGGATCAGAATACTGCGCTACATCTTGCTTTGGAGAGATTGAACAGCTGTTTGTCAAGCACAGACTCTGCATACAAAATGTTGTAAACTTACTACGTGTGCATAGTGTAGATGTTGATTAGAATGAGCTCTAAAATGGAAATTAAGCGTTTCCGGACACATGTCCACATAACATCTTTTTTTTTATTTGTGTGTGAGGAATGTTTCCTGAAAGTTTGGCCGTACCTTTTTGTAACACCCTGTATACCTTTGGAAGTGGACGTGGTCGAGTGCCTCCTGCTCCCATAACCCAATTCGTGCGGCATGATAGGCGTAATTCCATGTAATCCATGTAACCATTCTATGTATTTTGTTATCTTCCATCTTAAACTTCACCTCCTTAATAGCACTCATATTCAGGAAAACAAATGTCACTTGAGACATGCACAGACCTTATATACTCGTACATATACATACATATTGCACTAGGGGATCGGCTTTTTTGTGAATAATAACAACAACAGAGATGTTTGGTGAGTAACTTTTTTCTTCAGTTCGCACAAATACAATATCGCCCCTGCTGTACAATGTAATTCTTGAGGTACAATTTGGTTTTTGAGGAACAATATAGTATTCTTGAGGTACAAATTGACTCTGCTATTCCAATGAAGAAATACTTTTGACTTACACACTACAACTGTAACGCTGGAACGAATTTTTATTTATTTATAAATCTAGGCTAAAAACGAAGGTGGAGATTCTTTACTACTACAACTGAATTCTACAGCCCCAGAAGCATAGCTTTTACAATAATTCTGATGGACTGTGCACGCTTAGAGTATAATTTCATCAGTCCACAATAGCAAATATTTTTAGAAAAACAATTTTGATGGACTGTTAGCTTTAGACACTTAAAAACTGTTTTGACTTGGATGGTTAGCGGCAGGTAAAAAACTTAAAAGCTAATACAACATTCACATGCAGCGTATATATATAGGCTACACGTACGTTGCGTATTAACAAATAAATCAATATATAATTTTTTCTACTTTTTTTGCTTTTTTAAATATTTTTTTGTTTATGGTTTCGTCTTTCTTTCACACATGGTGTGCGTGTATAAACATAGATTTTGTTCTTTTTATCCTTTCTTTTCCACACCTTCTCTCTCTATGCATGTAGGTACACGTGTAAATAGTAGACACCACACACACACAACAACGACATACACAACAACACACACACACTTACCCATACACACATACACACACACACACACACACACACACACACACACACACACACAGTTTTACTCTACCAGAGACCCTTCTCTCGCTACAAGTGAGTAGTGTGAGTATGGGAGAGTTTCAATCCCGTCATCACAAATGACCGTTTTATCGTCATGAGGCGACAGACCGATTTTAGACTGCGGCATAGTGTACACCTCGTGTCCTCTCGATCGAATACTAGTCTGAAGTATCATATGCGGTGGTTGCAGTGAAGCTCCGTGAACACCACTGTAAGGCACTGCAAATAGTCTTCGATAGAGAGGGCTCTCGATGCCATACGACACACGCCCTTAGCCCGCCTAAGGGTGGCACCTTCCAACGTTCGTTAGACATACATTTTGAGCGTAAACCTACAAAAACTCCACAATCGGCAATCCATTCTCCTCGTCCTTCATAAGACCGACAACCATCTTGTTCTGTGGAATAATACCATAAGAATTATCAGCAGTACACGAGGACGTATAGAATTCATTACCACGGCACCTAATTACTTAATATAGATCGTAGTTCTTCACCCAAATGATGTGGCGTTCGCTGTGTTATTCGGTGGTTTGGTATTTTATTAATTTGTAAATGAAAATGATAGTTTTATTTTATTACATTGAGTAATTACTAAATAATTTTTCTCCCGTCTAAAGATTTGGTCAAGTTGCTAAAGAGCTCCAAGTTAACGTCGTGTCAGAGTGTTGTCTGTAAGTTGTGTAAGTGTCACTAAATCACAGTTCATACAACAGATTCTATACAACTATTGATTATGATGGAAACAGTTATCTTTAGCAAAATCATCATTAAAACCACCGGATATCAGCCGCGCACAACACTGACGTATGTTACCTGGAACAATATTCTTCCCAACTTAGGCTTAATTAATTTCGGTTCCATACATCAGCTAGAAAAGTTTGTTATAAGGATCGTGCTATGAGCACTGTTTTTAAAGAACCAATCTGATTCGAATTATTTTCATTAAAATGAGTTCGGGTCCACCGGTGCACATTTATTTTTACACATTTGTGTTACCTTCGGCATTTATGTCTGCAGAGTTGAGTAATTTGAATTTGCCGCTGAGATAATTGTTAAGATAGCGGCAGACAATTGATAGGGACTTTCTATTGTTAGAGCAAATAGGATAAGTATATTAAATGCTTATTAAACTTTACTTTCGCATTGTGTACTATTTAGACTTCATCAAGCAAACATTTGGTTTTTTCCTAAGGAAAAAATAGAAAAAAAAAACGCGATACAAATCGCTATCATCAATGGCTGCGCTCCTTGCAGCGGAAAGAAATAATTAACATAGATAAAGCTTACTGAGAGAGGAATTAAACTTACAAATAATTACTCACTCACATTTATAATAGTAATGAATTCAATTCTCAAGCAATAATTAAAAAATAATTACTATTTCTTAACAGACCTCAGTTTGAATTTTTTCTTGCGTCCTGAACCTACAAAAGCCAACCAACAAAATGTAAACACAAAGGAAGACAAACGCAGGGACTTTTAACAGTCAGGCTTGACATGAATGTAATAAAATATGCTGGAAAATGCAAATTTATGACTCTGTTGTAAGCATCTGAGATAATGAATGTTTTTCATCGTGGTATATCATAAAATTTTCAAAGTGGATGCTGGCCAGAAGTCGCGCTGCAGCAGGTCTTGTATCTCCTTTCCCACGTCCCTCAGTTTAAGACGGGTACATTAAATGTCAAAATATAAGCATCAGTGGCAAGATAATTACTATTCTCATCCTGTGGAAAAGTTTATTAGTGTCCATTTCACTCGCATTCACACGGATGGAATTAGACAGTTTTTGGAGTATGTTCTGTATTTTGACACTGCTCAACACAATTTAGTGATTCACATGTAAGTTTATCACAATATGCACATTTTGAACACTGCACCGTTAATCATACAAGTGTCTGTAGTCTACTTCGTTTACTTAAGCGAAATGTAAATATTTTCGCGACGCGCTGCGTAGCCAACGTTGTATTATTGTTTTGCCGCGCTGCTGGCTGTACAGTCCGTCACATTAAATTTGGCACGCGAAGACGCTTCATATCAAACTACTAAAGGTCATCAGTTCAAGTTATTTATTAATACAGTCAACAGTACTCAACGTTCATTGCGTTGCTGCTAACTTTTGACACTTCAAGAGCGTTCATAAGGTTACGTGATCACAGTTTTTAACACTGTTCATCATTATTCACAATATAAATCACAGTTCTTCACGCGTCCACTAGTTCCTGTGAAACATGTTGCACTGTTCTGATTGCTGTCGGTAGTTTCCCACAGTACTTAACAGACACTCTATATGCAAATGACAATTTTCAAGTAATAAGGTCTGGTACACTTGCACATAAGTTCATATTACCATGACTGAATAACAAAATTTAAAATTTTACACTGTCACATAAACATGAGACAATATAAAACTTTCAGAATCTGTTACATTATCTTGACCATGAGATCATTACTGAACTGTCCAGATAACAGTACATTTCCATTTTTATTACAGATACATATAATTATATATTCCTATTTTTTATTTTCTTATTGGGATTGTTATTTGCCATGTTTTTGGGACATATTTCCATGTTCGGTTTATCTAATTGGAATGTTGCTCATAAGAGCATTTTAAATGACTTCGTAGTGAAACCGTGTACGTAAATCAGTACACAATCTGATTTCGCTTAACTAGTGGTGCCAGCATTTTTTTTTATTTTTTATTTTTTATTTTTTATTTATTTATTTTTTTTTTTTTTGCAGTCACACAGCTCACACACCACCAACACTCGCTAAGTGTGTGGGACTACATGACTCAATCCTATGAAAATATTTTTGTTATATCCATCCTTAAACATGAACAAATATATTATTTAAGCATTTTAATCATTTCTATCCTATGTATAGAAAGGTTAAATTCCTCACATTTAATGCAATAACACTCAAGTGTTTATCAAGTAATTTATCCCTTTTAGAGTAAAAATACATTTATTATGGGGATTCTCAACACCTTGTTAAAATAAGTCAAGGAAATTACAGTGTAATACTTGACGTAAAAGCTTATAAACTAATACACGCATAATATTATCACATTATTACTGATAATTATTTTACCATAAACATTGTATTTACAGTTATGGGGTAGAGCACTTGCACTTCTGATTGGTCCTTTGTATATTCACTTCGTTTTTCTGAGTCCAGGGGACTGAGTAAGATGCTCTGCAATAGGTCTTGTGCGGATATACTTTCATATTATACTGGCAATCTTTTATGATTCCAGGGCGTTCAATGAATACTTCGAGGTATCCGGATAATAATTCTGATAATTTTCTAGTCTCTGAAGCATTAATGCAAGTTTCCTCCTGTACTTTCTCTTCTATTGTTGTGACGATGCCACTCACGTTGCTTGGTGCATCGTTATTTCCATTTTTATGACACATCTGTGGTTACTTATGATCCAACACTAACAACTTCTGTTTGCTGACAGAAAGATTCATTTTTCTCATCAGCGGAAGGTTCGCACCGAACTCCCGATTCAGCCTTGATGTCGCTGTTGGTACTTAAGTGCACATGTCCCACGGGCGAGATCAATTACAGCTTCCCTTTCCCGAAGGAAGTCAAGACCCAGAAGCACCGGTACTGACAAGTTATCCATTAGTAGGAACGTGCATAATAAGCGATAATTTCCCAAGGAAACTTCCACCTGTGTCTGCTATTTTATACTCTGTGCCTTTTTTCCCAATGCCCCTATAACCTTACAATTTGCAACCGGCAAAATCGGAAATCTTCTTATCTCCGATACCTTCTTGAAAAACTGCGTGTTCATAACTGATACATTCGCACCTCTGTCAAGCAGAATACTAGTTGTTACACCATTTACAGCTCCGGTGACACTTGCTTGGATATTTTCCCTTTGTGGCTTATCAGAGGCAGCAGGTTCCTGCTAAAGCTCTTCTTCGATCCTGTTGCCATTCTGATGCCGTATCATGTTTATTTTTTGTTCCGTCGACCTATTGCCTTCATTGTTAGCCTCGGTCACCTGGCGAAGTCGTACAGGGACCGAAATTAGTTTCTTGGCTTCTGAGTGTTTTGTTTTGATTCCGAAGGTACCTCCACTAGTCTAACATTTTGTATGTTTTCAGTCGCAGGAGGCCTGCTTTGATCCCACCACGGTGGATATTGATTGCTTGGTATAGGTATAGCCTGTACATAATTTATTGGCTGACCTGAATTGATAGAATTTTGCTGCGGCTGCCAATGACTTGGCCCTGGCTGTCGCCATTATTCACTGTCACCCCCGAATATTTTTATGCTTGTCTTTATGTGGACCGTCTGACCTGTTGTCATTTGGTCTCTTTCGGTTGCTATTGCTATTGTTTGGGTTTTCATTGTGGTACTGCCTCTGATTACCATTCGGTTGTTGGTGTTCTTCGGCCTTTTGGTAATTACTGTTATTATTATTAGGATAACCAAAATTTTGCTTGTATGGATTCCTACTATTAATATTATATTTCCCCTTACTATATATTTTACCTTTTCTTTGGACTACCATCGCCCCTACTTTCATTATTTCCATTCCATGAATATTTTCTATTAGGATTATTGGTATTACTGATCACGATTTTTTCTGGCGTCTTCTTGAACTAGATCCAGAGAATCAATTACAGACAGAAATTCTTTCAGATCAGTGTCTGTAACATTAAATAATTTTTCCCTCATATGTATGGGTAATCTAGCTTTTAACATTACAGGATCCGTGGGATGAGGCATGGCATGCCACACGGCAGCTACCTTTCTAGCGCTGACTGCGGGAATGATCACTTCATCCAGCACACATAGTCTTCACAGACTAGGATGCACATGTTCCTGTCCACAGTATCTGATCAAGTCTAGCATATTCTTCGAGCGACCTCAATCTGTAATTGCCTGAGATGCTTTCGAAAAGTCCCATCCGAGGAATATGTCATGACTACACTCTTGTAAGGTAATGAATTCTAAGGGCTGTGTATGGCCACTTATACCCACACGAGGCGGCCGGGGTGTCCGAGCGGTTCTAGGCGCTACACTCTGGAACCGCCCGACCGCTACGGTCGCAGGTTCAAATCCTGCCTCGGTCATGGATGTGTGTGATGTCCTTAGGTTAGTTAGGGTTAAGTAGTTCTACGTTCCAGGGGACTGATGACCTTAGAAGTTAGATCCCATAGTGCTCAGAGCCATTTGAACCATTTTATACCCAGACGAACAACACAACTTCTTGTAGTTTACATATTTCCCATTAGCCACCTTCAGCAGAGATACTTTGCTGTCGACGAATACAGTTTGATGCAACTGGCGACGGTACTTCCTCGAAATGACTGAATAAGATGCTCCAAAGACCACAAAAGCCTTGGCTGGTCGGCCATCCACGAGAATATCGACGTAGTTTCTTATCATTTTAGTAATGATCGACGGCGGAGGATTTTTCTCTTCGGCGGCCTCACCTCCAAGGAAGGTCGCATCCTTTAGTTTTCCAGGCTGCGGCGGCTAGGTGATCGGCTGGAGCTTCTAAACGTTGAGCGCCGTATTGCGGAGCGTCCTCTCCAGCAGCTAGCTTGCGGCGAAGGTGACCTACGTCGTCATGCTCCCACATCTTCTTGTTCATCTTCTTCGTGCTGGAGTTGGTGTCATCAAATATCCGCCATCTTTCTCAACAATAGCGCACAACGTGTCCTGGTCGTCCGCAGTGAAACATTCTGGTTGGTTATCCTGGGTCCTCCAGACGTCTGTCTTCCTTGGTGCCCAAACAGGTTCCTCATGTGGCATTGTAGGAACATAACTTCACCTTTGTCTCGACCTTTTTTACCGTTTTAGGGGAAATGAAGGACGAGAGATTGGGTTCAATGTCTTCTCCACTTCCTCTCTTACGACCTCTTGAAGTGTCTCGTTTGTTTTGCTCGCCGTGCAATCCGAGTGCCTTATGAACTTCCTCTCTCACTATCTGACGAGGAGCACTTGTCAAATCAGTTTCTTCCTCCGTCACAGACATCGATACGACGTTTGGAAGCCGATCAAACTTCTTATGTGTAATCCTTTTTGGTGCATTGTCTCGATATACTGGCACCATTTTATGATATCGTCTGCTGTCGAAACCTCCTTCGTGAGTAGGGCTTGATATATGTCCTCAGCAACACCGTTCGTGAGATGTGCAACCTTATCTTCCCCCTCCATTCTGGGATAAACTATTGTACACAGCTCAAAGACGTCTTGAATGTAGGATGCTGTCGTTTCTCCTGGACACTGTGCCCTGCACTTAAATTTATCTTCAGCCTTCCACTTCTGTCGTCGTCTGTCTCCAAGATACTTGCGCAGTTCCACCTGGAATACTTCCCAGCTTGTGAACTTCTCCTTGTTGTTCTCATATCATTGTTTGGCAATGCCCTCCAAATAAAAAAAAAATAAGTTAGCCAAACACACGGTGAAATCCCATTTGTTAAATTTATCTATACGCACATATACCTTCAGCCACGTTTTTGGATCTTGTCCATCGTCACCAGAGAACCCGGAAGGACATCTCATGTGGTGGCACACAGTTGCTGTCATCGCGCGTACTTCAATGCGAGATGCTTTTAATAATTTCCACAGCGAAATTCTGACGCGAAATCTGGCAGGAACCCCTAAGAGATTCTGGTCACACATAAAGAACACCGCTGACCAGACGCAATCAATACCTTCACTGCGCGATAACATCAGTGAAGTCACTGATGGCAGGGCCACTAAAGCAGAGTTGTTAAACACGGTTTTCCGAAACTCCTTTACCAAAGAAGACGAAGTAAATATTCCTGAATTCCAATCTAGAACAACTGCTAAGATGACAAACATAGAAGTAGATATCGTCGGAGTAACGAAGCAGCTTAAATCACTTAATAGAAGCAAGGCCTCCGGTCCAGATTGTATACCAGTCAGGTTCCTCTCAGAGTATGCTGATACAATAGCTCCATATTTAGCAATTATATGCAATCACTCGCTCACAGACAGTTCTGTACCTAAAGACTGGAAAATTGCTCAAGTCACACCAATACCCAAAAAGGGAGGTAGGATTCATACGCTGAATTACAGGCCCATATCACTAACGTCGATTTGCAGTATGGTTTTTGAATATATACTGTGTTCGAACGTTATGAAGTACCTCGAAGAAAACGATTTATTGACACATACTCAGCACGGTTTCAGAAAATATCATTCTTGTGAAACACAACTAGCTCTTTATACTCATGTAGTAGTAAGTGCTATTGACAGGGGATGTGAAATTGATTCCATATTTTTAGATTTCCAGAAGGCTTTCGACACCGTTCCTCACAAGCGTCTTCTAACCAAACGGCGTGCCTAGTGCGTATCGCCTCAGTTGTGCGACTGGATTCGTGAATTCCTGTCAGAGAGGTCACAGTTCGTAGTAATAGACGAAAAGCAATCGAGTAGAACAGATGTAATATCCGGCGTTCCCAAGGTAGTGTCATACACCCTCTACTGTTCCTGATCTATAATAACGACACAGGAGACAATCTGAGTTGCCGTCTTAGATTGTTTGCATATGATGCTGTCATTTACCATCTTGTAAAGTCATCAGATGATCAAAACGACTTGCAAAATGATTTAGATATCTGCATGGTGCGAAAAGTGTCAATTGACACTGAATAACGAAAAGTGTGAAGTTATTCACATGAGTATTAAAAGAAATCAGCTACATTTCGATTATGCGATAAGTCACACAGATCTAAAGGCTGTAAATTCAACTAAATGCTTAGGGATTACAATTACAAATAATCTAAATTGGGACGATCATACAGATAATATTATGGGTAGAGCCAACCAAAGATGCGATTCATTGGCAGAACACTTAGAAGGTGCAACAGGTCTACTAAAGAGATTGATTACACCACGCTTGTCCGCCCTGTTCTGGAGTATTGCTGTACGGTGTGGGATCCGCGTCAGGTGGGACTGACGGATGACATCGAAAAAGTACAAAGAAGTGTAGCTCGCTTTGTATAATCGCGAAATAGGGGAGATAGTGTCTCAGACATAATACGGTAATTGCAGTGGCAATCATTAAAACTAAGGCGTTTTTCGTTGCAATGGGATCTTCTCGTGAAATTTCAATCACCGGTTTTCTCCTCCGACTGCGAAAACATTCTCCTGGCACCCACCTACATGGGGAGAAATGATCATGACGATAAAATAAGATAGATCATGGCTCGCACAGAAAACTTTAAGTGCTCGTTTTTCCTGCGTGCCGTTAGAGAGTGGAACGGTAGTGAGACAGCCTTAAAATGGTTCATTGAACTCTCTGCTAGGCACTTTATTGTGAATATCAGAGTAATCACGTAGATGTAGATGTCCACGTCTTCTTCTGTCTCCGATAGATTGCAGTCTGTTGAATATGGCTCTAACTCCGGTTTCTTGCCACATAAACGTCGGCACTGTTGTAGCCTGATGGGGACTCCTGTGCTGTCGATAATGTGCGATATGCGATATCACATGTTCCAATATCCAGCGCCTCCACTAGAATAATGTCTTTTAAAGGAAGGTGTAAGTAGGTGAATGACGAACACTAACTTCACTTAGCGAATGTTTTTTCAACACTCGCACATACAAGAGCGCAGAATGAACTGCCTCCTGCCAGATCACATGTGGTATATTTACAGCTACAGAACATTACTGTACAATGCTTCTTGCCATTTGTGGGTAGTTCTAGAATGTTCTCAGACTGCATATAAAAATCAAAATTTTCCAGTTCAGGTGAGTTTTGAACTCACAACCCTCCATGCAACAATCTAGTATCATAGCCACTTTTTTTATTTTATTTTTTTTCATGATTAAATTTAGGAAACGTGTACAAATGAGAATTCTAGGAACTCAGTGATACAAGTAAGTGTTACAACAACAAAGGTGGCATAAAAGAGTAATCAAAAATATAAAAATGTAAATCACTGATACAATTCCAACTAAAAGGTTCTTCAATAAATGTAACTGGTTCCACGTGGTGCTTCGCCATCGTTATCTCATATCTCCAACGGCGCCTTTGAAGGGAATGTGCAACGGAGGCATTCTGCTTCGCTAGTGCCTCAAGGAAAACAGCATCCTTGCAGCAGCCTGTCTCTTCCGTCGCTCATGGCTGACAAGGCAGAACGTTCAGCCGTTAGTGTGATGCGGCACAGAAAATTAACCGCAGCTTGGCACTCCCCAGCTGAGTGGGGGGTTAACGAAAATGCTGCGTAAATAATTTGCGGAGAGCGTACGGTATTTCGGTATGCGTTCGAGGGCATTGTGAGCATTTTGTAGGAACCACCAGTAATCAAGCTGCTCTTTCTCTCCGTCGCTAAACATATAGGCGACGGTAAGTCCTTTGAACCATGTAAGCGCATGATATTTTGCGGCCGGAAAGTAAGTTTCATCTGGACAGAGTAGGGTCTGAGGGTCAATCATATCAGGTGCGACCCGGAGGTAACAAGCCAATATCTTCTGTGTTAGTCGCCAAACTCCGGATGATGATGCGCAAGTAAAACGATGTTCATCGTTATCCAAGAGGTGACAATCTGGGCAATAAGGTGAGTCTGCCAGTCCAATAGTGTGAAATCGCTGTGGTGTGGCATATTTTTTGTTGGCGATCTGAAACCACTTCGAACGCACCGTGGATGAAAGAAAGTTGTGGTGTATCGTTTTCCATACTCTTGGCCAGTGAACCGTAGGGTACTTGTTTTCCACCACGTTATGGGGAACAGCCCGCGGTAGGTTGGTATAAAAATCTTTTGCCTTAGCTGGACGTGTGGCTGGGAGATTCGAGCTGACATAGCTGTAATCAAGAACGAAGGTCGACACATAAGACAGCTGTGGTGCGACGTGGGCCACTAACACTGGGGGACGTCAGACACTGGCATCAGATCGTGTAGTAAAAAACCCGGGAGAGAGGTATGTTGACTTCTTCATCGCCTCCACATGTCGCTCATGTAAAGGGCAGCTTCTCTCGCCCTCGCCCTGACGTTGACCAATCCCAGCCCCCTTTTGTGCATTGGGAGGGTAAGAGTGCCGTATCGTATTTTAAATATATGACCTGCGGAAACGTAGTAACTGAAGCCTGCCTGAAGCCGGCGACCTATCTGTAGCGGTAGTGGGAGGACTTGTGCCACGTGGTTGAAATTTGATGTGAAGTAGAGGTTCAAGTATTCAACACGTTGTAGCTGATTCAAATCCCGGAGCAGGTTGTGGCGCACCATTGCGCGTATGATCTGTCGTAACCGTCGGTAGTTTACTGCAGGTGTTTTGCGTACATCTTTCTTGAACGTGATTCCCAAAATCGCAGATCAGAAACTGGTGGCAGGGGAGCGAGGGCTTCCGGTCCGAGACCACGCCCAATATCCAACGCCGCCGACTGGATTGTCCGTATCGCTCAATCCAGGTTAGTACGCTTTGAACTTCGTCGTTGGAACGAACCAGCAGTAGCAGGTCGTCAGCGTATGTCCTACAGGGAAAGGTGACGTGCCGCAGCGTGATGCCAGATAGGCGGTGGTTAAGGACCCCGAGGAGTGGCTCGAGAGCGATTACATAAAGGTAGGTAGAAAGGGGACAACCCTGTCGTAGAGACCTCTTAATGGGTACTGGTCCTACCGTCCTTCCATTGGCCTGGACGTGTGAGCTGGCTGCGGTCCAAAGACGCCGTGGGGTGTCGATGAGGCCCGGGGGGAATCCCATACAGTCCATCACTCGTAGGAGGAAGTTGTGGTGCACTCTATCAAAGGCGCGGTTGAAATCGACGGAGACGATCGCCGCTCTCAGACGGCACGCAGAAGCGATCGCTATTAGGTCCCTACAGTCACCGGTGGCCATGTGTATGTTGGCTTCTCCCCCCTTCGACGTCTGTTCTGGAGCGAGGATCATCGGCAAACTCTTCTTAATACGGCTCGCCATAAGCCTGGCGAAAATCTTGTAATCGGCGTTCAGCATTGTAAGCGGCCGATAGTCGTTAATCGATAGCCCTCCACCTGGCTTGTGTACCGGTATGAGAAGACCTTCTACAAACGCTGGCGGCACAACACAGACTCGAGACATAAGTTCGCGGAACATTATAACCCAGCTAGGCATCATGATGTCACGGAAAGTCCGGTGGAATTCGATGGGCAATCCATCAGGTCCAGGAGACTTATTGGCCGCACCTTTACCCACGGCGTCTTCGACTTCTTCGAGTGAGATTTCCTCTGTTAGTGCATTCACGGTAGCCTCGTCGATAGTACGTGTTACCTGCTGTTAACACTTCAGTAGTGGCCTCGTCATTGACGGTTCTTTCCTTGTGAAGATGACGAAAATGATCCTCCACCGCCTTTACTATGGATGCCTGGGTCGTACGTAAGCGACCGTCGTGTGTCCTGAGTTGTGTGATTAAATTTTGGCGTTGTCTGCGCTTATACGCCACAACGTGGTGCATAGTGGGTTCCTCTGCAACCGTTCGGTCGTGCCGTCGCGAGCGGACTACGGCACATTCTAGTCTGCACTTCGCCAATGATAGTACGTGAGCCTTGATTCTCCTTGGTCATGTTGTCTCTCCGGGGACGGGGGTAAGGCGTCCAGGTCCCTGAGTGCCGCGTACTAAAAATCGAGGGTCTGCCGATGCCACGCAGTCACGTCCTTGCCATATTGCATAAGTGTCCTACGGATTGCTGGTTTGGCACAGAGGAGCCATCACTCCAGGGTCGAGGTGTATCGTGGGTGGCGGCGTTCACAGACAGTCCACGTTGCTGCAACTTGCCGACGGCCATCCAGGCCCTGGAGATGAGTTATGTTGAGCTTCCAAAAGCCATTGCTGCGCTTGACTTGTTGGGGGCGTAGGTGTATAGTGCAGATATAGGCAATATGATCGGAATAGGCTTGAGGCCATAGTTCGGCGTCCACCGCACCTTGTGTGAGATCTTGTGACACATATATGCGGTCAAGTCGGCTGGCCGAATGACTGGTTAGATGAGTGTGGCCAGAGCGGTTACCGTGAACTTTTTCCCACGTGTCGCACAAGTGAAGTACTTGGATCATCGCACCCAGTTCCGGACAAGGCATGTAATGTGGGATTTGGTCCGTGGGGTAAAGTATGCAATTAAAATCGCCGGCGAAGACGCTGTGGTCGTATCGTCCAAAGAAAAGGGGAGCGACATCTGTGAAGTAGAATCTGGCGCGGTCGTGACGTCTTGTGGTACCCGATGGCGCGTAAACATTAATAAATCGGGTGTTGAGCGCCGTAAATGCTATTCGTTGCGCGGAGGGAAGATACGTGACGTCGGTAACTTCAATACCTTCACGCACTAATATTGCCACTCCGGTGTCTGCAGGGCTACCGGGCGTCACATGTGTGGCGTAACCGTAAAAGTGCGGGAGTTCAGTCGTTTTCACTTCTTGTGGGAAAGCAAAGTCAACTCCCATGGCTCGTATGGTTTCTTTCAAAAGTTGGATCTTGACATGAGAACTGATCGTGTTGATATTCATTGGCGCCAGGCGGTAAGCCTGGCAACGCGTTGTTTGGGCGAGGTTATCCATGTTGAAGTTGGAGAGAAGCAAACATCGGAAGTGATGTCACCCCCCGCCGAACGCGGTCCTCCTTGTGCTGCTTATGCTGCATGATCCGGCGGCGCCTCAGCTGGCCGCGGATCGGGATCTTGTGTCTCGACGTCCTCGGCCCACGAAGCGGGCGCGGATGTCTGTTCATGTTCCATAGGCTCGGAATGTTTGATAGTAAGGGACCGGGCGACTTCGCTGCCTGCACTGGTACCTTCCCGCTGCTCACTGTTTCTGTCAGTGGGCTGATGGTCGAAAGCTGCATGTTTTTCTGTCTGTTCTGCAAGGTTGGTGTCAGTGGAAACAGCCCCAGCTTCACAGCTGGCTTCTTGAGGGGTCAGTTGTTCTTCCCCGGCCGAATGCGAACCGCTGTGTTCCGACACGGTCCGACGACGGCGCTTTCGGCATTTCGGTGATCACTGTTTTCGTACATGGACTTCACTGTCAGAAGACGGCACTGAGTCACGCTGCGCCGGAACAAACGCTTCGGTCGGTACAACAAGGGAATCAATTGCCATCTTGCTGGCGTCAATGTCTGTCGCGTTCGGTAGCTCCAGAGTCGTAGTACTATATTCCACCATTGGCCAGGTCGGCGGATCATCCAGGTTTTTGTCCGTGGAAAGTGATTCCTGTACTGCTGAAGCGGTCGGCCGTGTCTGTTGTGTGGAGAACGTCGTGAGCGCCGCCGCGTAAGTCACGGGTAGAATAATCTTCGTCGCTGGTGGTGCAACGTCCTTCGGTGGGAATTGTGTGATCCGACGCTGGAGGCACTCGGAACGAAGGTGACCTTCCTTGCCGCATCCGGAACACGTCTTCGGCTGTCATAAATAACTATGGCCCGGCATCCTCCTATCTGTAGATAGGATGGCACGTGTCGTTGGAGATCAACGCGCACTTGTCGTACTCCATTAAGTGATGGATACGTCTTAAACTGGGTCCATTTTTCAGCCACGTGTTCGTTTACCGTGCCGTAGGGGTGGAGCGCCGCTACAACTTCTGCCGCCGGGAGTTCAAATGGAAGTTCGAATATGAGTATAGTCCGCAGTCCCATTGCGGCATGGCCGACCTCGACGTTGCCAACATTGCCATCTGCGTCGCAGAAGCTGAGTTTTTGTTTCATCTCACGAAGCACCTTGTCGCATGTAGTTTCGTTTATGAGCTTTACATAGACCGTGCTACTGACGATCGAAAAGAGAATGCCGACAATGTCGGCCGCCGGGATCTTGGCTTCCTCTTTTAAAAAGCGTTCGACTTCGAGCGCCTTTGGTCGGGTAAAGTCGTTCCGAAATGTAAATATCAAGGTCGATCTTCTGTATTGGTTTGCCATGGTTTTGTAGCGCTGCGGCGTCACGTTAGTGTCGGCCGAAGAAAGTAAACAAGGCGCGCGAGCCGTCCCTGACGGCGTAGGGCACACACTGCACGTCTGCTTCGCTCGGCTGCGAGAGCCGCACTGCCCCTGGACTACGGAAACTGCACTACTAACAAGGGAACCTCTCCATCGAACCCCCCTCAGATTTAGTTATAAGTTGTCACAGTGGATAGGCCTTGAAAAACTGAATACAGATCAATCGAGAAAACAGGAAGAAGTGGTCTGGTATTTGAAAAATAAAAGCAAAATATACAAACTGAGTATTCCATGCGCAAGATAGGTAACATCAAGGAAAGCGTAAGCTCAGGAGCGCCATGGTCTCGTGGTTAGCGTGAGCAGCTGCGGAAGTAGAGGTCCTTGGTTCAAGTCTTCCCTCGTCATGATCTGTCCGTTCGTTAATTGACGTCTCTGTTCACTGTAACAAGTTTAGTGTCTGTATTTTGCGACCACACCGCAAAACCGTGCGATTAGTGGATGAAAAGACGTGCCTGTCCAATGGGAACCGAAAACATTTGATCGCAAGCTCATAGGTCAACCTATTCCTCCACAGGAAAACACGTCTGATATATTCTATACTACACTGGTGACGGCATGTGCGTCACATGACAGGAATATGTTGTCGACTCACCTAACTTGTACACTTGGCTAATGGGTAAAAAGATTCTTCTACCTTGCCCGATTTAGGTTTTCTTGTGGATGTGATAATCACTCCCAAAAAAGTGATGAAAACATAAGAATTTGTCACAAAACAGCAACAAATGGATGCAATAGTATCACAGTCGCACAGTTTTCCCTGTGCTCTGTCAAAAAATATGTTTTTAACGTTTTCAAATTTTTCCGTGTGTAGGCCGACAAATCCTGCATATGTCCAAGCAAATCTGAACATGCCCTGGAATTTTGGAGAGCGAGGTTGATTATGTGTGAGTGCCTGAACTTTGATAATTGAAACACGATCACGTAAACAATACTGCTCTGTGTACCTGTGCAACTTCGCAAAACTATCGTCTGAAAACAAAAAATTAAACTTTTCACTCACGGGAAGACTTGACCCAAGGACCTCTCGTTCTGCAGCTGCTCACGCTAACCACGGGACCACACCGCTCCTGACCTCAGAGGGTCCTTGATGTCGCCTATCTTTCACATGTACTACTCAGTTTGTATATTTTGCTTATTTTTTTCATAGTTCCACACAACTTCTTCCTGTTTTCTCGAGTGATCTGTGTTCAGTTTTTCAATCCCTATCCACTGCGCCAACTTATAAGTAAATCTGAGGGGGGTGCAATGGGAAGGTTCCCTTGTAAGCTTTTTCTGTGGCAATATGTGGACCTGCTTAAAATTTGGTCTGGAAATGCATTTTTTACTCCACAACGTCCCTCCCATTCGGTTCTAATCAAAATTTCACGTCATACCCTCCAATTCTCCATTGTTTTACCGAAAATGTAATTATTCATTAATTTATAAAAATCGTTCTCATAGTCACACGTCGCAGAACCTCTCTGTCTCGTATTCAAATCAATATACTCCTTCAACCAGGGAGACTGCTTGAAGGAGATAGCCCAGGTTATTCTAACCAGCTCCATACCCAAGTTGAAACACTGCTGGAGATTTCGATACTGAGTAATGTATCTCCGCTTATCCCCCAACATTGTCATCAGTATTGGCATGGAGTCTCCTCGCAGAACTAGTTGCTCTGCCACAGCGGCAAATCGGTGTTTGCATCATGCCAACTTAGAGAGTATGTGAGTTCTGCCTCCAACACGTACCATACATTAGAATCAGCTGCCATATGCTCCATGATTATTCCACCTGTTCCCTTGTATTCATCCTCATGCACCCATCGAAACTCACCAGTCGTCAGTGATTGCTTCATGACGTGCCCGTATAAGATATTTACGTCCAGGTGCATTATGTAGCTCGAATCAAGGGAAGCGGTGAACCTGTCACCCATCCGCAGGTTATTTGATTTTGCATGCCTATGGACAAATTGGCAAAGTCCCCCACGGATCCCTCACTCAATGAAAAGAAGCATGTCAGTATCATTCGAGAATTCAATGCTGCTTTTTATGTTCTTGAGCGTTGCATCCCAAGACAACCCAGGTTCCCTGTAATAAAAGGTGGGATCCAGAGAATATGTGGTTATGCATAGGCTCTGGATTTTCTCGAAAACCTCCGCAAGCAAGTGCACGTCTGTGTCCGTGTAAAGCAACTTTAATAAAGTGGAAGTATTGACTTCCTGCCAGACATTCACGGTACGCTCATAAACTGCATCCGCTATGGCATTGCCTATAAGGTTGCTGGAGAATGCAGTTACGTTTGGTAGCCTGGTTTTGTTGAGTTTCCCCATACTGTCCACATACTCATATGGGAAAATCCCCTGCCTAGTCACAAATTGAAACTTTCCCTCTTTGGGAAATGCAGCTTGAGTGATATGCATATCCCCCTGAGATAGAGTTTCAATGAGTTTCTGGATTGGCGTCTGCATAAAACGTAGTGTATCAAGGAAGCAGAGCATAATTATTGGCGTCATTCGTTTGGAGAATGAAATGTATTTCTCGACGCTCTCATGTAGGACACTTACCTGATCTTTTTTCAAACCGAAATCAACCAAGTGCTCAACTAGAAACTGAGTGTAATACTCTCTTAATGGGTATCTGTCTTCGTAGCTGGTATGTCAAATTGCACGCGTTGTGAGCAGCGAAACGGAACTTCCCCGTAAGATGATAGTGGTCCCTACGAGGAGTTTCCGCTTTTCTATCTAACGGCAGCCCACAAATACGACAATCAACTGTGATATTGTACAAATCTTCATTCTCCTTCGATTTCGTCATGGGCAGGTTGCTGCTGTACAGGTTATAACCTCCACTGAAAATTTTTCGAACTGAGTGAGCAACCAAACTGTAGGGCTGTTCCTGACGTAAGATTTGTAGTGGTTGAGACTGGAATCATATGACGATACAATTGTTATACTGCCACATATGGTACATGTTTTTTTTTTTTTTTTTTTTTTTTTTTGTAATGGTAGTGTGTGAGGCTGTAGGGTCACCTTCCAAGCGGCTCACAGGAGTGAGGAGGCATTCAAAGTCGGCGTACACTATGAACAGGCATCACTCCTGGTGGTGAGCATTCTTCAACTTCATGAATTTGTTTTCCTCAGTAGCCATAATAACACGTACCGGATCCTTGGAAGTCCAGTCTACTAGATGTGGAGCTAATACTTTGTCTGAGGAGAAATAAATGGTACACCTTAAACACGATGATCAGTTGGGCGGAAAGGAATCGGGACAAATCTTTGATCCAAACACAGTGATAATTATCACCTTCAGAGAAGAGCAGCTTGTTTACAAGCAGCTCACGCTCACTGGCAAATTTTGAGAAATTGAGAGGGCTGACGACGATATACGTGTCTTGCTCATTTGACTTGCTTTTCACCACCAGGCCATAAACGTGAACCAATATACCGGTATTCTTCCCCTCAAATTTAGGGGTTTCCTGGATCTAGACAGGGACCTCTATACCACAAAGTTATAACACCCACGAATATTATTAGCACCTACATGGTAAATACTCAGACGCTCTGGATGAACTCTGTAATTGTAGTTTCTTTGGCAAGTGAGGATTGTCCAAGCAAAACAAGCATGATCTTATCTATTTTCGACAATAACACATGCCCTCCTGTTTGGTGTATCTTTAGGAAGCTTGATATAGATAACCCCTCCATTTACTGGATCGTAGACATGTTTATGGATGTCCAGCTGTAGAATTCTGCTGAGTGCTTTTAGCTGAGCCTCTCACTTCCATCTCAGAAAACCAGCCCAATATAGCACTCAAAGTGGATTTATGAAACCACACGGCGATTGATGTGGTCCGCGTTATGACGCCATTGTCCCCCCAAACATAATGAGGAGCTGCCTCTTCAACACCAGACTCAACCTTGGGGGTGGTGCAATAATTAGATGCAAGGCATACTACTACATTTAATGGCGGGATACCTCATATCATTGAGTACCTTGAGGAGCTCCGTTTCCACGACAGGAAGGCACGCCCTTAGAAAACCAACAGTGTCACTGTACCATCCTGCGGGGTCTCGGTCCTGGTGAAAGAGATTTGCTCCTCAAAAGCGTCTCTACTGCGGTATGGTATCGCTGACCTGATGTCCTTCACTAAAAGGACAGGAGAGGACAGGAGAGGAAACAGCCACTAGCCATAGTATCTTCTCCGTCACTGATAGTGTAACCACAACTAGCCGATGGAGTTGGCGAGGTGGACATGGGTGTGCGCTGTACCTCGCATGATGGCACAGGAGGAGATGCTGCTGAACCGAGCCGCTGCGAGAGGGCGGCCCATTGGCGCCAGAGCGATGCTATGGTAGCCGTGGCAGCCGGGTCAGAGGCAACGGCGGCGGCGGTGGCGGCTGCGGCTGCAGCGGCCGCTTCCCAGTGAGAGCACCCCAGGCTGGGTGCATGTGCAGGTAGATCACAGCAGATGACGCTTGCTGTTTTCAGTGCACTTGTCCAACCGTCATTTAGCCCGTAGCCACTTGCAGAGGCGCCTGCAGCCACCTGCAACCTCTGACGAGCAGCCGACAATGGGGTGTGAGCCGGCGACGTGTGCTGGCGGCAACCTGTCGCTTTCGCAGTACCGCGTGTATCTGGAGAGGCTGTAAGAACGCGCACCATGGACTGAGAAGGTTGTTCTGTAAAGATAGGACAAAAACAATAAGTAGTAAGATCGATATTGTATGAGGAATAGGACACTTGTTGATATAATAATAATAACAATTATAATTATAATTACCTAATTCACCCTGCTGCCAGGCTTGCATCTCTCCCCAAATATCTGCATCAAACACTATGGCTTGCACGCAGTTGGGTATTGTACATCCGCACTTCCTGGCCATTTCATGCACCCACTCAGGCACTGGGGTGGATGGACGCGGATCTACGGACTGTAACATGAAGCGCATGCATTAAACCAAGCTACTTCATTAAACAAACATGTTCTAATCCATAACTGAGCAAGGTCAGATATCTGTACGTATAATCTAAAGTAGGATGCATGGACTGAATCACAATATCATGCAATAAAGAAATTCAGACTCACGGCTTTGAAGTTATGAAGAGTGCTGTTGCTCTCTCATCTCCTCCGCAACCTTCGGATTTACATCTGTCGAAATCTCTAGCCCGAATGCAGAAACCAAAGGAGACAATATAGTGTAGGAGAGAGAGAAATAAAATTTGAGCGAGGCGAATGCACAAGAACAGAAACAATTTTCATTTCGAAGGGCTGAAGACTGATCACACACAAAAAAGATAATAGTAACTTACGCGGAGTCTCGGATGAGCGGACTCGTTTGACATCGTCGGAACTGTGAGCAAGACCGTTTCCACTCCTTTTCATCTTGTGGTGACAAAAGGTGAACACAAATACACACACATGAACGAATGCTGAGACCAACTAAAGCCGAATATGGAAAACTGATGGAGAGCGATTCCTTATATAGATGAGAAGACGCAGCATCACCTGATCTCAGCATGAACCAATGGGTGTTGAACATTGGAGGGAGGGGGGGGGGGGTTGTTAGTTGGGGGTAGGCTCACTAGCAGTCCTAGTGAGTGAAATCTGAACTACCCAGATCCTTTCAGTATCTCAAGGAGACCTGAGTCCATGATACCTTATGGATTTACAGCAAAAGAATTCATAACCTAACTGAAGATGCTTTTTGGAATACACACTGGATAAGTGTTTCTTACATTTAGCTTAGCTTTGCAAATGCTGAATCAAATCATATAGAAATTCCTGAGATGCTGAAACGGAGATTTTTTTAGTATTTAGGAATGGTGTACAGCAGAAAAGATGAAATTCTGGACATTTTGGTAAACAGCTTATGTTAAAGCGAGAATTTTTCTATGCAGACAAGCTGAGACATCAAGAGATTGAACCTTAAGTATTCCTGGGACACTATACAATTTCCGAGAGTTCGACATGGTTCCTATTCTCCAAGGCTATGTGACTTCAGTCTAAGATTCAGAACGTTCTCAGATGCGCGTTTTTCCTGGCGATGGGCCAGCTACACATCACACATGTCCCGTTAGTATCGCGAGTGGTATAACAGATTTCTATTGCCCAATCTGTGATGTCAGTATGCACACGCATAGTTTACAAGTCTGTAGGATGTGTGGTATGACCCTAAGGATGTCATAGCGTGTGTTTTTATCAGTGTGATAAATACACTATCTAAAATCCATCCCTAAATAAAGTACACTTCTTCCTATCTCCAGCAGCCCAGCATCACTTATGTCCCGTTAGTATCGCGAGTGGTATAACAGATTTCTAGAGTACAATATGTGACTTCAGTATGCACAGGTATCACGTTAGCAAAGGTAAACACACACACGAGCGGCCCAGACGATGCCTTGGCGCTCATTTAGATAGACATGTGATATCAGTATAACACTCGAAGAAGTCTAACTGTAGAGGCAATTTAAACATGCCTTCGGCAATGGGGCGAGGGTAAATGGCTAGCGCTCCTGTGCTGCCTTGTGTCTGGCTGGCCTCGCAAAGCGCGTTGGAGCCTCTGATAGGTTGACAAGAGTTCGAAAGCGTTTTTACGTCCACTGTGTGTTTGTGGAGAACATCATTTTTGGCCGTTTAAGCAGAGTGAGCGTGTTGGTAGGGCGTTATATGTCCATTATTTCAGTGAATTACTAGTAGTTTGCAGGACAGCAGATCAGTGTACCGCATTATTTCGGTGATTTAGAAGTAATTTGCAGGTCTCATGCATGCTGTCTACTGCTTTATTTTGACAATTTACCAGTCGATTTCGTGTTTCCTCATCAGTGTAATGCATTATTTAGGTGTACTTTGCTTATCTTTAGTGTGTTATGTCGGTAATTTATGAGTAGTTTACAAGTCTGTAGGCTGTGTGGTATGACCCTAAGGATTTCATAGCGTGTGTTTTTATCAGTGTGATAAATACACTATCTAAAATCCGTCCCTAAATAAAGTACACTTCTTCCTATCTCCAGCAGCCCAGCACAGGCTGAGTCATTTTCCCACCATATTTCTACCCAGACCGCCATCTATGATTACATCATGAGAGAGATGACATCGCCCTCTGGTGGTAGTACTGTGTACTAGTTCAGTTCACACCTTGTGGTGGACAGACCAGATGGCGGTACTGCCTCAAATTGTTTAAATTAAGAATGAATGCAAAATTAAGACTTATGCCCAGCACAGGCTGAGTTCTTTTCCCCTCCAGCTCCTAGCACAAGGTGGTGGTCCGATGACATAGGTTAGTGGAGGTAGGCCTAGTGCGCTTTCTTTTCCAACATTTTCTTAGGATATGATGCATTGTCCTGATGGATTTTGAACTTCACGCCATTTTCTGGGGGAAGCGAGGGGGTTGGGTTAGTGGAGGTAGCCCAATTGACCCATCTTCCCTCCAGAATTCAAACTTTCCGCCAAAAGTGGCCATCCAAGATAACGGTACTCACATCATCAGTTGACATCACAGCAGCCATCTTGAATGACATCAATCGTGTCATCAGCTCATGACACGTGACATCATGTACTTGTGTCATCAGGTGACATTATGTCCGCCATCTTGGATGATGTCATCAGCTGACATCATGGCCAACATCTTGGATGATGTCATCAGCACTCGTCACTGCCATCATCTTGATAACGATACTTCGGGGTGACACGAAGGTAGTCCCACTACTTACATTTATTAGAAGTGCAAACATCTTCAACTTTACTTAGAAAATAATACCCAATTCGTGACTATGATAGCTCGCTTTTCATATCGATGGTGGTGGTTGCACTTGACTCTGTGGAGTGGTTCTGCAACGATAGTGAGTGGTGGTTCCGATCTAGAATTTGTAACTCATTATGTTAGTTCAAATATTCGTCCAACCCATGTGATGTTTCGACTGTTGTGCTCTTGTTACGTATTGTCTAAGGTTTAATATCTCAAGACTGCAATTGTCAAATATGCACATCGTGAAAACATACACAATAGCAAATTACTGAGAATAATTGAGCTTTGTGGCATGTATTTCCTAGCTTTAAGATATTTGTAGTATTTTTATTCATATTTCCTTTCTTACATGTAAAAGTTTGTAATTAATAAAGAGGAAATGTGCCTGACATATTAAAGTAACAAAGCAAAGTACCATACGTTAAGCACAGATATGACGGAATACGTCGTAAAATGCTTACATTGTTTCATTTATAAGAGTGTAAATACGATGAAACAATGTAAAGTAATTCATTCATCTTGCAATTCCTGTTGAGATTACTGTACTTGTGGTTTATTGCTGATTCATGTAAGTGTATTCAAGTTCAAAATATAATTAGCAGCTCAATTTTACTGAGAGTTGTGTGTGTTATTTGGGTATCCTGTGGCATATTTCGTTTTCAGATCAATGGCAAAAGAGGCCATCAGCATTATAATAACTGAAGGTTTCGCGGGAGGAATTTTTGGTTGGCTTAACAGACACAGTCAATTACATCTGCAAAATGGGACCTTTATCTCTTCCAAATTAATTTTGAGGAGTGTGATATTATTTCTACAGGTGACATGGTGATTATTCATTCTGTAACTTCAAAGAGACCCGAAAAGTCGATGTTGCTCGAATTTTGTCTTCGAGTTGGGCGAGGGGAGGGGGGGGGGGGGCGTGGGGAGGTAATATGATTGTGACAGAAAGGGCATTTTCAAATGCTTTTTATTCCATTCTCTGATCACAATTTCAATTCTGTAGACGATGACCGGTTTCAGTCTGTAATGACCATCCTCAGATCTTTTTTACACCATGTCCTAAAGTGATACAGCCATAATGGCGTCATCAAAACAAATAAATATAATCAGCACAGCATCGTCACATAGATCTAAAATAAGGTGTAGATTATGTGGCAGTTCTTGAAAGGAAAGGGCATTTGTCCCTTACCACATAAATTCACCATGCTAAATCCATTCCTATCAGTGGCGACCCTGAACAGAAGCGGGGCAAAGGGAACAGCGTACGAAAGTGGAAAAGTAATGTGTTACTAACAATTCTTCATAAAATGTGGTTGTCTGCTACTACAAATCAATATGAAGTCATCTTTATGCTACTCTGCGGCATTAGTCGTTTTGTGTTAGCTGTATCTCGAGTGGTAGACATAAAGTACTTCTTCTGTGTGCCGCCTGTTCTACTGTGTTTGCCCACACATCACACCAGCGTCTGACCCATGGGACTTCTCTTCCCATCGAGTCGTTTCGCTTTGCTCCCTTTCCGAGGTAAGTGAAACCCGTTATTAACGTCAGCTTGGAGCGAAGTTTTCCTTCGGTGGTGGTGCGAGGCTTCTGGCGTCTTATTGGCCGTCGTCACCGCGTCACTCGAGGCGAGTCACAGGCAGGGAGGGGGGAGGGGGTGAGAGACGGGTGGAGGTGGCGGGGGAGTCAGCCGAGAGACTCGCCTGGGTTCCTGCTTGGCTTCGCTTTTGGCGCTGCTCTGCTGATTGAGAAAGTTGTGCCGGGGTTTCCACAAGCTGCGCGCTAAGAGCGGCGAGCGGCTGCTGCAGGCGCGCTGTCTGCCCGCGTGTCGCTCTGCTGTGCAGCCGAGCGCTGACTTCACACAGCTGTGCGCGTCACACCTCATCAACTGCAGTCTTACTCCGCGCGTCGCTGAATATTTCGGGTGACTTTTGCGACAAACGCAATTCTGATCGTCGTGCTACGTTCCGTTATCTACGTATTGAAAGTTAACACTCACCTCACAACTCTTCCAACATTTCGTCCTGAGTGCTAGTGGGCAAATCTTGAACACCATATTTCGTTGCATATTCGGTAAAACACCTATAGAGATACATACGACGCCACTGTACAACATCAAACACATTACATGCCACAATCTACAATGATTTCTACAGGGTGAAAAGTTTTAAACCGACAAACTCTGGGAGGTTGTAGGGGACATCAAAACAAATATTTTTCCCAAATGTCATTTTTCCTATGAGGAGTATTTAAACCGGCAGAGGAAGATTTCTCTAGCGGCAAATTAATTAAACCAGCAAACACTTTCCCATTTTTGTATAACCAAGAGACAGCACATTAAAACAACCCAATTTCAATGACAGCAGACTTTCAAAAGTGCCTCCATTGACACGTAAACAAAGGTAACACCGTCGGATCATGTTCTGTCTGACACGGCCAAAAACTCCAGGAGTATCCTGAATTGTTCCTGCCGCTGCTACTATCCTGGCAGCCACATCCTCTTCTGATGTATCTGATGCAACAGGAATTGCGTAAGCAAGGTTGCGCATCTCTCTCCACACAAAAAAGTCCAGAGCGGAAATATCTGGGGATCGAGCAGGCCATGGAACAGGACCACCTCTGCCAATCCACTTTTCTGGGAGTCGTTGGTCCAGGAATCGACGCAGACGAAGACTGACATGTGACGGCGCCCCGTTATGCTGGAACCACATGCGTTGTCCTGTGGGGAACGGGGCGTCTTCCAGCAATCCTGGCAATGCTCTGGCGAGAAAATTGTAATAGTGCCTGCCATTTAATGGCCTAAGTAACAGATACGGCCCAGTTAAACAGTCCCCAACAACACCGACCCACACATTAACGTAGAACCGCACTTGATGAGCGCTAGTAACTGTGTCATGTGGGTTATCGTCACTCCAAACATGTGAATTATGCATGTTGAAGACTCCATCACGCCCGAACGTTGCTTCATCGATAATCAACACAGAGGATGGAAATGTAGGATGCATTTCACACTCTTCCAGGTACCACTGCGAAAACTGTGCTCTGGGTGGATGATCAACTGGTTACAGGTTGTGGACACGCCGAAAGTTAAATGGACGTAACAACTGCTCTCGAAGGACAGTTCTTACATTCGTCTGATTCGTCCCCATGTTGCGTGCAATTGCACGAGTGTTGATTGAAGAATCCCGCTCTACATGCTGCAAGACTGCTTTCTCAAATTGCAGTGTTCTTACCGTGCGACGGCACCCCTGTCCAGGTAATCTGCTAAATGACCCGGTCTCACGCAGACGTTGGTACACAGCAGCAAAGGTCGTATGATGCGGGTTACGGCGATTAGGATATTGTTGATAAACCCACTGTGCAGCTCGGTCCGTTGTGGTGCGCTATGTAGTACGCACCAACGATATTAAGTGTACTCACTCGGGTGTATCGCTCCGTTAGTAAACAGAGACAATGCACTACTACATTGGTGGACAGCAGTTGCCTACAACTGAAGAGCGTCATACGCCCTCTAACAACTGAAGAGCGTAATACGGCCAATACCGGTTTAAATAATCCTCATAGGAAAAAATAACATTAGGGAAAAATATTTGTTTTGATGTCCCCTACAAACTCCAAGCGCTTGTCGGTTTAAATACTTTTCACCCTGCATATTTTACGCGATTTCAGTAGCTTAAGTACTAACGTCATTCAGCAGACACTGCCCACAATTTGGTTTTTCAGTAAACATTAATTCTGAGGACTTATAAATTGGTGATAATATGAATAAATTTTTGTTTTATTTATATTATTTTTCTAGACGACCCGTATCACGTTCCATGTCCTTACTCCAGCGTTGTATAAGAACACGTTTTCACTATGTGTAAAAGATTTTGTAATGTACCTGTCGCCATGTTTCCACCGCAAGAATTACGCTTTCACCATCTTCTAAGCGTGTCCCACGCAGAGAATCCTTAAGTGGCCCAAACACATGACAGTCTGGGAGTTTAACCGCTGGGTTGTATGGTGGGCGACGCAGCGATGTTAGTCCCAAACTAACGACGACTTCCCGGTTCCTGAGAATTGTGTGTGGGTGTGCACTGCCCTATTACACCAAGATTCATTCTGGTGTCTTGCGAGAGCGAAAATGTCGGAAATGGTTCTTGAATTTGTTCAGAACCTTAACATATCCCTCTGATTTAGTGGTTGATCCTTTTGGCTACACATCCACAGTCATGATGCCAAAAATGGAGCTACCTTCAATTGCTCGTATTTTCGTTACTACAGGTGGCAACAGTCCAATGTCCGCTATTTTGTTTCCAGCTGAAATTATGGAACAGATTTTTGTAACAGCCGCTACCAGTGACAGAAAGCATCTGTTACGGCCTAAAAATGCTCCAACAGTTCAGAGGAAGGTTCTTCGAACCTTGTGGTCTGTTTTCAACATTCCTGGGACCTTTCCTCGTGTTGAAGTAGTGAAGAGTCGCAGTCATTAAACACATAATACTCACCAATAACTCCTGGATCCAGTTGCTGAGTTTTGGTGCTCCGGTCTGCCCGAATATTGACATCCACGAAATTTTCCATGACGAGAGCGAAGTGGCTGCGACAGTCAAGAATTAGGACGTGGCGGATATTGGAGATCAGTTTCTCCACTTCCTGCCGCTATAACTCTGATTGTCTGTAGCCCAACTTCAGAGTTATCAACTGTATCATTAGCATACTGGGCATAAACGTTCCTTGATGTACACTATAGTTTGTAAACCCGCAAAGTGAATTCAGTTACAGCACGGTGCTTGTAACAAGCGTAAACACCATTTTGATGCTTACTATACCATCAGTCGGAATTGTTCGAAACTTCTCACGTATGCAAAAGAGATATCTAAAGGTATGGTTCCCTATTTTCAGGGTAATTTTGCTAAACTGTCACTAACTGCATGAAAAGCCCCTCAGCGGTTAAGGAGCAAAAAACGTCAGAGGGACATGCGATGTGAAATAAGTTCAAAGCCACTTGAGGATAGTGGTAAAGAACCCTTGACGGTGACCCGGCATCGGTACCAGTTAGGAGGCTCGCAGGCATAGCGTAAGCCAGACAATGAATCCACGACAGCAGCCACTACACATACACTCCTGGAGATTGAAATAAGAACACCGTGAATTCATTGTCCCAGGAAGGGGGAACTTTATTGACACATTCCTGGGGTCAGATACATCACATGATCACACTGACAGAACCACAGGCACATAGACACAGGCAACAGAGCATGCACAATGTCGGCACTAGTACAGTGTATATCCACCTTTCGCAGCAATGCAGGCTGCTATTCTCCTATGGAGACGATCGTAGAGATGCTGGATGTAGTCCTGTGGAACGGCTTGCCATGCCATTTCCACCTGGCGCCTCAGTTGGACCAGCGTTCGTGCTGGACGTGCAGACCGCGTGAGACGACGTTTCATCCAGTCCCAAACATGCTAAATGGGGGACAGATCCGGAGATCTTGCTGGCCAGGGTAGTTGACTTACACCTTCTAGAGCACGTTGGGTGGCACGGGATACATGCGGACGTGCATTGTCCTGTTGGAACAGCAAGTTCCCTTGCCGGTCTAGGAATGGTAGAACGATGGGTTCGATGACGGTTTGGATGTACCGCGCACTATTCAGTGTCCCCTCGACGATCACCAGTGGTGTACGGCCAGTGTAGGAGATCGCTCCCCACACCATGATGCCGGGTGTTGGCCCTGTGTGCCTCGGTCGTATGCAGTCCTGATTGTGGCGCACACCTGCACGGCGCCAAACACGCATACGACCATCATTGGCACCAAGGTAGAAGCGACTCTCATCGCTGAAGACGACACGTCTCCATTCGTCCCTCCATTTACGCCTGTCGCGACACCACTGGAGGCGGGCTGCACGATGTTGGGGCGTGAGCGGAAGACGGCCTAACGGTGTGCGGGACCGTAGCCCAGCTTCATGGAGACGGTTGCGAATGGTCCTCGCCGATACCCCAGGAGCAACAGTGTCCCTAATTTGCTGGGAAGTGGCGGTGCGGTCCCCTACGGCACTGCGTAGGATCCTACGGTCTTGGCGTGCATCTGTGCGTCGCTGCGGTCCGGTCCCAGGTCGACGGGCACGTGCACCTTCCGCCGACCACTGGCGACAACATCGATGTACTGTGGATACCTCACGCCCCACGTGTTGAGCAATTCGGCGGTACGTCCACCCGGCCTCCCGCATGCCCACTATACGCCCTCGCTCAAAATCCGTCAACTGCACATACGGTTCACGTCCACGCTGTCGCGGCATGCTACCAGTGTTAAAGACTGCGATGGAGCTCCGTATGCCACGGCAAACTGGCTGACACTGACGGCGGCGGTGCACATATGCTGCGCAGCTAGCGCCATTCGACGACCAACACCGCGGTTCCTGGTGTGTCCGCTGTGCCGTGCGTGTGATCATTGCTTGTACAGCCCTCTCGCAGTGTCCGGAGCAAGTATGGTGGGTCTGACACACCGGTGTCAATGCGTTCTTTTTTCCAATTCCAGGAGTGTATTACTCACAACACATGCAGCGCTTACTGCCTATGGACTTGCCCGCGCGGCGTCGATGTTGGAAATGAATCGCAGGAAAAGCCAGCACAGTACTGGGATTTCTGCCGGCCGTTCTGTTCACAGATGTGGCTGCCATTACGATGGAGGTATTGCCAACCTTTGAAACACTCATCTATGGCCTACGAAGAATCCCCACAGTGGGGTCTTGTCCACTCGTCGCTAATACGATGCCTAAGCGATGCAGCCTTCTCGGAATACTATACAACAATTCAGATAAATGAAATTAGTGGTTTTATTTCTAGGAAGCAAACTGACAATACTTTTGATGACAGCATATGTCGCTAGCGAGAGGCGATATGCAAACAGTAAAGTTCTTGCTATACACAAAGTCCAAATAAGCACTTGATACGGATCACGACAATCTGATGGTGTAAAAGAAATGTTCGTTGCAGACTGGGGCGATCTAAGCGGCCGTGGTTAGCAGGAGCGGCGTCTATATTCACTTCTTGAAGCGGACGATCCCGGCGCGGCGCGGTCCAATTCCGAACACCACTGGCCGATGATTCATCACCTTCTTTAGTATTGCGTACTGCATCTGCGTTCCGGTGCATGTGGTTACACCAGAACCTTCCTACCCCCCCCCCCCCCTCCTCCAAAGCGATGGACTGTCGTCGTGTATGGAGTGTGACCCTGTCGGGGGATCCAGGAGTGTGGGCAACTAGATGGGCCGGAAGCTGTCGCTGCAGGCGACAGACGTCCACCTTCCAGCCGTACCCCACCATCCGACTTGCGCTCTGGCGGTGTCCCCCGGAAAACGAAGGGTAAGGTACGCGTCAACCCCCTACTGCCATCATCTAGACGAAGAAGGCGGTGACTGCTGCGGTGTGGGAGTGTCCAGCTCCATCGGTAGGACGAGAGGAAGCGGAGGAGGCAAAGGCTCCACCTCCAAGCGGTCGTCCCACGGTGTCGTGATGACACGGCGGCTCTGCTGGCGCACTGTCCTCTGGACCCGTGAATCTGGGAAAGAGAAACTGAAATATCATCGTGTACATGACAGACGCGAAGTTAATTGTGGTGACGGTGCTGCAAGCCATCGGGACCTGAGGTTAGATCTACGCAAGTGCCAAGTCGACGGACGATCTCGCCTCGCGCCCACGGTGTGCTGCTGCTAAAAACCCTGTAAAAGACAATAACATGCCGCGGGAAGCGATACTTGCGACCTTCCTTCGGCGACGGATGCTGAGGAGGGTGGAGCAGGTGGAACAGTGTGCGATGGCGGCGGCCGTGAAGCAGTTCCGCCGGCGATGGTCCATCAGGTGGGTGCGAACGATATGAGGCGAGAAACAGTTGTGATGCTTGATCCCTGCTTTGTGCGGAGCGAAGTTTGGTCATATGCTGCTTGAATGTTCTGATAAAACGTTCCGCTTCGCCGTTTGACTGTGGATAGAACGGTGAACTTGTTAGATGATCTATGCCATTGCGTTCACAGAATGTTGCAAATACTTTTGACGTGAACTGAGATCTGTTGTCTGACACTATTACTTCCGGTAAACCTTCTAAGCAAAATATCAATGACAGCACCTGAATTGTGCTGCGTGACACTGTCGAGTTCAATGGCACAGCAAAAGGTGTCGACGCGCTATCAGTTTCGTACGAACAATCCCCCCAGTACCCTCGGTGAAGTAACTGCAACAATTCTTCTTGCTAAGCTTTAGGGATCAACACAAGTCAGTGTCCACTGTCGTTTTGAACAAGAATCACACCTTTCTGTACAGCGACGGCATGCCGACGTGCAGACTATCGGCGCACTATAGAGTTCTTAATGCTTTTCAATGAGTGAGGTCAAGATGTGCGTATATAATTAAGCAAAAGGTTCAAATCTGAATCAGCTTCTGTGGCCTCCGCAATTTTCTTATAGTTCAGCGGAAAAGATTGAACCAGTTCGGAATCATGACCAGCGATGTGACAACAAGATGCAGCAGAAGCGTCGAAGTCTGTATCTGGGCCAATCGGAAGACTTGAAAGTGCGGACGATATACAGGGCTATTACAAATGATTGAAGCGATTTCATAAATACACTGTAGCTCCATCCGTTGACCTACGGTCACGACACACTACAGATACGTAGAAAAACTTATAAAGTTTTGTTCGGCTGAAGCCGCACTTCAGGTTTCTGCCGCCAGAGCGCTCGAGAGCGCAGTGAGACAAAATGGCGACAGGAGCCGAGAAAGCGTATGTCGTGCTTGAAATGCACTCACATCAGTCAGTCGTAACAGTGCAACGACATTTCAGGACGAAGTTCAACAAAGATCCACCAACTGCTAACTCCATTCGGCGATTGTATGCGCAGTTTAAAGCTTCTGGATGCCTCTGTAAGCGGAAATCAACGGGTCGGCCTGCAGTGAGCGAAGAAACGGTTGAACACGTGTATCTGGACATGCTGGAAAATTGGCTCGTGCCACAACTGGAGACCGACAGCACCGACTTCATCTTTCAACAGGATGGTGCTCCACCGCACTTCCATCATGATGTTCCGCATTTCTTAAACAGGAGATTGGAAATCCGATGGATCGGTCGTGGTGGAGATCATGATCAGCAATTCATGTCATGGCCTCCACGCTCTCCCGACTTAACCCCATGCGATTTCTTTCTGTGGGGTTATGTGAAAGATTCAGTGTTTAAAGCTCCTCTACCAAGAAACGTGTCAGAACTGCGAGCTCGCATCAACGATGGCACATATCGCTTCAATCATTTGTAATAACCCTGTACAATCTCGTATTGGTATTGTGACAACAACAAAGCCCATCATTTAAATTTTTGGGGAATTCGTACAGCAATCGGTTTCGTAGGATGAAACAAGGACTGCAAAGACCTGTGATCCGTTACTAAGTAGAACTTTCTGCCACACAAATAGTGGTGAAAATTGATAACACCATACACAATAGCAAATGCCTCGTTTTGAATCTGTGAATAGTTGCACTGAGCTTTGGACAACATTTTTAATGCGGAATCAATAGGTCTGTCCTTACTGGCAATTCTGTGCGAAAGCACTGCACCGATTCCGTAAGAGGAAGCGTCAACTCGCAATACAACTGGTTTGGTAGAATATAAGTGAGTAATGATCTTCAAGTTTTTGAAAAGCTAGTTGACACTTATCTCTCCAAACAAAGGGGACATTCTTGCGACGCAAGCGATGCTATGGAGCTGCGATTTGTGCAGCATTCGGTAAGAACTGAATGTAATAGTTGATTTTCTCTAAAACTCAATGCAATTCTGTGACATTGTGAGGAACTAGCAAATCTCATATGGCTAACGAATGAGACTAAAGACGATGTATACCTTGACTGTTTGTGACATGACCAAGATACTGCACCTCAGGTTTAAAAAAATCACACTAGTCCAGTCATCACTTGAGTCCTGATTTTGATAACACACGAAACAAAGCACATATATTTGCACTATGGTCTTCTGGTGTACGACCTGCCACTGCAATATCGTCCAAATAGTGTGAACAGTTTAACACTTGTAGAGTCAGCTGTTCCAAATACCATTGAAAAATCGCGGGTGCGGAACCACTGCCAAAAGGCAAACGCAAGTATTTGAACAAGCCCAGATGAGTATTTACTAAAAATATTTTTTGAAATTTTTCATGAAGCGGCAGATGAAGATACGCGACGCGCAAATCAATTTTAAAAAAGTAACGTCCACCATCCAATCTCTTTATGAGATCTTCTGGGCGTATCAATGGATAAGTGTCAATTACAGTTTGTGGGTTGACTGTAGATTTAAAATTAACACAGAGGTGAATGCAGCCTGAAGGTTTGGGAGCAAAACCAGCGATTGCCCATTGGCTAACTGATATGATCACAATAACTCCGCTATCTTGCAATTCTGTAAGTTCAGTAGCGACTTAGTCGCATAATGCAAAGGGGACAGTTCTCGCTTGTTAAAATTTCGGCTGAGGACTGTCTTTCGGAGTAATAAGTGCAACGAATTATTAGCTTTGCCTAAACCTTCAGAATAGAGTTCCGACTATTCTTTTATCAAGCTAGCTACACTGTCTTGTGCATTAAATGCTGACACTGACAATTCAATGTCTTGAATGTTAAAGTCCAACAAGTCAAAAGGGTCAATTCCAAATATGTTCTTACACTTGCTTGATTGTAACACAGTAAAAGTCAGTGTTCACGTATGGAGGCGATACACAGCAGGCAAGGTACATTTTCCGAGTATGGGACTGTCTTGTCCATTATAAGCCGTTAGTTGCGTGCTAGCTATACACAGGCGTCGAGAGTAGAATAGTTCATGTGTGTGACTACTGGGCAATGTAACAGATGCACCCGTGTCCAACTGAAATTTCACACGCTTCCCACAAATAAGTAAATGAACAAAAGGTTTGTTTGACTGACGTATCACTGACGAAACTGTGCGCTTACTGGTTGCAGATTTGGAATACACTGCATTTATGACATGGGCCTTGTGACGAGAGTTTTGTGAGTGGGCTGAATTCTTATGCTTGTTCCGTTGCAAACATACGGATTGTACATGTCCGTTCACAAGCGTAGCACTGAGTTTCTCTGGAGGGGCAGTCTTGGTGTTTGTACCGTGTATAATGGTTAGCACGAGACCTAACTGTGTTAGCTGTGTAGCCGCCTGTTTAGCGAACTGCTTAGGTGGCGTGGAAAGTTGTTTATCGGCGTGGCTAGACCACGCCACCGGTGCGGAATGGGGCGATCACAACTAAGGGACTCAACCCGACAAATAGCTGACTGTTCAAAATGTATGAACCGACAAGCTTTGCGAAAAAGCGGTGAAACTTTCTTTCTACGCAACCCACCCATCATTTTGCATGACAGTGCGCGGGCGCATACAGCGGAATCAGTGGCTGCACTGTTCGGTCGATGCGACTAGGAAGTACTATACCATCCACCATACTCCCCGGACTTAAGTCCTTGTGACTTTGATATGATTCCGCAGGTGAAGGAACCACTTCGTGGCATTTGCTTCAGAACTGTTCCAGAGATTCGACAGACAGTAGACCGCTCCATTCGCATCATCAAATGGCTCTGAGCACTATGGGACTTAACATCTATGGTCATCAGTCCCCTAGAACTTAGAACTACTTAAACCTAACTAACCTAAGGACAGCACACAACACCCAGCCATCACGAGGCAGAGAAAATGCCCGACCCCGCCGGGAATCGAACCCGGGAACCCGGGCGTGGGAAGCGAGAACGCTACCGCACGACCACGAGATGCGGGCATTCGCATCATCAACAGAGCCGGCTCTGCTAATGGTAAACTGCGCCTTCCAAATCGCTGGCAAAGGGTTCTGCACGATGCAGTAAAACGTGCAAACATGTAACTCTTTTGTATGAATTGTGAATAAATAGTTCCACTAATGAGGTTCTAACCCTCGTAATTAAACTATGCCTATTTAACGCGTTAAAACACGGAAAATAATTACCGTTCGAGTACCAAACTTGGTAGCATTAATGTCAAGGACATGGGAAAGAAAAGTAATGCAGAATCAATTCAACTGAAACACTTCTAATATGCTGCTACGATGCATCTTACCATTACACACTGGTACCATTACTGACTGCTACGAAAGGGAATCAACACGGCCTTCATCACTGTTCAGAATAGTCAGACGGCGCAGGGTTGTATTCCGCACAGCAGGATGAAGCATGTCTGTAGGTATGCTGCCTACCTCTTCTGATATGCTGCGCTTCAGATCAGCACATGTGTGAATATACCCCAGATAAATCCTGTCCTTCAGGTAGCCCCACAACCAGAAGTCTCAGGGAGGGAGATCAGGTGACCCGGCCTAGCATCTGGAAATGATTGGCTGATAATTCGGTCGTTTCCAAACGTGTTTCGGAGAAGGAGGAGAACTTCACTAGCGAGTTGCGGTGAGGCATGAAAACTGTTACGTTCCATGCGTCTCTCTCCTGTAGGGCGGGTGTGACATGCTGACGAAGCATATCACAGTAGCGCTGAAAAGTCACACTGCACGTCTTTGGTCCCTAAGCGCCTACCTGTTCAAAAGAGATTGGACCAATGATGAACGTAACCGGGAAGCGACACCACACAGTGACGCGCTCACCATACAGTGGAACTTCCTGCACTGTGACTGGATGTGAAGATGTGTGTTCACCTCACCCATCAGTGGAAAATGAGCTTAGTCTGCCCATAGGATGGTCCAGGGCCAGCCCTCGTCATCTTCAATCCCTCCAAGAAAGTGGGGAACGAAGTCAACTCTTGGTTGTGCGTCCTGTGGTGCAAGCTGCTGTACGATATGATATTGTACGGATACCATTTGACAGTGGTTTGAAGTATATTCCGTACAGTGAACCAATTGGTGTTCAGTGGTCGTGACACAACATACGCACTGCCTGACGATCAGGAATTGAACGAAGCGTTGTCTGCCGTAGCAACAACGACTTCATCAACTATCTGTGGTGCTACCGGACGTGGGCCTCTTCACAGGGTGACGCCCAATCCTCCAGTTGGTTCAAACTTCTTCATGATGCTCCGCACAGCAGGTGGAGGAAGATGACCCTTGCATAATCCTTTCAGACGTCGATATTCTCGAAGTTCATTTGTAGCAGTACTGTTGTTTTGATAATAGAGCTTCACCGATAATGCCCCGCTCCTTTTGTCCAAGCTCATGTTGACACGTCAGGGCCGGCCGAGGTGGCCGAGCGGCTCTAGGCGCTACCGTCTGGAACCGCGCGACCGCTACGGTTGCAGGTTAGAATCCTGCCTCGGGTATGGATGTGTGTGATGTCCTTAGGTTAGTTAGGTTTAAGTAGTTCTAAGTTCTAGGGGATTGATGACCTCAGACGTTAAGTCCCATAGTGCTCAGAGCCATTTTTTGATACGTCAGGAAGTGCACTGCAACTGGTCAGATGTGAGAGAGTACGAATCACGATGACTGATCACAGCATATGTTGGCCATAGTTGGAACCGGACGGCGTCACTGTAATGCATGGAAATTATGCACCCCATACCTTGTACATTAATGCTACCAAGTTTGGTACGCGCACTGTAAATAGTTTCCATGTTACAAAGTGTTAAATAGGGAAAGTGTAATTACAAACCATCAGCTATAAAAATTAAGGCTGTAGCTCACGATTTGGTGATTGTTAAGAAGCTAAAACTTTCCTGTATGTGAAGTTAATAATATTTAGCATCACTTTGATATATATTTATGATGAAGCAAGCGACCGCTGGCACTTGGCGACCCCTAGCTATGATCTCGGTTCATAGCACTTTTATAAGGTAGTTAGTGCGTTATCGTGCGGAGTAGGCGCGTATTTGAGTTTTGTTTTCAAGGTGAGACTACGGTACGCGCAGAATGTTTAAATTCGATTTTGGTGCTATGCGTTTTATCTCACTACCTTTTGGTATGTTGCAGTCATTTTATATCAGTGTATGTATTGTCTGTGTCATTCATTTCGTTTTTCGTTGAGTCTGGTCTGTGACGTCTGCGTCAATCCTTGGCTGATGTTGTGTCGTTGGTAAATACATTGTGCAAGCTTTTGTGGAGCAAATTTGTTTATGGGGATGTGTAAGGCATTTTGGAATACGTTTTCTATCGTGGGCGTACGCGCAAACGTGTGTATTATTTGAGAAATGGTCAGAGAAGAGTTGTGGCGCGTGATGCATTTGAGTCGGAATTTTGCGGAAGTAGGAATTGATTTAAATACTTAGGAGAAGCAAGGCTTGTGTGTTTAGTGCGAAAGGCTGCGCACTATTGTTGTCCAAAATGGAACATGATCTACTGATTGATGCAGAAGAAGACACGACGGCGGAAAAAGCTCTTTTAAATTACTCTGCAAACGGGCCAGAAATGTCAAATACAGATACTCCGATGATGAGGGTTCAGTTTACTCAGTAAATGAAAGTGAAAACAATGCCGACTTGGCTGGTCACGAAGATTCTGTAGATACAAAAGAGGTACAATCATGGAAAGTAACAGTCCGATTTCATAAGCATTACGCTATAGAGCATTTGAGTCGCGAGCGCCTGATCTTGTGGACGTTACTGCAAGTGCACAATTAGAATCAATAATTCAATTTATGCAAGAGACAGAGAAGAGATAACAGGAAAGGGAAGGAAAGAGACAGCAGGAAGAACACCAGGGACAGGAGATCCTCACTAATAAGATTGGGGAAATTAGAAGCGACAAGACAAGGAGGTAAAGGGACGGGACGAAGTAATGAACAAATTAAGGAAATTCAAAGGAGGGCTGATGAGTTTGTTGAAAACGTAAATCAGGTCTGGAATAATGATAAGGATGTAAAAACAGAGGTTACAGACATAAGGAAAACGTCAGATGCGACGTGAGAAGTAGCGGTAGATTCCAGACTTGAGGCAAGGTCTGTCAGATTAGTAGCACGAAACGCACAGAAAAATGCCCAAATTTCGCGAGATCAATCGGCAGTAGCAGAGGTCGAAGTAAGCGCAACCAAGAAGGCTATTTATGATCTTGAAAAACAGGGACAGAGATAGCTGAAAAGACACAGGAAGAAATGTTAGAAATCAATGACGAGCAAATACTTCTCACTATCCAGCGGAATGTGCTGCCAGATGAGATAGGACATATGTGCGAATGGGTCGATCGTGTAGATATTCAGCCAGAAGCAACAGCTCGTCGCCGCAGACCGGTGAAGGTTTTCGAGACGCTTGTCAACAACCACTGTTACGTGGACCACCCAACCACGGTTCGTTGGTTTCCAGGAATGTCAAAGACAAATAGTGAAACCCAATCGGGGGCCACATCCATGGCTCAGGACTATATACGGCAGGAGCGCTTGCTTAACGGGATACGAGGCTCGACCGTGCGCTCGCATTAAATCACGCGTAGTACACAAAGTACTGAGCTGGACCACAACTGCGCGTGACTCAGACGTATGGAAACATTCTGATGAGACGAGACGAGGGTACAACAGCATACAGGGTTCAGTCTGCCATGAAATCTCTGGCGCACGCGCGTCAGAATATAGAGAAAGTCAAGGGGTGCAAAGTTACGAATATTTTGGCCTAAAATACTTTCTCTCAATTAAAAACTTTCAGCTTTACAAACACAACAAATCATTGTGCCTCCAAGTCATGGATTGCTCACAAGGGAACATCCCCATCGCACCCCCCTCAGATTTAGTTATAAATTGGCACAGTGGAGAGGCCTTGTAAAACTTAACACAGATCAATCGAGAAAACAGGAAGAAGTTGTGTGGAACTATGAAAAAAAAGCAAAATATACAAACTGAGTAGTCCATGCACAGTACAGGCACCATCAAGGCTAATGTGAGCTCAGAAGTGCCATGGTCCCGTGGTTAGCGTGAGCAGCTGCCGTACGAGAGGTCCTTCGTTCAAGTCTTCCCTCGAGTGAAAAATTTAATTTTTTATTTTCAGACAATTATTATCTGTCCGTCCGATGCGATCACTTTTTTTTGGGAGTGGTTATTGTTGTGTCTAGACAAGACAGCCTAGACACAATGAGAGGAAGCCGAAAGGCACGGGCTACGCTCACGCAGATGGGCGTGAGGTCTGAAACAGGAGACGTAATGAATGCTATAAAGAAAAGTACGTAGCTTCTGGAATATTTAACTTTAATCCATCCTTTTGGTACATCTGGAGTTTGTGGCGATACAATGTTACTAATGGCGCCTTGCTAGGTCGTAGCCAATCACTTAGCTGAAGGCTATTCTAACTATTGGCTCGGCTAATGAGCAATGCTTCGTCCATGTAGTCGCTAGCAAAGTCGTCCGTACAACTGGGGCGAGTGCTATTCCGTATCTCGAGACCTGCCTTGTGGTGGCGCTCGGTCTGCGATCACACAGTGGCGACACGCGGGTCCGACATGTACTAATGGACCGCGGCCGATTTAAAACTACCACCTAGCAAGTGTGGTGTCCGGCGGTGACACCACAGTTATCACATCCACAAGAAAACCTAAATCGGGGAAGTTAGAAGAATCTTTTTACCCATTCGCCAAGTGTACAAGTTAGGTGGGTCGACAACATATCCATGTCATGTGACGCACATGCGGTCACCAGTGTCGTATAGAATACATCAGACTTGTTTCCTGTGGAGGAATCGGTTGACCTATGACCTTGCGATCAAATGTATTCGGTTACCATTCGAGAGGCACGTCCTTTCGTCTACTAATCGCACGGTTTTGCGGTGCGGTCGGAGAGCGCAGACACTAAACTTATTTCAGTGAACAGAGACGTCAATGAACGAATGGACAGATTATAGCTTTGGGAAAATAAAAAAAAGTAAAATTTTCACTCGAGGGAAAATTTGAACCAAGGACCTCTCATCCCGTAGCTGCTCGCGCTAACCATGGGACCACGGCGCTCCTGTGCTCGCTATAGCCTTGATGTTGCCTATCTTGCACATGGACTACTCAGTTTGCATATTTTGCTTATTTTTTTCATAGTTCCACACAACTTCTTCCTGTTTTCTCGATTGATCTGTGTTCAGTTTTTCAAGATCTGTCCACCGTGCCAACGTATAACTAAATGTGAGGGGGGTGCGATGGGGAGGTTCCCTTGTCAGTATGATAAGATACTAACAGAGTCATGGCTACTAGTATACAGATTGTATTTTGTCTGTGGATACCTGGAAGGTTCAATAGCAGAACACATGCGTACCGTTGTAGAAAACTGTCGCAGCTACGGGGAATTCAGAGACGCTTATCCAAATTACCGCTGATCGCAGGACACCCAAGAAAGGATTAAACGGGAGATTATTTTAGGGAAGAATTACGAAGCATCAGGGTGCCGCAGTCCGGTAAAGTTTTTCAAGGCGCTTGTTAACAACAACTGTTAGGTGGACCAACCAAACAATTATCTACTGATGCGGAATAATGCGATAGTGCTACATGAAACTGCCACTGAAGTACCAGGAACTGCTCTTTGGCAAATGTAACGACAGAAGTAGAGTCATTCAAGAGCGCAGTACGAGAGTTAGACTCTGTCAAGGAAGCACAAAACGCGAAGGACCGAATGAGACTTAATGAACAAAATTTGCAATGTACATCTGGAGGAAATAACGATGGATCAAAATACAAGTAGAAGTGGATCAACAAGAAATGAACATCAAGGCCAAAGGTTTAATAATGAGCCGTAGTGGATCGGTAGAAGCAGACGGGGGAAATATGGCGATAACTTTCACGCGAACTCAAATAGCAGATGGAGGGAAATGCCAAATTCTAACAGCTTCTTGCAGCCGGTCTGGAACTCAGAGCAAACAAGCAATAATGGAGGGAACGGTAGGCAACTTGAAAACAAGAATGATGTAGTTGAAATCAGACCTGAAGGCCGCGGTGGCCGAGTGGTTCTAGCCGCTTCAGTTCGGAACCGCGCGACTGCTACGGTCGCAGGTTCGAATCCTGCCTCCGGCATGAATGTGTGTCATATGTTTAGATTAGTTAGGTTTAAGTAGTTCTAAGGTCTAGGGGATTGATGACCTCTGATGTTAAGTCCCATAGTCCTCAGAGCCATTTGAACCATTTGGAAATCAGACCACCTAACCCCATAAACATAAACCGCAAGCCCGGCCGTGGTGACCGAGCAGTTCTAGGCGCTACAGTCTCGGAATGGATGTGTGTGATGGCCTTAGGTTAGGTTTAAGTAGTTCTAATTTCTAGGGGACTGATGACCTTAGAAGTTAAGTCCCATAGCGCTCAGAGCCATTTGAACCATAAACCGCAACAGAAGTCCACACAGGAATTGACAGTCGGCCGCTGCGGCCTAATTATATCGTGAAGTTAGTGTTAAGAATCATTTTTTTCCGATTCATTTACGTAGTCACGTACTGTATCCTTTGTTATCTGTTTCCACTTACACTTTCTGGATGATTTATTATTATAAATAGAGGATAAGATCTTGTCCTGTGGCATCTGATCAATGAGTTTGTCGTTCGTAATTTTCGGTCCAGCATTTTCACTTCAATGATTTACCACAGGTTTGTGGCGTACTGGCATCCTCACATGTTTGTTAGGTAGAAATTTATTTCATGGGTAGGAATGTTCCATCATCTCCGGGGAAAAATCTCGGATTTATGACAAAATTCGTTGGCTCAACATTTGAGCATTGCTGTGTTAGTAGCGTGTCACGCCACACCAAATGTATATGTCGGAACAAAGTGGAAATCAAATTTTTTTAGATCAGAAGTCTGCGAGACACAGTTCCTCTGAGAATTCTTCTTGGGATGTAGTAATGGTTTGGTTTTTTCCTTTGACATTGTGTGCATTGCCGGTGGGGCGTATGCACAGTCTGTTCAAGCATTCGGAGTGAGGGGCGATAGTGGATGGTGGATCTTGATGTGATTTTGATCATGCCGACATCGGTGGGGGTATCTTGCGTGATGGGCTGTCCACAACGGAGGAGTATTGTCGTTCGAGTATGGTTATTTTCATCGCTATGGTTCGATTACGGTTATTGCCAGTGGAGCGATGTGTTCTCCTGGGTGTTTTTCGAGTGTGGTTACATTTACGGATAATCGCCTGTGGTACCGTGTTTATCGCTGGAGATACTTTCTCGTCTGTGGTTATCGCTTATGGATTATCGCCAGGAGTGCGATGATTTTGGTCTTGAGGTGTTTCGATTGTAGATCGTTAGCGCCAGACGTGCGCCATCGGCAAAGATCTGTCTTACGTGGCGTGAGCACATGGAGTGCGAGTCAAGGTAGTACGTTTTTAGGTGGATGGGAAGGAAATGGCGAACGGGACCAGATGAAAACGGAGGATACTAATCGTTCTGCACAAAAAAAAAAATTAGTAAGAAATTGTATGTTTATGTCATTGCAGCAGCTGTTAATTTATTATATCTGTATGTAGATTTTTCGGAGTTATTAATCAGTTTCAGCGGTAAAGGTGAATTCGTCAATGTCTGATCTATCCTGACAGCACAGTGAAGAGTGTGCAGATGGCGGAGAGCGGTATTCGACCCGGATTCTGCGCCAGGTATCCGCATCAGTGTCACCATCCAACTAGTTGACATCAGGAGAAGTATCGAAGTCCAGAGTAGTGTAGAGTAGAAAGCATTAGAGGTACCTAAGCGTCGTAATGGGTAGAATAATTAGAAGTAAGTGTTGCATGGTGTGAAAATGCTTGAAGTATGAGTGTGCAAGCTGTCCCAGCGTAGCACATTGGGGAGCATGAGGGGTGTTTGAAAACTAACATGACCATGGCATGCACAACAGTGACGGCTTCACGACTAGAAAATGATTCTTTAGGTGTCTTTTAAGATAAGAGGTTGATTATCGTAATAAAAGTCATTCGCAAGACATTTTCTTCTTAATTAATAATATTGTAAAGTTTAATGACCATCAGTTCATATATTTGTTATGATTTTCTATGTATACCTTTTTTAACATTTATTGTAAAAACACAGAACTAAAACATGTGCTACGGAAGGTGCAAAGGACTACGGTATTTCGAACAGCAACAGAGGAGAAGACTGTGGATGGACATGGGTCGGCGCAGAGCAGGAGCCATATCACAAAGCGGCAGGCAGGGCTCGAGTGTACAGCGAGACATTCGGCGTGGCTGCTAGCGTGATATCACTGTAGGGGCGTCGCCCCAGGGAGAGAGAGAGATAGAGAGATAGAGACAGAGAGAGAGAGACCAGCTGATGTGACGCCACAACAGGGGTGCCTCGCCCGCCTGCAGCCAACAGGTAACGGAGGCTCGCCCTGACGTCACGCTGCCGTTTGCCTACAGCCACAGACAAAGATATGTTACTCTGTGCGGCAGGTGACCCGTCTGTCCACTCTGTGGCGACAGTGCAGGTAGCAGGTAGACATGACGGCATAGGGGCAGCTAAAGGGTGACGGAGGCTTTACCACACTGGACCTCCGAAGCCTGATGCACATACGCATCACGCACGTCGACTGAACTATGGGAATGTGTTGCGCCGAACATTTCTTAACAACGGCTTATCAACCTCCGTCGTTGTTTCCATTTGTCCTTACTACTATTGAAATGTTGGAAAATTCACGTAGAGAACCTATTCATGAACCGCATTAAAACCCCGAATTTGAGGGTGCAGGGATGTATTTAGAATTCCTGGTCTTGCTCTTTCACCTCTGTACAGACGCTTCCCAAAAATCTTAGGCAACTTCCTATCCTCCACTGAGGAGAAATTCAGCATGCAGTGCTCGATATTATCTCCAAGAATGGTTTGGTAGCATTGTTTTGTCACCACTGCCTTCTACTTGCGTTAATGGTCCTGGAGAAAGATGCAACAAACATTTACAAATACTGAAACTTCCTGGAAGATTAAAACAGTGTGCCGGACAGAGACTCGAACTCGGGACCTTCGCCTTTCGCGGGCAAGTGCTCTACCAACAGAGCTACCCAACCATAGTTGGTACAGCACTTGCCGGCGAAAGGCAAAGGTCTCGAGTTCGATTCTCGGTCCGGCACACAGTTTTAATCTGCCAGGAAATTTCATATCGGCGCACACTCCGCTGCAGAGTGAAAATCTCATTTTGCAAATACCATTCTCAGTCAAGCAAGTTGCAGGGGATATGGTCTCCGGCATTTCTGGACGAACACATGTGCTATGACGCAGAGCATGTTGCTTATCGCAAAAGAGCAACCATCGTCAGCCAGCGCAAATCTAAGTTATGGTAACTATACATGAAGCTACATACCTTCGTTGCGTATGTATAGAGTCACTACCGACGTCTTTGGTGCTACGTATGAAGCTGGGTTCAGTGAGCTGTTTTGGTATAAATTAATCTGCTTGCCTCTTGACTTGCTTAAACCCTTAGCTGCTCCAGTGTTCATGTCTGTTCGGTTCTACAAATGTGGCCGACGTTCACTGTGGACATCAATGGAACGTAATGATACACTGATTCTACAAAGATTCTCCACAGTGATGCTATTACATCCCTCAGTGTGTTATTTCACAACTGAGACACTCGACCAGTTCACTGAGTTTCCCTCGTCAGAGGTTATGCCCCACTGGTACAAAGGTTAATCGTCACCAGCATCAACAACTTGGACGATTAGTTTATTTCATCTGTTGAAGAAATGAGTGGAGTGAGTATAGACACTTAACTGATTTAGATGAGAACATCGTCTGTGTACATAATCTGGTTTAGTTCAAGAGCTATGCATTGTAGAAATGTGAAAGTTTCGCCATTAAATGACTAGACAATAAATGGATTACAAGCAAACGGCAAAAATGCGTGTGTTAATAGAACTCTGCTTCTTTGAGGGATATTCTTTCTTACTTCTAACAGGAAAGATCTCCATATAAGTTTATACTTACTTTGAGAATACCTTCGTTTACTTATTTAACTTGATTACATTATGGTCTTCAGCCCCTCTGTTACATCTGACCGCGGTGTCACGCAGACAGCATATTTTTATGCCACAGTTAACTATGAAATAACAAATTTGATATAAAAAGTAGCATGAAAATGATTTGTGAGTCTGTAGTGGCTATGTGAGTGAATAAAATTCACTATCAACTAATCACATTAATACAGGAGTTACGTCAACTACTGCTGCTGCCACTAATATCTCATTAATAATGATAATCTATATAAATAAAAATCAATTTCTCATATGTAAGCAAGCTCATCAACTAAGAACAACGTGACCAATTTGGTTTTTTCCCATTATCGTGACGACGAGGATTATATGGAAGAAAAGTTTTGGAATATCAACTAGAAAGTGGAAAAGTGAAATCAGTTGCGAAAGATCATCACTTGAGAAGGGCTTGACCGATTTGTTTAAGTTTCTTCTTACGTGTTGTGTTTACTTGAAAGTTCTAGACAGTAATACACTGGACATTCTGGTGGAAATGGACATAGAGAGGGGGAAGCAGGAGATGGACAGAGAGAGGTTATACACAAAGGGATGAGGGAGGAGGAGGAGTAGATGTACATGGAGAGAGAGAGAGAGAGAGAGAGAGAGAGAGAGAGAGAGAGGGAGAGAGAGGATGAGAAGATGGACAGAGAGAGGGAGGGGCACAGAATTTAGGATATATACCCGATTTTCATACGTATTTCCTAACTGTCAAACATTGCAGTGTTTGCTGCTAGGTCAATAATAATAAAAATAATGATGGTGGGTCATATATCAATAACTTACGGATTTACAATACAGATGTTTCCTGATCTGGTGGGAGAGAAGAATGCACAAGGGTAACGAGTGCATTATGGGACTGGGACAATGAAAATCGGTATTGATGCTTTAGCAGATAAGTAATCTGAAAGAGGGGACGTTATGAATTCTCTAATATAATGTGGTGGATTACTCCAGAATTGGATTCCTGCTATTGAGAAGGACTTTAACAAAGTCGATGATCGATGTAGTAGGACCGAAAGAGTATTGTCCTGATGGGAACGGTTGTTCCTGCCATGTTGTTTACACAAGAACGCTAAGATCTAGGAGTGACAGGGGCGACAGTCCACACTAATAAGAGAAGAGGGATGGCAGAAGTTGTGGAAATCTCCGTGCTTGTCTGCACCAAGAAAGAGTCTCTGTGCATGTGATGGTGGAACATCAGAGATATAACGAATTCTTAAACAGGTCCAGGCACGGTGGGATTTCTCGAGAAAGACCTTGGAGTATATCATCACCCTAGTCAATAATTGGAAGTGTAAGCGTTTCTTCAAGTTTCTTTTTCGAGTCAAAAGGAAAGAGCTTTTTATATTTTTGTAAGGCTTGGAGAGACGCCCATGTGTTGTTGCACGTTGATGTTACACGACCAGTCCAATTTACATTTTCTTCTTTCTATTGAGAGACTCATTGCTGAAGGAAAGAAGTTGTTATTAGTCCCATCTATGATTAAGGATGGTAGGGATTACAGATACTTCTGGATAATGTGCCTAGAATGACTAACTAGTACCACTTGAGTTTTGCATGGCTTGAGCTATAATTCTATATCCTGCGCCAATTTTGATAGTGCACTCAGGTCGGTATTAAGATGTCGGTAGCTGTCTTTCTACCTCATCGGTTTTGCACAGATACAAATTGAGGTCGGCAGCGTACATGTAGTATGTTCAGAGGGACAAAACTGATGACTGATCATTGACATACAATGAAAAGAGTATAGGGCCTAATAATTTATCCTGAAGGACACCTGAATCGATCTGCTTCCATTGTGACATTGTCAGGTACGAGCTAAATCATTTGCACTGCACTTCATGGGAAATGTAGACTGCTAAGTTCGGCCAGTAAAATATAGCAGTCGACAGTGTCAAAGGCTTTGGTGAATTTTGAGGAGCGCATCATATTCGCCTCTTTCACATCCATGGCAAGATTCAGGTCATCTGTTACGATTATTAAAAACTATCTTTACAGAAATGTAACGCGATTGGTATCCTTCTAATGGGTTGTTTGTAGATAGGTAATTTGTGATCAGGTTCAAATGGTTCAAATGGCTCTGAGCACTGTGGGACTTAACATCTGAGGTCATGAGTCCCCTAGAACTTAGAACTACTTAAACCTAACTAACCTAAGGACTTCACACACATCCATGCCCGAGGCAGGATTCGAACCTGCGACCGTAGCGGTAGCGCAGTTCCAGACTGAAGCTCCTAGAACCGTTCTGCCACAACGACCGGCTGTGATCTGGTCATGGACTATATATTTAAAGGTGGTGGACAGTGCAGGAAAAATGCAAATAGGTCAGTATCAGATTGTTCCCTTGAAACGTCTTTTTTCAGTAGTGACTTAACTTATTCCTGTTTCCAGGTGTCATGGAAACCACTTATGGTTAAGAAGTGGTTGAAGGTATTTTTATAGTGGGCATTCGGTGGACAATAATAAGCTTCATCTTTTGTACTATAAATTTTTGTGTCCATTAATGGTTACGTGATACGTACGATGGCTTTTTTCACGGTATTGCAAGTAACACGGTCGAGTTATAAATTTTCGTGGTTGCAGTCGTTTATCCCAATGAAGTAGTCAAAGAATCTGTTTAGTTTGCGGTTCAGTTGTGGTTGTAGGTAATGTGAAGTACTGATTCAGGTCTTTGGCAAGAACAGTGGTATCAGCTGCAACTTTTAGTTCTCTTATATAAGGGTAAGACAGGTTTTTCGTTAGCACAGCTGGGTAATTTCTGTTATCGGTTAATGTTCGGGCATGTCTGAGTTTTGCGTTTCTCACAGCTTGACTGACCCTTTTCCGTACCTGCGTCACTGAAGTTCATGAACTATTTGAAGTCTCCTCATGCGTGTTTTGTCCGAAATATTCCAGCGAGTACATCATGGAAACTATATCATGGGTAGCAACGCCAGGTGCTGATATTTGAGAGGTACACATTACTCGGTTTGGGGATTTCATTTCAGATAAATTTTTGAACGTATGACTGCTGTTTGTATGGTGAATAGGAACAAACATGCAGACCCGTAGTTTCATCGTTGAATATGCAGAAACCACTTATCCTCAGTCAAGTGTTACTATATACTCTGACGAAAGATCATACATGAGAGCGTACTAGTTTACAGTGCATAATCACTCAGTGTTTATCATAGATCAGGTTACGCAACACATGCTCGCTGCACAGATACGATTAATTACGGAGTGGCAAGCTATGATCTCAGTTATACAAACAGGATGTCCCGATGGAGCAGCTGCCTTCCAAAACAAACACAACACTAACGGGATGACATATGCTATACACGTGGCTGACGCGTTGAACCATTGCTACAGTGGTGTGCAGCTAAGAAGGCGGTCAAGTGAAGTGCTTAGCACACAGAGAGACGGAGCTTAATTTGCATCGTCGCCACTGTGCCCTCCGTCTCTGTACATTGTCTCATGCACCAGCTTTTTCTTCTTTATTGTTATTTTTAAACCTGTTGCCAGGCAGGCGAGCAGCAGCATACTACGCCGCTCTTTGGCCTCAGAGAAGCACAAAAGATACAAATGAAGACAATGGGAGATAAAAATATGGTGGACATATAAACGGAGACAAACACTTTTTAAAATACATGGAGTGTTCAGACACTTGGACACATACATAGACGAAAATTGTCACACGTGAACGTAGGTGCACAAAACGAATAACACTGAACCACTTAAGCACAAAACGACGGCACACACAGAACACGAGGCGTTGATCTCCGGCGCGCGAATGTTCACTAACCGTGTACGAGCCCGGGGACTAGTGATGGGAAGCTCGTGAATGAGTCGTTCAAATGAACGCTTCACTCCAGTGAAGTGTGAACTAACCACTCAATTTCAATGAACTGGTACTTCAAACTTTTCACAGATAACACACTCCACACTTTTTTGTAGTTCACTCACTCTCTTCCCCTCTCCCTCATCCCATTACATCGGCGCTACGTCACTCATTCTCCCCTATACTGCCTGTCGACGAATCGCGCGGCGTTTGTGGGAAACGATACGTTTGCGATGGGTTGTGGATGTGAGGGGCGAGGGGAAGGTAGCGTCAGCTGCTTCCTGCAGTGCTGACATCATTACCCGTGACTATTTGTGCAGTTCAGTTATACTTCGCGTCTACCGGTAGCCTACCATTGACAGCGCTTGCGGACAAATGAATATTACAGATACAAATGAAGAGGCTGGCTGTGTGAGCACCCACAGCCAACATGAAAATAAAAGGTTTGTTAATAAAACTCAAAGAGGGAAGTTACCTGAAATCGTGCTAATGACTACAGGTGACAGTTTACGTTTTGAATCTGGAGGGTTATTATTCTCAACAAAAATAAAATCTACAGGAAAACTTCTGAATCATTACTTAACGTAGATATATAGACTTTGTGACAGTGGTAAACATACTCATTCTATTTTGGATTAAATTTTAAAAGGAACATAAAATTGGACTGCATTTCATTGGTAGCCCTAGTTTTCAGTCCATGAATACAACAAATAATGTTTCACTTGGCAGATAAAGACTTTTTTGGGCGCTTCATGAGAAAATGTCGAGCAAAATTAAATGTAATACCTTCTTTATATGTGATAGGCTTCTCTGTTTACCTTACCTTTGTCCCCTTCGACCATGCTCTATTTAAGTTAGCTCAGACTCTCCAGAGTGTAAAACGTTGCGTGCACGTTACTGCATAGTTCGGCCATCTGTTGGTAAAATTATGAAGTATTACGAAGCTTTATTGTACGAGCGAGGCGAAGCGAGTGTAGCCGTGGCGAACTGGGCAACTTCGCCAGGCTTCCGTACTTCATGAATGAACTACTTCATTTGAACGCTTCACGGCAAAGAGTGAAATGAATGAAGTAGTTCACGGGAATGAACGAGTTCGACCCATCTCTTCCGGGGACCTGCCAAGAGAGGAGGAGGAGGGGGGGTGGGTTTGGAGAGGGAGAGGGGAGAGCAGATGCCATGGGCAGTGGAGATAGGGGAAAGGAAGGAAGGGGAAGGGGAAAGCGAAGGGGAAGCCTGTGGGAAGTGGGGTGGAGGGAGGGGACGGGGGAAAAGGAAAGAAAAAGGGGGGAGGGTGCATAAGGGAAAGGACCATGCACCAGCCGTTGCCTACTTCGTATAATGAATTTTCAATCCACGGAACTTTCGAGTGTAAACTGAAATGTTCGATTCCTTATAAATTTTGGCCTTACTTGGGTTAATTTTCATACTTTATATGAGGGGCGTTCAGTAAGTAATGCAACACATTTCCTTCTCCGACAACTTCGCTTGGAAAAATTCTTAATTTGTTGTAGAACACCTTGAAATATTCTCACTTCAGCACTATAGTTTCATGAAGTTCCGATAGGTGGCGGCGTTATACGTATCCTTCAAAATGGCGCCCATACAGAGATGCGTTCCTAACAGAACGCCGCCATTCAGTTTCTTTTGGCGGAAAACTAGAGCACTGTGGATATTCATAGACTCTTGCATATGTCTACAGAGACGTGGCAGTGAACAAAATCACGTTCAGTTGTTGGGATAGGCATCTGTCATCATTGCAAGAAAGTCGCTCCATCCGAACTCCCACGTGCCGTTAGGCCGCTCACTTCTGTGACTCCTGCAGCGTCGAACAGTGCGAATACTCTCATTCGAGGTGATAGTCGGATCACACTGAAACAACTCGCTACACAACTGGACGTCTCTGTTGGTAGTGCTGATATACGCGTCCACCAGTTGAGGTGCTCAAAGTGTGTGCCCGCTGTGTTCCTCCCTGCCTAACGAAAGACTTCCCACTGTTTGGCCCTCGCTCGATGGAGAAGTTATTCTCGCAGCAAGGCGTTGGTCCGACGTCGACCAGTGGAGTGATATAATGAGGGCCCTCTCAATAAAGTAGAAAATTGTCGTGGCATTGGACAGATGTTACGTTGACAAATAAGGTTTTTACCAAAAGAGTGGAGAATGATATGGCGTATTGGAATCCTGAATGAAACGAGTTTGCTGTCAGAAAAAAAAAAAATCTGTAGTATTACTTACTGAATGCTCCTCGTATGTTCCAATCTGAAGATACGAGAATTTTTCAACATATTTGAGTGAAAAAACCTATTTCTCTGATAATATACTTTTATTTCTCATATCGATCCATTTTCTACAATCAATCTTGATCCATATATATTATTAATCATAAATGTTAACTTAAAGGATCTAAAAACAAATTTATATTAAACATAATATTGTTATACTTCAGTTTTCATCCAAATAAATTTTCTGTCTTCATTTATAATTTTCCTAATTTTACTATCGATAGTTAAGTCTGTCTTACAAAATAAAAGTAATTGAGGATAGTTTCTGTTCTTTCGGACATCTCCGAACGAGCAGATACCATCGGTGACCATGCTGCTCTCTTAGAATGAGATGATAACTAAATCAAGACCCTAAGCTGTCGATAGGCATTGATATACATCAACGGGGACAGTTGAAAATGGGTGCCCCGACCGGGACTCCATCCCAGGACCTCCTGTTTACGTGGCAGACGCTCTATCCAACTGAGCCACCGAGGGTGCAGAGGATAATACGACTGTAGGGATTTATACCCTGTGCGCTCCATGTGAGACCCACATTCGCCACTTAATGTCCACACGTTGCATTCGTAGTGCCCTTCCCCATTAAACGCATTTCTCGCGGCAGAAAAAAAATCAGATGTGTGTGAAATCATATGGGACTTAACTGCTAAGGTCATCAGTCCCTAAGCTTACACACTACTTCACCTAAAATATCCTAAGGACAAACACACACACCCATGTACCAGAGAGAACTCGAACCTCCGCCGGGACCAGCTGCATGGTCCATGACTGCAGCGTCTTTAGACCGCTCGGCAAATCCCGCGCGGCCACTCGCGGCAGGCAATCTTACCGAGTCCCATAAGATACCATCTTCGTACAGTTAAGGCTAACCAGCCATTGACCTTCTTCTTCTGTGCTGGATGCACACGCATTGCCTCTTATGGGACTCGGTAAGATTGTCTGCCGCGAGTAATGAGTGTAATGGGCAGGGCACTACGAATGTAACGTGGGAACATTAAGTGGGGAATGTGGGTCTCACATGGAGCGTGCAGGAGATAAATCCCTGCAGTCGTATTATCCTCTGCTCCCTCGGTGGCTCAGATCAATAGAGCGTCTGCCATTTAAGCAGCAGATCCTCGGTTCGAACCCCAGTTGGGGCACACACTTGCAACTGTCCCCGTTGATGTATATCATCACCTGTTGACAGCTTAGGGTCTTGATTTAACTATCATTTCAAAATAAAAGTAAGTTGCTATTTCTCATATTGACAAAATTGACAACCATTAGGCGTATAAATCTTCACGTAATTAATTGTTTCCAGAAAACATAAAAATTAATTCTGGAAAACAATTTCAGTTAAGAAAGTAATTTTAATATTAATTTCGACAACATCTCCGTCTAAAAGGTACTGGAAGCTAGGTTCACAGTACTTATTGATATTCTGGCTCCAAGTGCATCAGAGATGCTCTTGACAGTTTAAGAGTTGCTCCAGACATATTAAGACGGCGAGAGTGGTTTTAACAGCTATTCAGTTTGGTATATGTTGTTCTCTGATTGACTACGTTCTTTGTCGTGTATGAAAATGCTGCACAATGTGTCTTTTTAAAAAGTGCTGCTGTAAAAAAGTGTGTCAAGGATGTAGATATAAATCGAGATTGCGGTAAAAAGCAACGCAATAGTCCAGTGATTAATTATTAAAAACTTTAGGATTAGATATTTTGAAAGTGAATTGGTGAGGTAAATAATATCTACCTTCTCATTCAATGTTTATTCCACTGAAAAATTATTTAAACGTTGACTAAATTAGAATAGTCAGTTCAGCGTAGTAAATTTGCTTTGCTATATCTATGAAAAATAAGTAGAAAGGATGTACATTATACACGGTAACTTCTAACACTGTGGTAAACGCTATATTAGTCCTCTGTTTCAGCATCTGACTCTCCCTGAAGAAATTTGTTCTCGTCAATCTGACACTGTCGCTTCTGAAAACAAGATTTATCGTTGTTGCTTGATGGCATTTATAATCTACATGATGGTGCCAGAAAACCTTCGCCGCAGCTAAACTGGTGTGAAAATAAACGCTAAATGTCCTACGTCTTTGTCAAAACTTACACTACATTTTAACACGGCAGAATGACATTACTGGTTACAGCTCCTTGTCACAGTTCATCGTCCCCATCGTCCACGTTGTTATGTATATAACAATACAGCAATATATTGCTGAAATAAAAGTAGGTGATCATAACTAATTAGACTAACAACGAAGGCAAATATTAACCATAGCTTAAAATATTAAGGAAATAAGCTGTTTCGTTAAGTTTTACATTTTCCCTATCCATCCGGTCGTCTACTCTGGCGCCATGCATGCAGCCAATGTCGGGTCGAGAGTGGTATGGTACTTCACTTTCAAGGAAAAACCAACCCGTGTATACACTGTGCACTCACGTTAATGTGACCAACTGTCAGAAGCCTAAACAATCACCTTTTGCAGGGCAGACTTCTGTGAGACGTGCAGTAAGAGAATCATTCAGGTTCTGTAAGTTACGGGATGTGGAGCGATTCCAACACCAGTGCGTGCCCAGCTAGGCTAGGTTGAGGATCAATGGCGCAAGCAATCCGATCGAGGGGCTCCCACAGATTCTCGATTGGGTTTAGATATGGGCAGTTTGGTGGACACTGGAGTACAGTAAACTCATCAGATGGCTCTGAGCACTATGACACTTAACATCTGACGTCATCAGTCACCTAGAACTTATAACTACGTAAACCTAAATAACCTACGGACATCACACACATCCATGCCCAAGACAGGATTCGAACCTGCGACCGTAGAGCTCGCGCGGTTCCAGACTGTAGCGCCTATAGCCGCTCGGCTACTCCGGCCGGCGGTAAACTCATCCTGGAGCTCTTCGAACCACGCACGTGGAGTGCGAGCTGTGTGAAATGTTTCATTGTCCTGTTGGTAGACTCCACTGTGCCAAAGTAAAGCAAACTATGTGAAGCGATAAATATAGTCTCCTAGGAGAGATGCACACTTGCGTTCATTCATTGTGCCTTCCAAAATGACGAGATCAACCAAGGAATACCACGAAAATATACTACATGCCATAATGATCCCTCCTCTGACCTGGACACTTCCCATTATTATAGCAGGGTGTTTACTTTCAGACGTTCGACACCGTACTCGTTAATGGCCATCTATCCTATGGAACATGTGATCTATGTGAAAAGACCTTGAGTCACCGCTCATTGGTTTAGTTGCGGTAATGGCCTGCTAATTCCAGCTTTGGTCGCCGATGAGCAGCAGTCAACATGGATACATGAACCAGGCGCCTTCCCCACACACTGCAGCGTTCGCTGAACGATCTTTGAGGACACACTGTTAGTATCCCATTGGATAATCTCGACGGAAAGTTGCTCGACAGTTGTACGTCTATTCGCCAGTACACATCTCCGTGGTGTCGTTCACCTGTCTCATCTATGGTCCGTGGTCCACTACAGATACCTTGCCACAGGTTTTGGATAGTGCTACTCTGCAATGCATTGAATATTTTAACCACGAACATAAATTTAGCCGTTACGAAAATACCGGCACCCTTCACCCGGAAGCCAATGATCATGCGATTTTGGATGTCAGATAAATCTCACCATTTCCGGATTACGACAACGAATACAGTGTTCTTCTTGTCCCCGCGACGCTCTTTCTGTATCTAGATGCACTCCGCAAGCCACCGTACGGTGCGTGGCGGAGTGTGTATTTTGCCACTTTAGGTCATTTCCTGTTCTGCTCCACTCGAAAATAGAGCGAGCGGAAAACTACCGTCTATATGCCTCCGTATGAGTCCTAATTTCTCGTACCTTACCTCCGCGGTCCTTAGGCGCAGCTTATGTTGGCCGCAGTATAATCGTTCGGCAGTCAGTTTTAGAGCCGTTTCTCCAAATTTCCGTTACAGAGCATCTTGAAAAGAATGTCGCCTTCCCTCGAAGGATTCCCATTTCATTTCTCAGCACTTACGTGTTGTTCGGACCTACCGGTAGCGAATCTTGCTGCCGGGCTCCAAATTGATTGAATGTATTCCTTCTATTCGACCTGGTACAGATCCCAAACACTTGAGCAGTACTCAAGAATAGGTCGCAACATCGTCCTATATGCGGTCTCCTTTATAGGTCTACCACAGTTGTCACGTGCTCGTTACATTTCATATTGCTTTGCAGCGTTACGCTCGGATATTTAAACGACTTCATTCCGTCAAGTAGGACAGTAGTAGTACTGTATCTGAACAAGTTTGATCTTGAATGAGATTTTCACTCTGCAGCGGAGTGTGCGCTGATATGAAACTTCCTGGCAGATTAAAACTGTGTGCCCGACCGAGACTCGAACTCGGGACCTTTGCCTTTCGCGGGCAAGTGCCCTACCAACTGAGCTACCGAAGCACGACTCACGCCCGGTACTCACAGCTTTACTTCTGCCAGTACTTCGTCTCCTACCTTCCAAACTTTACAGAAGCTCTCCTGCCCGCGAAAGGCAAAGGTCCCGAGTTCGAGTCTCGGTCGGGCACACAGTTTTAATCTGCCAGGAAGTTTCAAGTCTGATCTTCCCATTCATCCGCATTAACTTACAGTTTTTCACATTTATGTCTAGCTGCCATTTATCAAATCAACAAGTAATTTTGTATCTTCCTACGGTCACTCGACTTCGACACTTTACCGTCCACCACATCATCATCAGTAAACAACCTCAAACTACTGTCCATCCTATCTGCCAAATAATTTATGTGTATAGAGAACGATAGTGGTCCAGTCACACTTCCCTGGGGCACTCCTGATGATACCCTTGTCTCTGATCAACACTCACCTTCGAGGACAACTTACTGGGTCCTTTTGCTTAAGAAGTCTAAGAGCCACTCACATATCAGTAAAATCGGACTCGCATTCCATCTGGACGTGGTGATTTCTTTGCTTTCAAATCTTGTTTCTCTATGCCACGTGTACTTATTACTATGTCGCCCATACGGGAGTGTGTGTGATGGAAGAAAGACGGTATGTTCGTATGATTCTCCTGTGTGAACGATTTTGTGAACCCTCCACTGCTAGTGCTGCCACGTGCCGTTTGTGAGTTGTTGTTGCACGCTAACGCAGAACAAAGGCGATGACCAATTTAGTGTGAATGGACCGTGTGTAATCTATTATTACGAAAGGATCAACACTCTAAATCCCATTTTAAGGCTAGTGGCAGGTCTTGTCCTGACAGAAAGCCCTCTATCCCTTCTGTCTGCGTCTTGTGCAAATCGAGTAGTCGAATGTGCAATCGTTTTCCAGTGCCCTTTTGCATCGTGCAACTGAGGAGAAACGTGGAACTCTCCCGGTATTTATCCAAGTGGATGTGAAAAACCACCTAAAAACCACGCCAAAGCTGGCTGGACCACTGCCACTCGTTGTTAATCCACATATCGGTTTCGATCCAGAGGCGGCGCGCCTGTCCCAGTTCCGGTTACAGATCTATGAAGTTCTGTGTAAAGCAAATAAGTTATTTTCTGCCAACAGGCGCAGAATTTTAGGAACTAAGGCCCGATTTAAGAAGGGGGAAAAAGGAATCAGCCGCGTAGTATCCAAAGGAATTTTTCCATCATTCGTCTTAATCGGCCAAAATCTGTAAGGCCGGTTGGAAACATAAGCCGCCACCGTGCAGAATTTGAGTCCAAAGGTCACCCACTCCATCATTCAGCTCGGATCGTTAACAAATTTCTTTTACTCCCCCCAACGCTTTATACAAGCTCTGATATTGCGTATTCAGATGATATTAATATCTTGCTTTTGAAGGGCACAAATACGTCACAGGTAAGTAAATGCAGCACTCTTTAAGTTACGAATTGCTTCTTAGAAAAATAGTGGAAATTTTCTTTAGAACTGGATGTACAAATTGTATTAGTTCTGTGGTACCGACCTGTCCGATAAGGTAAGCTCACATGATTGTTTCTTTCGTCTTTTATATCGGAAGCAACAACCGGAATAAATTACTTCGCTTCTGCTAACAGCGCTAATGCACGGTGGTGAAGACAGGGAAAGAAGGAACTTTCGTGTTAACTAAATAGCGTTATGTGAATGGCCATTATTCTACTACATTGGCGAACACATGCAAAAAAAGAAGGTACTCACGTACAGTACACAGTTCCATCCGTAACTTGAATGTTAGGTGATACTTACCGCTGTGTATGGTTGAGTGGGAAGTGAGAACTATTGGGATTAAGCCTAGAGGATGATTGTGGTTATTGATCTGACTATGTTTAGTCTCAGTCACACGGGCACTTCTTTATTTTGTTGTTCTCATATATTTGCTAATTTTGTGTAAAATGTTGTATGTACTGGCAACGTGAAATGTGAACGTAGTAATCAAGGAATATCACCCGATTGTCTATGTTACTTCTTGTACAAGTGAAAAATAAACATTACTCTTAGTTTTTAAAATCATATTTAATTTGGCACACAAAAACCGTTTCCTAACTCATTTTCTGAACTTACTACTTTCTTGCGGCGGAATGTGAAGCAGTAATTACCGTCACATCAGTAAAATGATCTGCTCGTATACTGGCAAGTCGAAAGTGACTGAAATATTTAGATAAATATTTAGTTCAGAGCCCAGGAGAACCATAAAGTGAGCAGTCTACAGAAAAAAAATATGCCGCTAGGGACAATTATGACGATATTTATATTGCAATCTCTTCATTTTAGTTACTTTATATACTTCATGAAGCAATTTTCCGTCTGTATTTATATCTAGTAGAAGATAACATTTTATTTGAAAAGCCGTCGCTTCTCAACACGGCAGTTATACCGCATGAAAAGTGAAAAAGACTTTTCTTTCCTAATCGAAGAGACTGTGTTATATATAAACAAAAGAAAAATTGAATCGGAATACATGAAACACTGTGGAGGAAACATGAAGTATAATGTACGCTGAGATGTAGGATGGCAAGTAGACAGTCCTTAAACCATATGAAAAAGGAATGTCTAGTACTACCACACGTGTGCCACGGATCAAGAAAGAGTCAGGAAAACAGGTATTAGGAAATAGTGACACACATAAACAGAAATGTAGAGAGCAGAATGTATTCTGTAGTTGACGGAGGTAGAGGAATTTAACAGAATGTTCTGTTCCTACAAGGTACCTAGTTTCATCAACTGCATGTATGCAAACACAGTAGCCAATGGTTTATAGGCTAAAGCACGATATGATTTCACATCCCTAAATCAGCGGCAGCCTATATTTGTGAACTGTGTACAATGCATTCGTCATAGTCAATGAATTCCTTTCGTTTTGATCAAGATGTTGCTTATTCTTGGTTTATTAGTTACTTACACTTCCGCAGCCCTCCCTAATAGATAGTAGGCAGGCGTCCTTCAGACCACTTTCTTCTCTTTCATTAGACTGAAAATGCATAAGTACCACCTCTGGAGCTAAATTGTCTGCGTTGCTGCCTTTGATGGGGGAGGAGACGGGTTCGATTCCCGGTACATCCTAGGATATTTATTACGGTAGGAGCCCTGGAACGGAGTCCACTTAGCCTCCTGAACACAAATGAAGAGTTGCTTGAATAAAGAAACAGTGGCAACATCAGCATTTATCTACTGGCAATAATGCCTGGAGGGATCGGCAGCATGTTCCACGATCATAAATCGCCGCTCTTACTGCCTTGTAAGTTTCAGTGTGCCAGTGCGAACAGGCCGATGGCTAATCCGTGAGTTTTGTTTATGTTTAGACAGAAAAAATATATAAACTGGTACGAATAAAGATTAATGATTCGAGCGTGTTGAGGGGATGTGTGTGGTTCTCAAAATCAGTAACAATGGTTGTGCTACGGGCTCGTCCTATCAGTTTGTAGATAAGGAATTGGCCGGCCGCGGTGGTCTCGCGGTTCTAGGCGTGCAGTCCGGAACCGTGCGACTGCTACGGTCGCAGGTTCGAATCCTGCCTCGGGCATGGCTGTGTGTGATGTCCTTAGGTTAGTTAGGTTTAAGTAGTTCTAAGTTCTAGGGGACTGATGACCACAGCAGTCGAGTCCCATACTGCTCAGAGCCATTTGAACCATTTTTAGATAAGTAATTTTGATGCTCTTGGGACTAGAACTTTGGATCGAGTATCAATTCAAGGAATTGCGCGTATCCTACATAAATTGACAAAAAAGGCCATTGCTGTACGATTGCAGAACTGCAGAACAATCTGTGGAATCTGTTATTCCAGAAAACATCTAGGAGTTTCAGTGCGGAAGGATAAAAAGTGGAATAACCACAGAAAACTAATCGCAGGTACGGCAGATAGCAGACTGTGATTCAATGGAAGAATCCTCAGGAAATATGTTCTCCCCACAAAGTAGGAAACTGACAAATCTCTTTTGATTAGTACTGGAATGCTGCTCGTAACTCTGGGATGCGCAGCACGTAGGAGTGACAGAGTAAACAGGCAAAACCGAAAGAAGAGAAATGCGTTAGGTTAAGGGTTCATTTAGTAATGGTGCAACGGAGCCCGCCCGGTTGGCCGTGCGGTCTAACGCACGGCTTTCCGGAAGGGAAGGAGCGCCTGGTCCCCGGCACGAATCCGCCTGGCGGATTTGTGTCTAGGTCCAGTGGGTCGGCCAAACTGTGGCTGGTTTTTAGGCGGTTTTCCATCTGCCTCTACAAATGCGGGCTGGTTCCCATTATTCCTCCTCAGCTAAACTATGTCGGCGATTGCTGTGCAAACAAGTTCTCCGCTTACGCGTACGCCACCATTACTCTACCTCGCTAACATAGGAGTTACACTCGTCTGGTGTGAAGGGGTCCACCGGGGGCCGAACCGCACAATAACCCTGGGTTCGGTGTGGGAAGGCGGAGGGGTGAAGTGGCCTGCGGTAGTTGTCGTGTGGTGGCACACCACTGCGGCTGCGGCGGGAACGGGCCTCTCCGTCGTTTCTAGGTCCCCGGTTAACATAACATAAGGGTGAAACTCCGATGGTAAATGAAAAAGCAGAACCGTTCCGCTACATGGTGTTGTTTATTGTCAGTTCCGGGGGCACACGCTTCCAGAAGAGTCAACGAATACACATTTATAGCTTTATTCTACGTTTTCTTCATGAAAAGATCGTGAAGATAAAATCGGAGAGATTCGAACTCAGACAGAGGGTTACTGGAAACCTATCCTGTCGTGACCCATTCGCGAGTGGACGAGGAAGTGGTGGGCAGTAACAGTGGTATACAAAGCACTCTTCGCCATTTGCCGAAAGGTGGCTTGCGAAGTATGGATGTAGATGATCAGTGTTTTAGACACTCAATGGCCCTTGAAACGAACTGAAGGGGAGATTGGTCCTGTTACTGTTCTATTAGATTTTTTATTGGCCGGAAGGAGATGTTCCAATGGTGACACTAGGAAGTGAAATCAGTCGTATATAGTTGGAGTCTGCGGTATTACAGGGAGGAATGGAGGGAGGGATGAAAAGCCAGTAAAACAGTGGCATTTATGTCAGATAGGACTTTACATTTCGTCAGAGAGGGACGTATCAGTTGGCTGGAGAATGGATGTAGTGCAACAGTCTCCTACATAAATAGAACAGAGGTACTGTAACCCCGACGTGGAACCGATAGCTCCACTGAACTGCTGGCGAACTATGAAGCGGCCGACTCTGACAGGTGTGAGACGAGGTCGATCGCTGTGGGCGTCACAGCACGCCTGTCGTCCAAGCGGGAAGTCCTTTCATGTAGAGAGTCTTTCAACAACGGAATCGTCGCACTCTGATGGACAGCACCTACCGATGCCTGAGCAGCATCCAAAAAGTAATGTCTACACGTGGGAACTTCAACATTTAACTTGCTACACATTGTCAGTGGCTCCCACAGAGGTGAAACTATGTATACAACCTATCTGATGACCTGGAAAAAAAGAGAAATATAAAATGTTTCAGGATATTGTAACACATATTTTATGCTAAAAGAACACAAAACTCTTAACTGAGTTAGGAGGATATCTTAAAACGTTTATAGATAGGAAGTAATGTTGTCAACAGATATTTTCACAGTTTTAAACACGGCTGTGAGATAGCAACCGTACAAGAATGTGTATAATATAGGCAGATTGCAACATGATTGTGCTTCAACCTGCTTTGTACACCGGCTACGGATGTCTTCATCAGAAAATCCAAGGAACTGCATGTAGTAACAGATGAACAGTTTCAAGAGCAAAATTCTCTCGTCACATAAATTATTTCATGAGAATATACGAGCTACTTAAACCACATAAAGTTCCAGACACTGGATCTCACATAAAGTTCGTCATTGTCGGCAAAATTATAGCTGCATGGTGCAGCACACCATACGCCGACTGTAATTTTACACTGTTTAATTATTTCTTTCTTATTAATTATTGTATATGTCAAAAGGTTTCTGCTCTTAAATCTGTTCATCTGTTACTACATATTATTACTTGGATTTTTTTGATGAAGGCACCCAAAGACGGTGTAGAAACCAGATTAAAATAAAATCTTGTTGCAACAGATTCGCTGTATTACATATACTACGTCATGTACCTTTTATTTTAACTTTTTCTGTTAATTGTTAGATATTTGTTGGATGTAGGTCAGATATGAGTTATTGAGCGGAAACAATGTTATTACCAATTTCTATGTTTATAACTTTTATTCCTTTTTCTTCTCTCCAACAGTAATACTTCTGTTGGTCTGTGTTTGCATAAAAAAAAAAAAAAACGACGTGGGATTGTGGTTCTACCTTGATGCAAAACAATTTTGTTTCAGTTTCTTCTGCAAAATTAATTTCAGCGACAATATCCACATCATTACTGTTTTCTACTCTAAAATATGCAAAACTAGCATCTTTATAAACATTGCAAAACGCTGTAGCATTGTTCTGTTTGGTTCCAGATACTGTACTTTGTGAATATCTTTATTATACCTTATTCACTTTAAGTCACAGCGTGGTTTCTACGTTTGGTGCCGTTATTTTCACCATGTTTTCTGTGTATTCTTACAGCATCTTCCATAACCAGCACTTCATCTGTAACTGTGTGAGCGGTTGTTATTAAGAAATATGGATACGTGAACTTGTATACGTGAGTGTTATATTATGGGAAGTTGCTATACTGATGTCACACTGTTCTGATGTGCAGTAGGTTGTTATGTAATCTGTACTCACGTTCGGTGGTTGACTAACAGTTGTTTTTAAACACAAAAGAACATACCTTTTACACCTTTCGTAATGCAAAACATTACGTAATCCTGCAGTTCGCGGGTATCGCCAGAATGTATCCAATATTGCGAGAAGCGTTTGAAAAACGTAGCGACAGTTTTGACTACTTCCTGTTTCTCTGTCTCTCTCTTCTCTCTGTCTCTCTGCGCGCGTGTGTTTTATGTCCTGCGTCCGTTCTCATAAAGCCGTGAAGAGTGTGTTGTTACAAAGTTATGTGTTTTCATTTATTAAGTTATTGCCTTTCACGCTAGCATTTTGTATGTAATAATTTTCTTCTGTCGTTAGTTTTCGGTGTAAACTGTTACTGTGTTTCAGGATGTGTAAATTAGGTTTGAAATTTGTGGCTCAGTGGTTTTCATTTATTAGATATCCTGCAAAACCGGAATTTGTCCTGTATCGTGCTCTCAAGAGCTCTGTCTACGTTTCTCGGAGGATTCTGCTTGTTAGTCTTGTGTATTGGGCTCAACATGAGTTATATAAAAAAAAAAAAATTGTTCAAATGGCTCTGAGCACTATGGGACTTAACTTCTGAGGTCATCAGTCCCCTAGAACTTAGAACTACTTAAACCTAACAAACCTCAGGAAATCACACACATCCATGCCCCAGGCATGATTCAAACCTGCGACAGTAGTGGTCGCGCGGTTCCAGACTGTTGCGCCTAGAACCGCTCGGCCACCCCGGCCGGCAGTTTTTATCGGTTGGTATATTGCTGCACTGATGAATTTGTCTTACATCCTTCTGTCTGATCTTGGACTCTGTTGAACTGTGCTCTTTGCTTTGAAAGTTACTGCGGTCCTTTGTTTCCAGTGCTATGTGCTATTTTATTATTGTATGTTAGTATGTAGCATCTGTTTCTTTTTCCTGATGTGAAGTGGTCTAGTGCGTTGTCTGTGTGCTCTGCACTCTGTTTTCAGATTATTTGGCTGTGCTCTTGTGAGGATGGCCACTCTAATTATCACTGATAGTTCTAATGGTTCAAATGGCTCTGAGCACTATGCGACTTAACTTCTGAGGTCATCAGTCGCCTAGAACGTAGAACTAATTGAACTTCACTAACCTAAGGACATCACACACATCCATGCCCGAGGCAGGATTCGAACCTGCAATCGTAGCGGTCGCTCGGCTCCAGACTGTAGCGCCTAGAACCGCACGGCCACTCCGTCCGGCCATCACTGATATTTACCTAGCTTACGGAGTGTTTTATATTCATTGCCAACAGCAATTTGCTTGACTATATTTAGTTCCTTTTTGCAGTTTTCGGATTTGAGAGGTGTTCTGTTTATTCTGTCAAGCGTATGTGTGAAACTGACATGCTTATGGGCAGTCAGGTGATTGGATGAGCTATGGATAACAGTGCTTGTAGATGCAGGTTTCCTGTAGACAGAAAATTCATTTTAGTTGTTGTTTCTTCTAATAGTAAGATACAGGAAATTTCGTTTATCTTTTATCTCAACTTCCGTTATGAAGGTTATTTGTGGACAGTCTGTGTTGATGTTACTACGTAGCTGATGTATCCTACATTGTGTGCTTTTTGTGTGAGACAGATTCTTAACAGATTTCTACTTTCTGAAGATAGTCTCATCGGCTTACACCTAAACACCCAGCCAACATCTGTTCTTTTGCCATTCAGTCGCCAAAGAATAAAAGTATTTCGATAAACATTCTTGAGATGACGATTTCCTAATTCATGTGTTAACGACGAAGAAGCAAATTATGTGAGACAAACGTTGGCTAAAAGGAGACACTGGCGCAAAGGAAACCGCAGAGTGGGCTTGCACAGTGGTAATCACTAACCACTAGCGTCCGGGAGGACTGTGAAACGGACCACTAGCTGGCCAATCTGTTATTAAACTTCCATGGTTTCCTTGACTCTCGTAAGACACCAATTTTCGTCGTCAGTTCTCACTGTGTGCGTTTACCGTGTCCGTTGGACGCTGCATACGAGTCGTCCTGCCTTCATCGAAATCACACGTAAGTCCGTCGCAAAATATCTTATGCGCATATTAAGGAACACAGCGCATACTGTCAAATTAACGTGTTATATTGTACACTCATGCTCATAAATTAAAGGTACGAGGGCAGTTCAATAAGTAATGCAACACATTTTTTTTCTTGGCCAATTTTGGTTGAAAAAACCGGAAATTTCTTGTGGAATATTTTCAAACATTCCCGCTTCGTCTCGTATAGTTTCATTGACTTCCGACAGGTGGCAGCGCTGTACGGAGCTGTTAAAATGGCGTCTGTAACGGATGTGTGTTGCAAACAGCGGGCAGTGATCGAGTTTCCTTTGGCGGAAAACCAGGGCATCTCAGATATTCATAGGCGCTTGCAGAATGTCTACGGTGATCTGGCAGTGGACAAAAGCACGGTGAGTCGTTGGGCAAAGCGTGTGTCATCATCGCCGCAAGGTCAAGCAAGACTGTCTGATCTCCCGCGTGTGGTCCGGCCGTGCACAGCTGTGACTCCTGCAATGGCGGAGCGTGCGAACACACTCCTTCGAGATGATCGACAGATCACCATCAAACAACTTAGTGCTCAACTTGACATCTCTGTTGGTAGTGCTGTCACAATTGTTCACCAGTTGGGATATTCAAAGGTTTGTTCCCGCTGGGTCCCTCGTTGTCTAACCGAACACCATAAAGAGCAAAGGAGAACCATCTGTGCGGAATTGCTTGCTCGTCATGTGACTGAGGGTGACAATTTCTTGTCAAAGATTGTTACAGGCGATGAAACATGGGTTCATCACTTCGAACCTGAAACAAAACGGCAATCAATGGAATGGCGCCACACCCACTCCCCTACCAAGAAAAAGTTTAAAGCCATACCCTCAGCCGGTAAAGTCATGGTTACAGTCTTGTGGGACGCTGAAGGGGTTATTCTGTTCGATGTCCTTCCCCATGGTCAAACGATCAACTCTGAAGTGTATTGTGCTACTCTTCAGAAATTGAAGAAACGACTTCAGCGTGTTCGTAGGCACAAAAATCTGAACGAACTTCTCCTTGTTCATAACAACGCAAGACCTCACACAAGTCTTCGCACCCGAGAGGAGCTCACAAAACTTCAGTGGACTGTTCCTCCTCATGCACCCTACAGCCCCGATCTCGCGCCGTCGGATTTCCATATGTTTGGCCCAATGAAGGACGCAATCCGTGGGAGGCACTACGCGGATGATGAAGAAGTTATTGATGCAGTACGACGTTGGCTTCGACATCGACCAGTGGAATGGTACCGTGCAGGCATACAGGCCCTCATTTCAAGGTGGCTTAAGGCTGTAGCATTGAATGGAGATTACGTTGAAAAATAGTGTTGTGTAGCTAAAAGATTGGGGAATAACCTGGTGTATTTCAATGCTGAATAAAAGAACCCCTGTTTCAGAAAAAAGATGTGTTGCATTACTTATTGAACTGCCCTCGTAATTGCAGAACGTGGTGCCACACGACGTGGCACTAAACAAAACTGGAGCTAATAGCATAGGCACATAGGGAACACACACCACGGTATTGGTGATAAGTTCAGTAAGCCGTCCCGAAACACATCTGCTACAAAACGCCACTGTTTCCTCCGCATATACCCCCGACATCAATATGGGATATGATCACCATGAACACGTACACAGGCCGCACAACGGGTTGGCATACTCTTTTTCAGGTGGTCGAGCAGCTGCTGGGATATATAGCCTCCCAGTCGTGCACCAGTGCCTGTCGGAGCTCCTGAAGTGTCTTAGGGATTAGAAGACGTGCAGCGATACGTCGACCGAGAACATCCCAGACGTGCTCGTTGGGGTTGAGATCTGGAGAACAGGCAGGAAACTCCATTCGCCTGATATCTTCTGTTTGAATGTACTCCTCCATGATCGCAGCTCGGTGTGGTCGTGCGTTATCATCCATCAGGAGGAAGGTGGGATCCACTGCACCCCTGAAAAGGCGGACATACTGGTGCAAAATGACGTCCCGATATACCTGACCTGCTAGAGCTCCTCTGTGAAAGACGTTCAGGGTTGTACGTGCACCAATCATAATCCCATCCCACACCATTAAATCACGACCTCCGTACTGGTCCCTTTCAGTGACATTAAGGGGTTGGTATCTGGTTCCTGGTTCCCGCAAGGTGAATATCCTGCAAGAATCACTCTTCAGACTATACCTGGACTCGTCCGTGAACATAACCTGGGACCAATGTTCCAATGACGATGTATTGTGTTCTTGACACCAGGCTTTACGGGGTCTCCTGTGACCAGGGCTCATTAGAATGCACCTTACTGGTCTCCCGGTGAATAAACCACGTCTGTTCAGTCGTCTGTAGACTGTGTGTCTGGAGACAATTGTTACAGTGGCTGCGGTAAAGTCCCGAGCAAAGCTACCTGCAGTACTCCGTGGCCGTCTGCGGGCACTGATGGTCAGATATCGGTCTTCTTGTGATGTTGTACACTGTGGACGTTCCGTACTGTAGCGATTGGACACGTTTCCTGTCTGTTGGAATCGTTGCCATAATCCTGAGATCACACTTTGTGGCTCACGGAGGGCCCGTGCTACGCCCTGCTGTGTTTGATCAGCCTCCAGTCACCCTGTTATTCTCCCCCTCATAACATCATCAATATGCGTTCTTTGAGCCATTTTCAACACACAGTCACCATTAGCACGTCTGAAAATATCTGCACACTTGCTCGCTGCACCGTACTCTGACATGCACCATCACACCTCTGCGTATGTGGAGTGCTGCCAGCGCCACCTTGCGACGACCCCAGGTCAAATACTCCGCATGGTCATACCCCGATGTGATTTAAACCCACAAACCGCCCACCAGTGCGTTGTTCCATCATGTATCAGCATTACCCCTAATTCATGAACATGAGTGTAGAATTAGACACTGGGTGGCAAATAAATTATAACACGAAAAACCAAGTTTGGCAAATGAAAGGGCACAGGAGACATTAATCGTGTATCACTATGGTTTATAACAAGGTGGTAAATATAGCATAACTATCGATGCGGAATATTTACTCGTTACAAAAAATGTGTAGCACTTCGGTTAAAATTTCTAAGTTTATATCTTATCAGTATAAAAAGTGTCGTAATTTTTGTTTTAAGTAATACTAAAAGGTAAAAAACTAATCGTCGGTTCAGCATTACGCGCCTGCTGCTGAACTATCTTGCTGGGAATCGGCTATGATATGCAAGATGAAAATGAGAAATAATAGCCATTAAACATATGAGGTTTGCACACAAAATTTGCATGAAATTCTTATTGGGGCTTTCACCTGTGTGACGTATGATGCTTGAAGTATTGAGATCATTACTAGAATGTTAAAAACACTGAGCCCATAAAACTAGTATTTCACAAACTAGAAGAGGGTTGGTTACTTTGGAAATATGACTTGATTAATGAACGTCATAAAAAACTTTGAATATAATTTCCTTCACTAATATTGGCAACTGGAATTAATGAATAGGATTTATATCAGTAGGAGATTTCAGGAAGATTGTAAATATTCCAATTCTAAAGAAGACAGGCGCTGACGGGCGTGAATAATATGAAACCATCAGTTTAATAGATTGTGGTTGCAAAATACTGATACGAATTGTTTGAGGAAGAATGGGTAGACTAACAGAAGCCAAGTTCTGGAAAAATCCGTTTGTGTTACGGAGAAATGTTGAAATACTCAAGCTGTTATTAACTCTAAGTTTTACTTCAGAAGATAGGTTACAGAAAGAAGATTGTAGTTGGACATAAAAATCTAAGATTACTTAGTAGATGAGGCTTGATGTTTGGGCAGGAAAGTAACAAACAATTTCCGAAGTATATATGACATCAAACGCGGCTCTGCAATAAAAACAATTCTCCAAAGAGGAGAAATTGTCTAATATCCATTATAAACTCAGGTGTTAAGAAGTTCTTTCTGAAGGTGTTTGTCTTGCCTCTTGCAGGAGCGAAACCTGGACGATTAACAGTACAACAAGACATAGATAGAAGCTTTCGGAAAGTGATGCTACAAAAGAATGCCGAATATTAGGTGACTGTATCGGATATATAATGGAGAAGTACTCAGTCTAGTAGTAGATAAAAGGTATTAACGACACTATTTAACCAAATGAAGCCATCATTTGATACGACACATCCTGTAGCATCGAAGTGTGGTGAATTTGGTAATCCAGGAAAGTGTGGAGATATAAAAATTATGGAGGGAGATGAAGGCTTGACTACAGTAGGCAGCTTCAAGACGATTTGTTTGTAACGATGAAGAAATGAAGGAGTTTTCACACGATAGACTTGCGTCGACAGTTTCTACAAAGCGTATTCTCGCAACAACAACAGTACAATCGGAATGAATGTTTTGAAAAAGATTTAAATACGAGGTGTGGCTATAAAATAACCGGAGTATTCCTGTAAAATATTTTATTTTAGACACATACATATTTAGTTACTTTCACCCTCAATACTCTCCACTTATCTATCCCTGCATTGCTCCATACGAACTTTCCATTGATGTAAACGTGCTGGAAGTCGTCCTCTGTGAGCTTCTCACTGACATGTGTCGCATTTTCTTTCACTGTTTCAAGGGACCGCAATATTGTTGCTTTAAATGGAGATTTTACCTAGGGGCACACATAAACGTCACTTGGTGCTAGATCAGGTGGATAAGGTGGATGCTCTGACAGTTGGATGCTCCACGTCTTTAGAAACCTCCAAACAGACAATGCGGTAAGAGCCGGAACGCTGTCTTTGTGCAGAACCCATGGCTCGTTCTTCCCCAATTGGGGTCGTTTTTTCTTATTTCTTCATGGAGTTGAGCAAGAACTTCAAGGTAGTACTGGTGATTAGTGATCTGACCTTAAGGCGCTCAGCGAAGATACAGAATTCCATGAACATCGGAAAAAACAGTAATCATCGTTTTGAATTTTGATTCGTTAATTCGAGCTCTCTTCGCTCTCGATGAAGTTGGGCTCTTCCACTATATGGATTGGCGCTTAGTATCTGTATCGTAAGCGAAAAACCAAGGTTCGTCACATGTTATCACCCTTTCCAGGAAATTAGAGTCATTGTCAATGGTATTCAAAGTGTCAGTACAAAAATTTCCACCAGCTTCTTTTCGTTCGATCGTGAGACTATTCTTTACCTATTCCTTCGGTATCAGCAATCGATCCAGTATTCGACTGAGGGTCAAATCGAATCAGATAACCTACTTTTTCGGTCTTTTCCTTCCGTTTTTGATGCTGTAGGATGTCCAGGGCGGGAGTCAACTTTAACATTTCTGGGTCGCCTTGAAAACGCGTGAACTAATCAGAAACTTGCGCACATGATAAACAATCTTGGCAATACTGTTCTTTTAGTAATTGCTAGGTTTCAATTGCAGTTTTTTCTAAGTTTCATGTGAAACTTCACGACACTTCGTTCCTCTGTTGTTACATTTATCGGTTTTTCGGCAAAACAAAATGACAGTTCTTATACAAACGAAGGTCACGCTAATACTTATATTTCTAGATACAAGAGACACCCAAATCAACTGAGAGTGCTTCATGTTTCATAGATACTGGTGGTTCATTTTTGGTGCACGTGTACTTGCGCTGTGACAGCTGCAATCCCTTTAATTTAAAGCCACACCTCGTGTGTCTATCACCACTCCATGTAACCGTACTAACTCGGTCTCAGCAGGTACAATGATAGCACCACTACTGTTAATAATTTAGCTCCTATTTCACTCCCGACTGAATAATTATTTTGAACTTCTCTTACTATTTATAACAGCAACAATAATAATAATCGTAACTAATAAGAGTCTAGTATAAATTTGTTCATGTGTGAAGAGAAGGGAAATAGAATTCTATAGCGAGTTCTAATAGAGATTTTCAGTTGACTGCCCAGCTAAGGAAGTGAGAAACGAAGAAGCCGTGCAGTATTAAGTTGTTGGAAATATGTGTCAAGTACCAATGGGACCTAACTGCTAAGGTCATCGGGCCCTAGACTTACACATTACTTAGTCTAACTTAAACTAACTTACTCTAAGGACAACACACACACCCATGATGTCTGAGGGAGTGCTCGAACCTCTGACGGGGGGGGGGGGGGGGGGGGGGCAAGATGCCCTGGACCACACCACACGGCTATTAATCGCGTCCTTGCAGTGGGCAAGGATTTGGAGAAAGTGGCTCTGTGACTAACTGTACACTTAAAATTTTTGCCAGGTTACAAAAACGGCTCTCTGATTTTCTGTTCACCTAAGTGTTAAGGTCGAGGAGGGACAGCGGGGGCTGCATACTGTAATCAGACAGTAATTCAGAGTGCATGAAGGTCCAGCGGTGTCTAAATGTGACCTAGGTTTCTACAGATAAATTGTCTGCATGTAACAATCGGAAGGCCAAAAGCTTTTGTTTTTAACATTTATAGTTAAAAGATGGAAAACGTACCGCAATTTGTGGCTAATGAACCTTGAACTGACGAACAGGGTAGCTTAGTTTTGGATGCATAGAACTTTAGCCCTTTATTTTGTTTCCAGTCCGTTCAGCACTTAATTACAACAAGAGATCGTCGTCATACTTGTGGTAATTACGATGGGACTCGATTAATGACCTAATACCTAATTTTCTCCGATATGGAGTGATTGTATGATTGCATACCGAGAATATTTGTTCTCTTAGCGACCACCAGATACTTAATTTTTTATTGTGACTTTATGGTCGGAAGCGTGATTCATAGCTAACTACTAACCAGGTACAAGCAGAACATTTCTACTGTACTTCGACGAATAGTTTGGCCTCTAAGTTTGGAAATTGAAATACGGAAGTAAAAGGTATCGAAGGATACATCTAAAAATAAAAATAATTTGACAGACCTAAGTAAGTGTTATATGCAGAGTATTATGCAATTAAATACCAAATAGTTACTATCCAAGACGTACAAACGAAATAGCCAGAATCAGACTATAGAACGTCTGCAGATGTTTTTGTAATGAACTGAAAACAATATACAGATTCCCAAAGCTTACGAACCATTACTGTAAAAATGAATTAAAGATTAACTTGTTACGACATTAAAGTCTTCGTAAGTGTACGTGTGAAGATTCATATTGCTTACAACTTCCCTCCGTTACGTTTAGCTGCCTCTGATTTAAATATTTCACGCAGTTTTGTTGGCACTGTCAATGGCACGTTCTTCTGTCTCAATAAACACATAGTGAAACTTACGCCCAAACTTTTAATAGTTACTACCATTATAGCTAACCGCCATTTTTCACACTACGAATATCCTACGTGGTTATTAGGATGAGGAATGTATGTTTTAGTCTTCATTCCCGGAAAGTTTATTGCACTCCAACAAACTCCGTAGAACTATTTGAACCACTTGAATCAATGCAGAGGAAACACAAAAGCAGACATAAATTCGAAAGAATGCTAAGGGAAAAAACATCAGAAGGAAGCTAAATTTTTCTACATGACCGAAGAACATAATACGCTTTATCGCTTCTCGGATATTGATAAATGAACGGAAGAATACAGTAAATTTCTCAGAAATGAATTCATAGTTTAATACATACGCTCCACTGACACTTATACAGTGAACTGAACCGAGAGACATCTTAGATTTTTATTCAATCATGATCCAGTTGAGAGTTCGGCCGTCATTAATAGAGAGAGATTTTCATTTCCGCAGCTCTCTCTAATGGTCACCGCCATTACACCACGACGACACTACGTTCAGTGCTAGTCTCACTTTCCTGTTTTGCTCATACAATAACCTAGTTGTGGATTCCATGTTTGCGCTCAAAATTTTGACAACTGACCTAATCATACTCACTCTGTTGTTGTTTATCAGATTTCCTGACATCTTATTTTCGCCGATTCTTTAGCTACGCTCTCTCGTATATTTGGAGCCCTCAATATGGTGCTATTGTTATCGTTTGTACTTTAATACAGTGTGCAGATATGAAATGTGGCCACGCTTGGAGACCAGAAAACGTATCATAAATCAATAACACATATAAAGTCTCAGAAATTAAAAGATACAAATTTAGGAACGTTGTGCAAAGGAAGAGATTCTAAGGCTGAATAATATGACTTTGTTTATTTTGATGAACTGAAGGCCTCCAGTAGAAAACTTCTAGAGCAAAAAGAGCAGAAACACTATTTTGACGCGGCATACATAAATAGCGTTCACCAAGAACTCTTATCGACACCATAATAGCTACAGGATGACGGTACGTCTCGAGTTATACACTCCTGGAAATTGAAATAAGAACACCGTGAATTCATTGTCCCAGGAAGGGGAAACTTTATTGACACATTCCTGGGGTCAGATACATCACATGATCACACTGACAGAACCACAGGCACATAGACACAGGCAACAGAGCATGCACAATGTCGGCACTAGTACAGTGTATATCTACCTTTCGCAGCAATGCAGGCTGCTATTCTCCCATGGAGACGATCGTAGAGATGCTGGATGTAGTCCTGTGGAACGGCTTGCCATGCCATTTCCACCTGGCGCCTCAGTTGGACCAGCGTTCGTGTTGGACATGCAGACTGCGTGAGACGACGCTTCATCCAGTCCCAAACATGCTCAATGGGGGACAGATCCGGAAATCTTGCTGGACAAGGTAGCTGACTTACACCTTCTAGAGCACGTTGGGTGGCACGGGATACATGCGGACGTGCATTGCCCTGTTGGAACAGCAAGTTCCCTTGCCGGTCTAGGAATGGTAGAACGATGGGTTCGATGACGGTTTGGATGTACCGTGCACTATTCAGTGTCCCCTCGACGATCACCAGTGGTGTACGGCCAGTGTAGGAGATCGCTCCCCACACCATGATGCCGGGTGTTGGCCCTGTGTGCCTCGGTCGTATGCAGTCCTGATTGTGGCGCTCACCTGCACGGCGCCAAATACGCATACGACCATCATTGGCACCAAGGCAGAAGCGACTCTCATCGCTGAAGACGACACGTCTCCACTCGTCCCTCCATTCACGCCTGTCGCGACACCACTGGAGGCGGGCTGCACGATGTTGGGGCGTGAGCGGAAGACGGCCTAACGGTGTGCGGGACCGTAGCCCAGCTTCATGGAGACGGTTGCGAATGGTCCACGCCGATACCCCAGGAGCAACAGTGTCCCTAATTTGCTGGGAAGTGGCGGTGCGGTCCCCTACGGCACTGTGTAGGATCCTACGGTCTTGGCGTGCATCCGTGCGTCGCTGCGGTCCGGTCCCAGGTCGACGGGCACGTGCACCTTCCGCCGACCACTGGCGACAACATCGATGTACTGTGGAGACCTCACGCCCCTCGTGTTGAGCAATTCGGCGGTACGTCCACCCGGCCTCCCGCATGCCCACTATACGCACACTATACGTCAACTGCAAATACGGTTCACGTCCACGCTGTCCCGGCATGCTACCAGTGTTAAAGACTGCGATGGAGCTCCGTATGCCACGGCAAAGTGGCTGACACCGACGGCGGCGGTGCACAAATGCTGCGCAGCTAGCGCCATTCGACGGCCACCACCGCGGTTCCTGGTGTGTCCGCTGTGCCGTGCGTGTGATCATTGCTTGTACAGCCCTCTCGCAGTGTCCGGAGCAAGTATGGTGGGTCTGACACACCGGTGTCAATGTGTTCTTTTTTCCATTTCCAGGAGTGTATTTCTAGCATATCTTTACCTAGACCTTGAGACACAGCTTTATATCGTAACAGGATACACGCATTAATGCTGAGAAATTATTTTGTATCTTACGATGTTGCGGTTGTTGAAGGTTGTAAGTTATACTGTTAATTACAGGCAACGAATCTGAAGTTAACTGCACCGATGCTTCTACGAACACGAACAACCATAAAAATGAACCATAGACAATACCTGTACACTACAGTATTCAAAAACATTATCAGAACAAGGCTTTAGGTTAGTGGAACTTCCGGTGCTGTTGATTTTTCTTAGCTCTGCACTTAGCTCTGCAGTATATCAGAATTCGAAATAAGTGATGTCTGTTTAATCGTGCGCCACAGCACACACCATGTCGGTCTGCACACCACAATTTAAAAGCAAAACCACTAGCGTTGCTCGAGAGCCGTGTTATATAGTGTTCCAGGTGCAAACTAGGAATCAGGGAAACATGTAGAGGTGTCTACTGTAATAGATCTTGTACTGCTATGTCATCGCGAGTGTTGTTGCACTAGTTTTTATTCGGAGAAGTAAGAAAAGATAAATTCGAAAGGTTTAAGTAAAATTATGTATTCTCTGAAAACTAAGCGCAACCAGAACATCATATATAAATTTCTGGGAATCTGGCAATGTTGTGAGAGCATTAACGTTTAAGGTCTAGTACGAGTGGGGCTCGAACAGCATTCCGAAAGTACAATTGTCAGGCAGAAATTATTACTTTTACTATTGTGGAATATTCATCCAACTACCAACCGGCGTTTTAGTGGCACTATATGGCTAAACGCTCAACCAGATGTAAACGAAAAGATGTTCAGTTGGTAAAAACGCAAGAAAATGATATTTATCTGCGATTGCAGTCTTTCTCGGCGTATTCCAATGATTAATTCTTGTCGGGTTATCAGCCGAATGGTGGCGTCGTCTTATCGCAACGTTTCGATGAGTTTCGTACCCATCATCTTCTGGCGAAGTGTCGGGATGCTGTGTTCTGCATATCTATAAAGCTTCTTGGCCGTCGTCCACTTCTGTAGGCCAACCAACCACGTAATTCCAAAGGGGCTACGGCGTCGGTGGTGACGGGGGGAAGTGGGGCGGCCCGGCGTCGAGACCCGGTGGCTATCCAGTATGTCTGCGAACTCCGCTGCCTTCAGACAGGAGTGGTCCTGATGTATTTTGTCAACTGAGGGATTCCACGCTGCACTGAGATGAAAACACTGAGATGAAAACCGCTATCCCTGTTTACAAAATTGTTGTGCAGACGTATCTCCACTGCCTCTTTGAAGATCGAGTCCCAGAAACTGTTAGCACTTCACAGCTTCTTCGTTTTTTCGAATTCGAAGGTGTGTCCCTCGATAATGCTACCGCGAACTTGTTTGCCTGTCCTAGTCGTACGTTCCTCGTGTGTACAGTGCAGCGCTTGGAGTTACATCGTTGTGTCTGCCTAATACATTCCATCAGACATTCGCACTCAATACTGTAAATGCCCGGCGTCTGCAACACCAGCTGGTCTTTGGTTGAGCCAAGTATATCTTGACCATATTGCGGTGAGCGAAAGATGGTCGTTATTTCGTACTTCTTCAATATTCTTGCGATCTTGGCCGTAGGCGGTCCAGCATATGGCAGAAACGCCACACGTTTTCCTTCGTCTTCTTCTGGTTTCTCCTCCCACCTCCTGTCTGCATGCAAGGCACGACTTATTTGTGCCTCGGTGTAGCCTTTCTTACGGAAAGTTTCCCGCAGATGTGCTAACTCACGCGGCAAACTCTCTCTGTCACAGATCGAGCAGGCTCTTTGTACTAAGGTGTTCAGTACCGAGTTACGTTGTACTGAATGGCGGCAGCTCCGAGCATTGAGATATAAGTCCGTGTGCATCTTCCTCCTGTAGACCGAGTGTCCCAACGTACCGTCCGGTTTTTTCTTGTACAGAATATGCAAGAAGAGAAGGCAGCCATTCTCTTCTACCTCCATGGTGAACTTGATGCTGCCATGTATGCCATTGAGATTGCGAAGGAATTCCTGTAGTTTTTTCTTTTCTATGGTGCCACACTACAAAAGTGTCGTCTACGTATCTGTAAAACACCTTTACTTTATGGTGGGTGGGTTTCTGTGCCACATCTTCAAAGTTATCCATGCACAAGATGGAAATACCTGGGGCCGGGGGAAAGCCTTGGCAACACCATCTGTTTGCTCACAGAATTTCCCACCACATTTGAAGTTTGCTGTAGTTGACACGAGGCGAAAGAGTCTGAGTGTGTCATCATCGAAGTGATCTTTGAGTAGAGCTAAGGAATCATCCAGCGGCACCCAGATGGATAGACAAGTGACATCAAAGCTGACTGGTAGATCATTCTCGTCCAGGCGTAACCCTTGGAGTACCATAACAAAATTCGGTGAAGTTCTTGACATCGTATGGGCAGTGACCCACGAGTGGTTTTAACAGCTGTGCTAGGTGCTTGTCTACACCATACGTCGGAAAATTTATGGTGTTAAACATAGGATGTAGTGGGACATTGAAACATTCCCGTCTCCTCTATATCACTTTGGTTGTTACGCAATAACCGTCTCCTCTATATCACTTTTGTTACGCAATGTTCCCTTTTACAATAAGCTATCTCTTGCTTAATAGTAACAAATGAAATCTTCCCTTTGAAATTTATTCTCTTTCTCAATCTTCGCATACAAATTTAATTGCTGCGTATTAAAAGTGATTTTCTGATTATTTCGACGAAACATAGAATGTGACGTCGTCGTGACCCTCAGTCGTTATGTGCAATAACCCAAAACTGTTCCTTACCTTTTTTACAGTTACTGGATCGCCATCTGAGTGCTACTTTGAACTGCGACATGAATATACTTACTCTGGTTTACTAAACTCTATTAACTGCTGGTGGGCTGTCATACTAAGTGGCTGTATTTATTACCAAAGCTGACGTTAGTCTTTAATAGCAAAGCTGAAGGTATTCTTTAATTAATTTGACTGAAGTTACGTAATTCATACTTACACTTTTTCTTGACAGCAATAAAAATTATGCAAAGTTTTACGTTGATGGTTTTTGGGATGGGTTATAATCAGTAATGCAACATTGCTGGCAAAAATTAATAATATTCCTAAAACGTTTCTTGAAATATTTACTGCTGGTAATGAAATGATTTTACAAACGTTCAAATAGGACTTACTTTTTACAATAATCTTACAACTAGCATTGCGCAAACATACCTTCAGTAGTCTTGAGTTTCGCAAAGAAAATAATTCAATAATATTAGTTCCTCTTATGATAATAGTTAGCTGATGTCTCTGTACATCGGTTTATAATCTCTTGTAAATCATAGCTAGCGGCTGGCAGGCATACCGCTCCGCTCACCCTCTCGCTTCAGACCTGCTACCAACTCGCTTCACATCTCGCTTACTACTGACTTCCTACGAACGCTAAAGTGCCGTCTCTCCTGCCAACAGTGCTTTCTGTTGCAGACAATCCCTGCTACCATTACAAAATGTATCAATGCGCGGTCTTTACCGCTCTTTTCTTAAAATGTATCCATACGTGGTCTCTCCTACCCTTTTTAAAATTATATCAATGTGCGGTCTTTCTTGCCAACAATACTTTGGTGCAGACATTCCTTGCTACCACAATTATTTCCAACATGACAAATATTAATTATTCCTACTTAATACTATTAATGAAATATAAACATCTTTCATAATTAGTGGTTTTACAATAGACAATAGAAATATACACGTCTTACAACATTTCCTTATTGATCTTCGGGAGGCCATACAGTGGTGGTGGATCCTGTGCCAGAGGGTAAGGTTTTCTGATGGTGTCTCTGTCAAGTTATGAGCTGTTGAGATCGACGGTCTTGCACGTAACAGAAGCAGTCTCGTCTTTCCTCGCTCTTTGTTTGCTGCATCTTGTAGTAAATTTTCCATCTTCTGACAGTAATCTTCTGACTTCAGTGAGACTGTCGCATTCCCTTTGTCTGCTGCTAAGGCCACTATATCCCTGTAATCGCCAAGGCTGGACAGTGCCTTGCGCTCTTCTGCCATAATGTTGTTCTTCGGCATTCTTGCTTTCTCGAGTACCCTGCTGGTCTCCCTCCTGACTTCCTCGGCTGCTCTCGGCGGGAGTCCACGTATGGCTTGCTCGACGTTGCTGATGATGTAACTTTTTGGTAACGTTATTGGAATCGGAGCAAAGTTCAGACCTTTCGACCTCGGAGATCGGTGGGCCATCCAGTGCTCTCTCTGTCAGGTTGGTGACGGTCTTAAGAGGAGCCGGAGATGCCTATGCTGCCCATGTTAATATCACTAAGTTTGATGACAGAGGGATTTTGGAGTATCTTTTCTAGTTTCCTTCCAATTATTTTTTTTAATAATGACCCAAATTTTTTTGAAAATAATTGCTTTGTAATTAAACTGAAATGAAACTACTGAACATATTGCCAAATGGCTGTGTTACAATGTACGTTTGACCACTAGGAGTGCCGTATAAAAATTTCATCTCTGTGGCTTGAGTGGATTTTGAGAAAATGTTCCTTATATTCGAAAAATTCTAATTTACGGGAAATGGCTATCAAAGTTTTTCAATACATTCCTGCACTATAGGATGGATTATCAGGGTCTTCTTCGTCATCCTCCAAAAGCTTTCTCTTCGTCTTCTTTTCTGGCCTGTTCTTCCATCATACTTCATATGCCTTTCTCTTCTTTCTGCTCCTCTTATCCTTTCTCTGCCAATATTTCTTAGTGCTCGTACAGTGTTCACCCCAGCTGTAAATCCTAATGCCTTCAGAACTTCACACTTCACACTGTTCCCTTGGTTGTAGGTTGCTATTGCATCATAAATGCCGAAGTGCCGTGTTTTTATGCTTACAAACACCCTTTTAGGAATCACTTTCCAAATCAAATTGTTTACGCTCTCATTAGGATTCTGCATCTTTCCATGTGGACATTTGTGTAACAATTCTGGCTGTGCTAAGTCATGAAAAATATCATCACTGTCACTAACATATTCATGAAATCTGTCATTTCCACCAGTCAGCTTCTTGCTAGAAGGTGTCACAGGCCTATGGCCAGCCACGTGTTGCTTAGCAGAAGAACGCACTGTTTCAGTAGTTGTAGTATCGCAACTTGGTATTACTGTTAATTTTCTTTTCCCTACGTTCCTCCTCTTCTTATATACACGGTTACTAAAACGTGGCATCGTAACCAGAACAACGCTTTACACAAGAAGTATAATACTACCAACAACAGGCACAACACTGAACTAATCCGAAACGGTAAACACCAAAGAGACGATGTTCCGCGCTCTTAGCGCTTCATTTGTCACAGAAAACAATGTAGCCAACTCTTGCACACTCGCTGTATGCGTAACATAAGGCGCTGTATGCGTAACAGGTCGAGAAAATCCCAAGCAGTTCGCCAGGAATTCGCGAGAGGGTGTTAGATGCATTCAGCGCCCGCTCATTTCTTCTGCAGGCGTGCGGGAAAATGGTAATAACTCCACTTCCAGGGTGAGTAGAACAATAATTCAAAGTTTACATTAAATAGGAATGTTCCAATTAATTTTCGGTAGCAAAAAAAATTGTAATGTTTTGGATTTGACCACCTCCGGCTCCCCTTAATATTGCTGGCTTTCCCCTCCTGTTGACGTCCACCCGGAAGTCTGAGGAACTTCTAGCACTGTTTGTTGCTGACTTTCTTCTCATAGAGCTCACTGATGGCGTACGTGTTGCCGTCCAGCCACTCCCAGGTGTGTGGTGGGAGAGTTGAAGCTAGGTTCCAGTGGTGCGTGAGCAAAGTCTTGGCGTTCGTGTCCATTCTTCCACTCTGGTAACACGTATATGTTCCCATACCAAGGCTGAACCAGCCCGTCGTAAGATCCAGCATACAAAGAAGTGGGGAAAGATGATATTACTTCTGTACGCGCAAGACAATTGATCTTCTCAACCGGACTTGACAGAAAACCATCAGGCAGCTTTATCCTCGGGCACCTGCACCACGACGACTGTATGGCCTCCCGAAGATCAATAAGGAGAGAGTCCCACTGCGTCCTATATTGAATACCATAAATTCTCCGACGTATGATGTAGCCAAGTATGTAGCACAGCTATTAAAACCACTCGTGTTTCACTGCCCTCACCATACGAATAACCCGACCGAATTGGTTAAGGTACTGAAAAGGTTGCGCCTGGGCGAGAATATTCTACTAGTCTTTTCACTCGGGTGAAACTGGATGATTCCTTAGCTCTACTCGAAGATCACTTCAATGTGGACATACTCAGGCTCATTCGTCTCGTGTTGACCACAACGTACTTTAATTGTGGTGGTAAATTCTGTGAGCAAACAGATGGTGCTGACATGCCCCCCCCCCTGGCCACAGATATTGCCAACTTGTACATGGAGCACTTTGAGGGTGTGGCACTGAACACCACTCGCCATAAACCAAAGCTGTTCTACAGATAGGCTAAACACGGTTGGCGGTGGCGTGTTTGTTGCTGTCTGAAGTAGTTTAACTTGTCGCGAAATTGAAGTAGATACTTCCTGTATGTTAGTACTGGCAGGGGTCATTGTAAGCAACCAGAATAAAATAATAATTGGATCCTTTTACCGACTTCCCAGTTCAGATGATACAGTTGTTGAAAGGTTCAAAGAAAACTTGAGTTTGATGTCAAACACATACCCGACTCATACGATAACAGTTGGTGGTGACTTTAATTTACCCTCGATATTTTGGCGAAAGTACATGTTTAATTCCGGAGGTGCGCATAAAATATCATCCGAAATTGTGCTAAACGCATTCTCTGAAAATTACACTCCTGGAAATGGAAAAAAGAACACATTGACACCGGTGTGTCAGACCCACCATACTTGCTCCGGACACTGCGAGAGGGCTGTACAAGCAATGATCACACGCACGGCACAGCGGACACACCAGGAACCGCGGTGTTGGCCGTCGAATGGCGCTAGCTGCGCAGCATTTGTGCACCGCCGCCGTCAGTGTCAGCCAGTTTGCCGTGGCATACGGAGCTCCATCGCAGTCTTTAACACTGGTAGCATGCCGCGACAGCGTGGACGTGAACCGTATGTGCAGTTGACGGACTTTGAGCGAGGGCGTATAGTGGGCATGCGGGAGGCCGGGTGGACGTACCGCCGAATTGCTCAACACGTGGGGCATGAGGTCTCCACAGTACATCGATGTTGTCGCCAGTGGTCGGCGGAAGGTGCACGTGCCCGTCGACCTGGGACCGGGCCGCAGCGACGCACGGATGCGCGCCAAGACCATAGGATCCTACGCAGTGCCGTAGGGGACCGCACCGCCACTTCCCAGCAAATTAGGGACACTGTTGCTCCTGGGGTATCGGCGAGGACCATTCGCAACCGTCTCCATGAAGCTGGGCTACGGTCCCGCACAACGTTAGGCCGTCTTCCGCTCACGCCCCATCATCGTTAAGCCCGCCTCCAGTGGTGTCGCGACAGGCGTGAATGGAGGGACGAATGGAGACGTGTCGTCTTCAGCGATGAGAGTCGCTTCTGCCTTGGTGCCAATGATGGTCGTATGCGTGTTTGGCGCCGTGCAGGTGAGCGCCACAATCAGGACTGCATACGACCGAGGCACACAGGGCCAACACCCGGCATCATGGTGTGGGGAGCGATCTCCTACACTGGCCGTACACCACTGGTGATCGTCGAGGGGACACTGAATAGTGCACGGTACATCCAAACCGTCATCGAACCCATCGTTCTACCATTCCTAGACCGGCAAGGGAACTTGCTGTTCCAACAGGACAATGCACGTCCGCATGTATCCCGTGCCACCCAACGTGCTCTAGAAGGTGTAAGTCAACTACCCTGGCCAGCAAGATCTCCGGATCTGTCCCCCATTGAGCATATTTGGGACTGGATGAAGGGTCGTCTCACGCGGTCTGCACGTCCAGCACGAACGCTGGTCCAACTGAGGCGCCAGGTGGAAATGGCATGGCAAGCCGTTCCACAGGACTACATCCAGCATCTCTACGATCATCTCCATGGGAGAATAGCAGCCTGCATTGCTGCGAAAGGTGGATATACACTGTACTAGTGCCGACATCGTGCATGCTCTGTTGCCTGTGTCTATGTGCCTGTGGTTCTGTCAGTGTGATCATGTGATGTATCTGACCCCAGGAATGTGTCAATAAAGTTTCCCCTTCCTGGGACAATGAATTCACGGTGTTCTTATTTCAATTTCCAGGAGTGTATCTCGAGCAGTTAGTTTATAAGCCCACGCGAATTGTAAACGGTTGTGAAATCACACTTGACCTCTTAGCAACAAGTAATCCTGAGTTAGTAACTAGTATCAAAACCGATATATTGATTAGTGAACACAGGGCTGTCGTAAGGAGATTGAATATTGTACAACCCAAATCATCGAAAAAGAAGTGAAATATATACCTATTCAAAAAGGCAGATAAAAACTCACTTGTCCTGAGAGACAATCTTCACTAATTCCAAATTAACAATATAAGTGTATAACAGATGTGGCGTGGATCAAAGAAATAATATCGGCAGCAAATGAGAGATTTATACCAAATAAACTAACAAACGACGGAGATAATCCTTCTTGGTACACAAAACGGGTTAGAACACTGTTACAGAAACGACGAAACAAATGTGCCAAATTTAAATAGACGCAAAATCCGCAAGATTGGGGAGCCTTCATAGAAGCTCGAAATTTAGCGCGGACTTCAATGCGAGACGCCTATAACAGTTTCCACAATGAAACTTTGTCTCGAAACATGGCAGAAAATCCAAAGAGATTCTGGTCGTATGTGAAGTATGTTAGCGGCTAGAAACAATCAATGGCTTCTCTGCGCGATAGCAATGGAGATACTATCGAAGACAGTGCAGCCAAAGCTGAGTTACTAAACACAGCCTTCCGAAATGCCTTCACAAAAGAAGACGAAGTAAATATTTCAGAATTTGAATCGAGAACAACTGCCAACATGAGTAATGTAGAAGTAAATGCCCTCGGAGTAGTGAAGCAACTTAAACCACTTAATAAAAGCAAGTCTTCAAGTCCAGACTGCATACTAATTAGGTTCCTTTCCAAGTATGCTGATGCATTAGCTCCATACTTAACAATCATATATAACCGTTCGCTCGACGAAAGATCCGTATCCAAAGACTGGAAAGTTGCACATGTCACACCAATATTCAAGGAAAGTAGTAGGAGTAATCCACTAAATTACAAGCCCATAACGTTAACGTCGATATACAGCAGGATTTTAGAACATATATTGTGTTCGAACATTATGAATTACCTCGAAGGAAACGGTCTATTGACACACAGTAAACATGGGTTTACAAAACTTCGTTCCTGCGAAACACAACTCGCTCTCAATTCACATGAAGTGCTGAGTGGTATTGACAAGGGATATCAGATCGATTCCGTATTCCTGGTTTTCCGGAAGGCTTTTGACACTGTACCACACAAGGGGCTCGTAGTGAAACTGCGTGCTTATGGAATATCGTCTCAGTTATGTGACTGGATTTGCGATTTCCCGTCAGAGAGGTGACAGTTCGTAGTAATTGACGGAAAGTCATCGAGTAAAACGGAAGTGATTTCAGGTGTTCCCCAAGGTAGTGCTACAGGCCCTTTGCTGTTCCTTATCGATATAAACGATTTGGGAGACAATCTGAGTAGCCGTCTTCCGTTGTTTGCAGATGACGGTGTTGTTTATCGACTAATAAAGTCATCATAAGATGAAAGCAAACGGCAAAACGATTTAGAAAAAAATATGTGAATGGTGCGAGGAGTGGCAGTTGACCCTAAATAACGAAAAGTCCGTACGTATAACGAAAAGACCGCCAATAGCGGCAAAACCACACGGTAGGGTACCAAGGCTGCGAGGCCCACAAAAACACACACAGAAGGCAAAGAGTGCGAAGGCAGCCCCCCACACACGAAAACAAGACACCACCACCTTATCAAAATACACAGAGAGGCAAAACAGGACAACACACACAGACAAAACTTGGGTAAAACCAAGGCCTGATATACCAAGGGCAACATAGGCGGAAGTGGTCTCTCCGCCAAAGACCCACGGAAACGTCGAGAAAACGACGCAAGCCCGGTCACCACAACACCAGATACACACGCAAGAACAACACAGGGAAAAAGACAACGACCAGATCCACCAAGATAGAGGAAGCCCTAGGGAACCCCACACTCAGTCCACCCCCTCAGATCAATTGTTAGGCATTATGGTCCAAACCATGAAACTCGACATGGAGATGATGAAGGAATTCTGCTAGGCGCATAAGCAGAATTCTCTGATCCTCGTTGCCCTTCAGGTAGCAGTCCATCAGTCGCTCCCCTGACGAAGAGGTATTCCGTCGTCAACTGGCTGTCTTCCTCAAAGCTGAGGAGTACCCAGAGGACGAACCCCCATAGACGTGGCAAAATTAATTATGTCCCTCACTACAAAGAAAGCGCCAGGACACGACAGTGTCACCAACCAGCTAGTTAAAAACCTCCCACCCTCGGCTATCGAACACCTCACGAACGTTTTCAACGAGATTACTCGTACCCGCGAGTTCCAAGAATAGTGGAAACTCGCGGAAGTAGTCGCAATACACAAATCAGGGAAAGACGCTTTATTGATTGGGATTGGTCACAAACAATTTCACCTGCCGCCAGAGTTAATAAAACTGTACCACAATAGCATTCTGACATCAATTGTAGGAGATCAGGAGTCTGAGCCCATGAGGGTCATGCTGGCCATGGCCATAAGAAGAGAGCAGCGAAATATGCTCCTGCGCTCTGTAGGTGCATACAATGCAACTCCAGGAGGAGCATTATTAGTTCTGATGGGACTTTGTCCTTTTGATATAAAGATTAGGGATCAGATGGCTTGGTTTTGGGTACTAAAGGAGAAAAGGGACAAGATAAACGAATAAATGGGGATTCACGTGGGGAAGAAATCAGAACGTAGGGGGGAGGAACTATGGCAGGAACAGTGGGACAACGACGAAACTGGTCGTAGAACATACGAATTGTTGCCCAACATCGTGGAGCGATTACCGCTACAATACTTTAACCCATCAAGAGGAGTGAAGCACATCCTTACTGGACACGGACCCTACGAGGCGTACCTGTGCCGGTTTGGGAAGCAGGCTACATAAACGTGCGACTCTGGGGCCACGCTAGGCACCCCTGACCATGTAGTGCATGAATCCCACCTCTTCGACGATTTAACGGCACCCTGAAGACAACAGCTACCCAATTACGACACGTACCACTTGCTCGGGCAAGAGGACCATTTCCAAATCTTGAATAAACTTGCAAATTCCTATGGAACAACCACTAAAAGATTGTACCTGATTTACACTCCGTAGACTCATCCTGTTCCGCCGAGGCGAGGACCTGGCCAGCCGCTTCACGTCTTGGATCCGCCACGTCTAGGATTAGGATGGGGGGGAGGGGGAAGGAGGGAGGGTGCACATTCTAACCGATTCAGACACTGACCGAATACGACCATAGAATTAGGTTAGACGTACGATAGCATAACTGCATTAGCATAGTATTGCAGCGATTCACTATTCTGGGCCAGCCCGGTGACAGGGGCATTCCCACTGGGATTAGCTCGTTGGGTACGGCCAACAATGCAGGTTTACAGACAGCTGGAACACCTGTAACGCTGCAGATAGTGTAGACTAGCAATAAGTAGTAGATACGTAAAGCACTGGTAAACCAAAACACAGCAAGTAATGCCCATAGTGGTAACAGGAACAACGGCACATGCTAGAACTAGATAAACTGCAGTAAGTGTTATCTTAATAAGCATACATTAGGACCTACTAGTGTATTAGGTAATGTGTTATTTTGTATCATGTATTTGAAGAACAAACATTTTTTAAAAGAGAAAAAGGCCCTTTATTCCCGCAGCACTACAGGCCGATTATTTTGTATCCCGTCTGGAAGGCGGCGCGTAGGTGTGAACGGGGAAAGGCAATAGAAATCGTTACTGCAAGAACGTGGTTTACTGGTGCAAAAACCAACGTGATAAACGACTACATAACTTCCTAACTTTGTACGTAGGTGCGATGCTGAAGAGAGGTGTCCCGGCTGGTTGCACCTGATGAAATGGGCTGAAGCAGTCGCGGAGCTCGTAGACCTCGACAGCACCGGCTAGAGGGTGCTGTCGTCGGTGTCTCTTGTAGAGTCAACCTAGCAGAGCGGATCTACGTTGTGGTATCGTAGCTATCGACACCACAGATTTGCCTCTTGCCAAATCTCAGCAGGATCTATGAGCGCCTCCTGTTTATTCCCATGCGAGACCACATCACCAGCGAGCGACTTCTGCCGCATTTCCAATTCGGATTCCGACAGAAGCACTCCGCCCACAACAGATCATGATACCGGTGGAAGCAGCCACAGAGGGTGTAGTGGCGTGGCAAGACAGCCAAGCCACTCGGAGGTAGCCGAAAGGCACGCGTTAAGCTCACGCAGATTGGCGTGAGGTCTGGAACAAGGTAAAGTAATTATCCTATAAAGAAAAGAACGCAGTTCTTGGAATACTTAACTATAATCCACAATTGGAGAACATCGCTCTTGACGGTACATGTTTTATAATTTCAATATTAACTGGTAATGGCGCATTGCTAGGTCGTAGCAAATGACGTAGCTGAAGGCTATGCTAACTATCGTCTTGGCAAATGAGCGTATTTGTCAGTGAACCATTGCTATGAACGTCGGCTGTACAACTGGGGCGAGTGCTAGAACGTCTCTCTAGACCTGCCGTGTGGTGGCGCTCGGTCTGTAATCACTGACAGTGGCGACACGCGGGTCCGACGTATACTAACGGACCGCGGCCGATTTAAAAGCTACCACCTAGCAAGTGTGGTGTCTGGCGGTGACACCACAGAGGGCTTCAACCACAGAGGCTACTGCGGGATAGTGCTACTTGATGAAACCAAAGCCTTCAACTCAGTATGGAATAAATTAAACAAGTTATACACACGGGGGTTCCTTGGGAGCATAGGTTAAACCAAAGCTATCTCACGAATTAAACATTCTCTGCCAAGGTAGAAACAGCCACCTCCACCAAGATGCGTATTCGTGCTGGGGTGCCACAGGGAAAGGTCCTGGGGCCCGTTTTGTACAGTCTGTTTAATGCGGATACTCCCCCTGCCCCCACCCTCCCCCTGGTGCACACTGCACAGTATTCTGACGAGACAGCCCTTTAAAAGCGTAATGCGAATAAGGACCTGGTCATTCGTAGGCTATAAAGGGTTTTAAATAACACAGAAACCTGGGCCCGTCGCTGGCACATCACCATCAATCCTGAAAAGACACAGGCTATGCTGACACCCTAAGACTCGGGAGACGTGGACCCCCTCAACGACGCCCCCGTTCACCTGCACCTATAACGATCCCGACTCCTCTGGCGCAGATCCGCCAATTATCTCGGCGTAACCTGGGACTCCATACTAACGTAAATACCCCACATAGACGAGGTCCACAGGTAGATCTATGCCAGAATGTCAGTCCTATATCCAGTCATCAACACAACCAGCTCCCTTCCCTGCTCTGTAGCAGTAAATGTCTACCAGGCCCTTATATTGTCAGTATGCGTGCACCGTCTGGGGATAAGCAGCGAAGCAGCATGTGGACAATCTCCAAGCGCTGCATCTACTTATGGGATCCCACACTGACGATCTGCATGCCGCTGCCGAAATCGCCCTCCTCAAAGAAAGATTCCAAGATCTGGCAAGGGCTTTTTACGAGAGCTCTTGCAGATCTGGAAATAACCTCATCTGCTTCTTAGCTCGGTATGGCATGTCCCTTGATAAGTACAAACTCCCTATGACGATCTTCGACGACTAAGTCGACGAGAAAAATCCCAAAAACTCCAATTTCTAACGCCAATCCTTTATCTTTAAAATACCCAAGATCTCGCCAACCTCAGGCAAGTACAAGATATCACCAGAACACCACCACAATACACAGTGAGCCAAAACAGTCAAAGAAATCACAAACACACACACACACACACACACACACACACACACACACACACACACACACACAAACACAAGGAACACACATTGTGGAGGAAAAGCCAACAGGCTATAAACTCCTTCATACACTTCGACTAGGAGGGGAAAGTAAAAGGTGAGAAAGAGGCAGCATCCAGACACTTCTCCAGAACATGATGGGCATGAAACTCATCGAAACGTTGCCACAAGACGACGTAACCACTCGGCTGATAACCCGAGAAGAATTCATCATCATATTTATCGACTACATCTTCTGCGTAAGACTGCCCCTAATCTTAAAAACAAAATTAGTGACGAACATTATGGACTGATTTTTGGAAAATTCTGTCTTTCAAGTTTATATCTTCTGGTTCACGTATATTCGTAACAATCGTTAGTTACAACCATTGAGCTATAAGTGGAGGTGGAGCTACAGCCTTAGGCTGCACATCGCCTCGAAACCGGTGCCACCATCTAGTAGCCCTTAAAAATTTGCATACTACTGTTTATAGCTGCTTATTGTTCTCAATTTCTATCGTGTACACGCAACAGTTGTTAAAAATAGTCAATTTTACAGTACTTTCATGAATACCACAGTGTCGGGAAGACATTTTCAGACGTTTTTATGGTCTTAAAGGTATATTTGACACAATAATACAGCGCATTTGGCTCTCGTAATGTAACTTTCATTTTGTTGCCCCGTTAGAATAACCAAGAAGAGAAGTATGCGATGTGAAGAGGTTAATTTCGTAATTCAGAATTTTTCTCAATAGAGAGTAACGAAACTGATGTTCCGTCATGTCGTCTTTTCGGAAATGCTGCGAACAGATTTTCCTGTATCTGGAAGGTTTGTTATATTTACTTCTCACAGCTTCAGCTAGAGCGCTGTTCAAATTCGTTTGATCGGAAATCTAAAGTCAGATTAGACATATAAAATCAATAGAGTAAAAGTATCCTGCACAACTAAAATTCATGTATATAGAATACATCGATTGAATAAGTCCACTTACGAATGTACGATATTTCTTTAAACTTTGAACTATAATCGAAACGGCTAGAACACCTGCAAATAATGCAAGCTGGCATTCTTTTCCAAAGACTTTCACCAGAAGCTAATGTTTGGGGCCACTAAAATGGCGCATATAGGATTCAAGTCTGTGACGTCGTGACACCACCCATTACTCTACCACTACCGTTACAACAGGTGTTGCTTATTTGCATAATACTCTGTTTTGCCCTGCAATTTGTTTCAGTCGGAGAAATCATACACAGAAGAATTTTGACGTATTGCTTTGGCTACTTCATACGTTGTATATTCATTTTACTCTCGAATGTTTACTTCACGATTACGATGTTACCGGGAAACCATGTAGTATAAATGATAGTCCGTATGGCGGAACGCTTAATAAAAAGAATTTTTGTTTATAAGAGAAACATCATTATATTTCTTTTCATTAAATTAAATGATTGAATTCTTTAACGAAGGCGATGTAAGTGGATGTTGCATCTATTGCAGAACACGTTTTTAGAATAGACGTGGAGCCGAAATTACGTTACAGTAAGAAAAATGACTGGGGGAAGAGCCATTGTAAGTCTGCTCATATGATATAAAACTTGCCGAATCCTTCTGTGCTCCCTCTTCTGTACGCGATGTCTCTAAGATAATAACCGTATCATGGTTATTGTTCCAGTTTCTCTCACCTGTGACTTTCCTTTAGTCCTTTGCACTTCTATTATGCTTAGACCCAGAGATGTTCCTATTATTTGCAGCACACGCCTATGATGTTCAGATGTGTGTGAAATCTTATGGGACTTAACTGCTATGGTCATCATTCCCTAAGCTTGGACACTACTTAACCTAAATTATCCTAAGGACAAACACACACACCCATGCTCGAGGGAGGACTCGAAAGTTAAAGCACGTATTAAATGTTATATCTCTGCGTATAAAAGACAATGTCCTGACTGATTGACTGAAGACTGACGCATTATCGCCCAGCCCAAACCGCAAAGGATAGAAATGTTAATTTCGGAGATTTTACACTGTAGGCGTCGTTTAAGAAGAGATTTCTTGAAATTCCAACCCTAAACGCGTGGAAAAGGGGATATATATATTTTGAAAAATGTCGCTATTGAGGCATTTTCGAAGCTGGACCTACGATAACTGGTATTTGGTTTCTCGGACGGAAATAAAGGAATACATGTTTCAGCATTCTTTGAATTTTAATCCTATGGAAGTGAAATAGCGAGAGAAAGCTTTTTTAGAAAATATTTCAATATTAAAGAACTATTAAAGTATTTTTAAAGATACATCTATGAACACTGGCACTTGACTTCTCGGACACAAACAAAAATATATGTGGGAGGTGAAAGTTTTTACGAAAATATTTCATTGTACAAGCAGTTTTGACTAAACGAAAACAAAAAAAAAAAAAATACTTCTGCAGGCCATCCTATCTACGCGAGAGAAGCAGTGGGTGCTAAGATAGCTGCTAATAAAATCCAATTAGTTCAATTTGCTACATGCTACTGGTTATAAAGAATTTTACACCAAAAAATCAGTCGTGGAAATGAAGATGTGCCACACTTCCTACTTTCTTGGAATGACATCTCGTTTCCATTAACGACAGTGGATTTTCTGTCTTACAGTGAAAGATGTTTTATCTTTTATATCTGAAAAGGTATCTCTCTTTGCATCTCTTTTTCCGGTGCTATACTCCCACGTCACGAAATGGAATTCAAATTATGAGACCGCAAACGCTGCCCGCAATTAAGGCAGCCAGTTATGGGGTCAGCTCGCTCTCCGGATTTACATAATATTAACGAATTTCTGGTGTCTGTGTGTGGAAAATATTCAGCCCGTGACTCACTGCCAGACAAACCTAGATTTCGTTTAAGCATTGTTTACGACAAATGCTCACACGTAGATTAAACTCTCCCGTACATTAAACAAAGAAGAAGTTTGCTTTAGACTATTTTTATCCAGTGAATGAGTTGTTCACATTTACATATTTATTTACGTTCCATTCACGGGGAAGTTTATGCAGTCTGTATATCCCAATATTTTTTATTATGCCAGTTTCATGTAATATAATTTGCAATGGGTGATTACTAGGTATTCAAATTATTAATCGAGACTCCCAATGCTACTACGAAACGCTTATAGACTAGTCCTTTATCGTATCGTCATAGGCTTCCGCAAATGAGGGAAAATGGGGCAATTCTCCACCTCTACTCCCCCCCCCCCCCCCTCGCCATTCCTTCACCCTGAATTCTCACAAACTTTTACCAATGATACTTGACGATTGTACTAGACTGCAGATTTAACATACGATAAGTTTCCTTAGGTTTACATCTATGGTCACAAACGTTTTGTTAACAGATTACTGGTTTCGGCCTTTAATGACCATCATCAGATCTGTTTAATAAAAACAAAGTCCTAATGTTCAGATCTGATGATGGTCATTAAAGACCGAAACGGGTAATCTGTTAACAAAAGGTTTGTGACCATAGACGTAAATTAAAGGAAACTTATTACATATACGGGTCACTGTTTTTTCGCGGCGATGTCGCAGCTTGCGAAATTCCTGAGCGTGATAGAAAATACTAGGTATTTACCATTTACCTGTAACACCTATATTTTTTTCGGGGGTTTCACGCCATTCGCGAAAAATTTACTGAGGCGGGCAGCAAAAATGGTTCAAATGGCTCTGAGCACTATGGGACTCAACTGCTGAGGTCATTAGTCCCCTAGAACTTAGAACTAGTTAAAACTAACTAACCTAAGGACATCACAAACATCCATGCCCGAGGCAGGATTCGAACCTGCGACCGTAGCGGTCTTGCGGTTCCAGACTGCAGCGCCTTTAACCGCACGGCCACTTCGGCCGGCAAGGGCAGCAAGGTTGTATCGTGAGACATAATGCCCGCCGACAACAAACACAGCATTCAATGTCTGCAACAGTGTTTCACCGTTCGTCTGAGAGAGGGTCGTTTGAGGAAGCAGGAAATCGTGAAGAGCGTACCCGAAATTTTCGGACATCAGATTTGGAGAAGGAGAAAAATGTGATTAACAGTGAGGAAGGTGGCCGCCATGTCAGTAGCAGGCAGCTGGCCCGTCAGTACAGGGTAAGCGAACTGTTTCAAATGTTGCACAGCAGCCACCAAATTCCTAATATTACTGCACGAACAAAGAAATAATATGATCAAACTAAGCCATTTTCTAGTATTTGGGAGAGAAAGAGAAGTAGTGATTTACACGAGGGCTCATGAATGTGAGACATACATCAGGATATCGTTATCAAAGTGGACTGACGTTTCCGAACCTAATAACGAGGAAAGTTCATTCCCATTCACCTTCATCTACATGGATACTCTGAAAATCAGAATTAAGTGCCTGGCAAATGGTTCATCGAACCACCTTCACTATAAATCTGTTATTCCACTCTCGAATAGCGTGCGGAGGAAATGAACATCTGTATCTTTCTGTGCGATGTTTGACTTCCCTTATGTTTTTATGATGTTCGTTTCACCATATGTAGGATGGCGCCAACAATATATTTTCGTCAGGTTACCTTCCATTGAGAAGGCTGTTGGGAGCAGCGATTGTTATATTAACTTGTAAATATTATACTTCAGAAACTTCCTGACAGATTAAAATAGTGTGCCCGACCGAGACTCGAACTCGGGACCTTTGCCTTTCGCGGGCAAGTGCCATGTCTCCGCAACATCCTTTCTTCCAGGAGTGCTAGTTCTGTAAGGTTCGCAGAAGAGCTCTATGATGTTTGGAAGGCAGGAGACGAGGTACTGGCAGAATTGAAGCTGTGAGGACGGGTCGTGAGTCGTGGGTGGGTATCTCAGTTGGTAGAGCACTTGCCCGCGAAAGGCAAAGGTCCCAAGTTCGAGTCTCGGTCCAGCACAGAGTTTTAATCTGCCAGGAAGTTTCATATCAGCGCACACTCCGCTGCAGAGTGAAAATCTCATTCTGGAAACATCCCCCAGGCTGTGGCTAAGCCATGTCTCCGCAATATCCTTTCTTTCAGGAGTGCTAGTTCTGCAAGGTTCGCAGGAGAGCTTCTGTAAGGTTTGGAAGGTAGGAGACGAGGTACTGGCAGAAGTAAAGCTGTGAGTACCGGGCGTGAGTCGTGCTTCGGTAGCTCAGTTGGTAGAGCACTTGCCCGCGAAAGGCAAAGGTCCCGAGTTCGAGTCTCGGTCGGGCACACAGTTTTAATCTGCCAGGAAGTTTCAGTGATTGTGGTGTCACCGTCAGACACCACACTTGCTAGGTGGTAGCCTTTAAATCGGGCGCGGTCCACTCGTAAACGTCGGACCCACGTGTCGCCACTGTCAGTGATTGCAGACCGAGCGCCACCACGCGGCAGGTCTAGAGAGACTTCCTAGCACTCGCTCCAGTTGTACAGCCGACTTAGCCAGAGATGGATCACTGACAACTACGCTCTCATTTGCCGAGACGATACTTAGCATAGCCGTCAGCTACGTCATCTGCTACGACCTAGCAAGGCGCCATAGCATTTTATATTATTTTATATTGTGGTTGTAACATGTACCGTCAAGAGAGATGTTCTACAATTGTGGATTAAAGTTAAGTATTACATGAACTTTATTTGCTACTATTAATTCCTTTAACTGTTCCAGACCTCACGCCAATTTGCGTGAGCTTAACGCGTGCCTTTCGGCTTCCTCTCATTGTGACTTCGCTGTCTTGCCAAGTCACAACAGTGATAGTGAAGCTTAGCGATGCGTTTATGCTCCACCCATTTGAAGCGGCGGTATGCGCTACGATGTACATTCTTTTTCCTGCTCCTTGCAACATCATTAAAGTCGCTCAAAACTAAGAATCTGTGTAACTGTTGCAAATTGATCCGTATATTATAACTAGACTGTCGACAATCAGTCATTAGCTGTGACCCAAAACACAGTACAATTATTGTTGGCAAAACTTAGTGCCGATTTCCTTTCTAGAAGATACTCATTAGAAATGACGTATCCAGCAGGCTTTCTGTGGCGCAACCGATAGACTATGATATTGCAAATTAACGGGTTACATGTTAGACTTCGGGTAGGGTCTTGTTTTTTCAAACTTTTACAAGAAATACGAATATAGCCTTAGCAAGAACTGATTCTTGCAGTTGATTCGATTGTGTGTTTAAGGTTCGAATCCTGCCTCGGGCATGGATGTGTGTGATGTCCTTAGGTTAGTTAGGTTTAAGTAGTTCTACGTTCTAGGGGACTGGTGACCTCAGATGAGAAGTCCCATAGTGTTCAGAGCCATAAATGCATGTACTTTGCGAACAAACAGTTAATTTTTCTGGAAAGCATTGTTGGTAGTGAAAATATCACAATACGCCCATATTAGAACGAGATGTAGGACGATGATGTTATACGGTGAGGTATAAAGCGTGTAGGCCTATAGCACGCAGGTGACACAAGTGTAAGGGTTGCGATGTTTGCGACAGTAAACTAACTTCTGAAGCCGACTTATTTCATCTTTATGTATGATAACGAAACTGCAAAAGTTTAAACAATAAGGATCTTAACTGCACATTTCGAAACAAAAACATTGTTTCTAATAAAGTAAATAGTGTGTTGTCACATTAACTAGAAAACGTCTTTTGGAGCATGACATGTGTGTACATAATTTGCAAATATAAGCGCATATAAACAGAAAGGAAGATACGATAACTTTCTGTTTCTGATCGGTGTGGTGAAGTTTTGTAATTGTGATGTGGTTTTCATATGAGACTGTCGATTCGCTTTATAAATAAATTAAAATGTTCTTTCGGGTTGGATTCGAACCAGCGAACTACGGATATCGGCTTATAAAATTCGACCGTCTGTCTCTCCAACAACTGAGCTATCGAAGAATTCAGTTGTAGATGGGTAAAACATCAATTTCCTCTAGGAGTTTAATTTCGTTGGATGACGATATCCTTCGATACAACAATGGGAGAACATATCTCGGTGGTAAGTTAATGTTAACTTCGCAGTGCAAGTTAGTCAACCTGTGCGTCGACGTGGTGACAATATGCCGATCAGTGCAACCACACTTTACGCATCTTCTTATTACCTGCAACGCTCAAAAATAACTTCTCGGGAGTTTTTATGGATGTATTTGTACACTATGGTACTACACACCATTTGTAACACGTTTTCGGAAACGTAAATTCTAAAACATGACATCACTGTGAATTAGCATTATGGTAGTAGCAGCAGCAGTGAGCCAGCTAGTAACGTCGTAGGCATCACATCACTAGAATGAACCTTTCAGCGGGCTTTCAAAATATTTGGATTTCATTTCCATTTTTATAAAAAGGATACAGAAATTCAAGTGGGAAAAAGGGTGTTAGGAGAATAAATTGACATAAGTGATCATTTAAGGCAATTTCCAGAAAACCGTCAAATACCCTGTTCTATTGGGAACAAAGTCAGCTTTAGAAGACATAATCTATGCAGTTTTCTCTTCCAGCAATCAGTGAAACACCGAGTGCAAACTCATTCTTTATCCGTGGTAGTCTTCCATGTGAAGTCTCACATAGGGAACAATTTACGGAGTTAGCATATTTAGATGCAATAATATATCGTTGCAGGACGATGCAGTTCTTTTTTACACGTGCTGTAATCGCAATCGCTGCACTGTGCTTACACAGAATGGTAAATCCCACGCCTGGAATCAAGTGAAAGTGCAAAAAAGTGATTGTTTCCAAGGAGGAAGGTTGTAGATAAGGTATTAGGAGTAGTGTGCTTTTGTTTGGACGTCAAACTTGGATATTTCTTATGAGCAGTAAGGAAAGATATTATTTTATTTATTGTTATGTTAATTGTATATAAATTAGGGCTACCACGACCGCTCCTACATCAGGCTACACGTTTTAAACGTATGACATTACATTCATTACAGGAGGTACAGGTGTGGAAACACCAAAGCACAGCACATTACAATGCCTAACGCGGTGCGGGGAAACCTTTGGAGTTAGAAACAGATTCCAGTTACCTGGGAATGGATAAATATAGGTCCTGTATGGTTTTCTAGGGAATCTAGTATCACTGTTGCACCGAAATAGTGACAAGCTCAGCTGAAGTTGAAGGAGGTGGATACCGATCATGCACGTTTCTCTCCACAGTAGGCCACACAGACTCTTTAATATTGAGATCTTGTGACTGTAGTGGCCAGAGGAAACGTGATAGTCCATCCTCGTAATACCAAAACCAGTTCTGGACTACGTGAATGGTGTGAACAGGTGCTCCGTCGTGATGGAACACAGCATCGTCGTTAAACCATGGAATGGACCGGATCAGCTGAAACGGTCACGTAATACTTGGCAGTAATGCGACCTCGCAGGATAGCCATGGGGCTGATTCATTCTGATGATATGACTGCCCGAATCATCATCGAGCCCCCACGACGTTTCACTCATGGCTGCTGGCAGGTTCCATCGTAGGCTTGGTACAGCGTACGCGAAGTAAAAACTGGGCCATAAGCTGGTATCATTGTCATTAAAGGCTCATCCCAGCAACAGACTCTCTTCCATTTCTCCACAGTCCAGGTATTATGGCTTCGACGTTATGTTTTCCACTTATCGAAACTTTTATGAGTGATGTATGGTTTCGGAAGTCCAGCTCACCTTGTGAATCCATGCTTATGGAAACACTTCGTGTTGTGATGGTGACAGGATTCGTGAGTGCGACATTTACTTCTGCTATGACTTTTTGCAGTTATCGTCCTCTTATTTTTCCTCACAAACGGCCAACTGCCACGATAACTGAAAAGCAGCTTTGGTCCCAATTACGACTTAGTGGATGATGTTGCCCGCTTTCCCAGTATGCGGTATTAATCTTCGATACAGTGTCTCCTGAAACACCAAACACTTTGATTAACTTGGTTTTGGAAACACTCACAATAAGAACACTGATAATATGACCTTGTTCAAATACACTTAGCTCCGAAGTAATGTACTCACAATTACACAGAAGAATGACAGACATCTCCAACGTACTGAGGGCGTTGTACAGGTGCCGTTCGGATTAAATACAATAGAGCAACCTGCGGGCTCTGCTGGTCTCTGTATTTATGTTCGAGCATGCATTTCTCGATTTTTGTCAAACATAGGTACAAAGAAGGTAGCTGCGAAGAAACCATGGGTAACAGAAGAAATACTTCAGTTGATTGATGAAAGGAGGAAGTACAAACATGTTCCGGGAAAATCAGGAATACAGAAACACAAGTCGCTGAGGAATGAAATAAATAGGAAGTGCAGGGAAGCTAAGACGAAATGGCTGCAGGAAAAATGTGAAGACATCGAAAAAGATATGATTGTAGGAAGGACAGACTCAGCATACAGGAAAGTCAAAACAACCTTTGGTGACATTAAAAACAACGGTGGTAACATTAAGAGTGCAACGGGAATTCCACTGTTAAATGCAGAGGAGAGAGCAGATAGGTGGAAAGAATACATTGAAAGCCTCTATGAGGGTGAAGATTTATCTGATGTGATAGAAGAAGAAACAGGAGTCGATTTAGATGAGACAGGGGATCCAGTATTAGAATCGGAATTTAAAAGAGCTTTGGAGGACTTGTGGTCAAATAAGGCAGAAGGGATAGATAACATTCCATAAGAATTTCTAAAATCATTGGGCGAAGTGGCGACAAAACGACTATTCACGTTGGTGTGTAGAATATGTGAGTCAGGCGATATACCATCTGACTTTCGGAAAAGCATCATCCACACAATTCCGAAGACGGCAAGAGCTGACAAGTGCGAGAATTATCGCACAATCAGCTTAACAGCTCATGCATCGAAGCTGCTTACAAGAATAATATACAGAAGAATGGAAAAGAAAATTGAGAATGCGCTAGGTGACGATCAGTTTGGCTTTAGGAAAAGTAAAGGGACGAGAGAGGCAATTCTGACGCTACGGCTAATAATGGAAGCAAGGCTAAAGAAAAATCAAGACACGTTCATAGGATTTGTCGACCTGGAAAAAGCGTTCGACAATATAAAATGATGCAAGCTGTTCGAGATTCTGAAAAAAGTAGGGGTAAGCTATAGGGAGTGACGGGTCATATACAATATGTACAACAACCAAAAGGGAATTATAAGAGTGGACGATCAAGAACGAAGTGGTCGTATTAAGAAGGGTGTAAGACAAGGCTGTAGCCTTTCGCCCCTACTCTTTAATTTGTACATCGAAGAAGCAATGATGGAAATAAAAGAAAGGTTCAGGAGTGGAATTAAAATACAAGGTGAAAGGATATCAGTGATACGATTCGCTGATGACATTACTATCCTGAGTGAAAGTGAAGAAGAATTAAATGATCTGCTGAACGGAATGAACTGTCTAATGAGTACACAGTATGGTTTGAGAGTAAATCGGAGAAAGACGAAGGTAATGAGAAGTAGTAGAAATGAGAACAGTGAGAAACGTAACATCAGGATTGATGGTCACGAAGTCAATGAAGTTAAGGAATTCTGCTACCTAGGCAGTAAAATAAGCAATGACGGTCGGAGCAAGGAGGACATCAAAAGCAGACTCGCAATGGCGAAAAAGGCATTTCTGGCCAAGAGAAGTCTACTAATATCAAATACCGGCCTTAATTTGAGGAAGAAATTTCTGAGGATGTACGTCTGGAGTACAGCATTGTATGGTAGTGAAACATGGACTGTGGGAAAACCGGAACAGAAGAGAATCGAAGCATTTGAGATGTGGTGCTATAGACGAATGTTGAAAATTAGGCGGACTGATAAGGTAAGGAATGAGGAGGTTCTACGCAGAATCGGAGAGGAAAGGAATATGTGGAAATGACTGATAAGGAGAAGGGACAGGATGATAGGACATCTGTTAAGACATGAGGGAATGACTTCCATGGTACTAGAAGGAGCTGTAGAGGGCAAAAACTGTAGAGGAAGACAGAGATTGGAATACGTCAAGCAAATAATTGAGGACGTAGGTTGCAAGTGCTACTCTGAGATGAAGAGGTTAGCACAGGAAAGGAATTCGTGGCGGGCCGCAGCAAACCAGTCACTAGACTGATGACAAAAAAAAAAAAAAGAAAAAAAATGTAGCTGTTAAGGGAGCAATGAAATTTCAGGTAATATAATTACAAGATATTTATTTCAGCGCATTTTTCCGATATGTGGCCGTTGTCAACCGTTTATGTGTAGCGGTATGTGTTGCTGTGACAGTGAAAGTCTCGACTTTATTTTTCAGATTGTGGAATTCTTGTAGTGATGTCAGGTATTGCTGTAGGGGATCTGCGTATCGTGCTGCGTTCTACAGTTAGTAGTTCACCGTGATTGCACTGCGTATTGTAATGCATATAGTGCTGCGTTCGATTGTTTGTAGATCAGGGTCATTGCACGTGATATTGTAACGCTATATGGTTTCCTGTGGACGTTTCGCTGCCCTGTTTAGGACGTGGATTTTCTGTGACTAAGCGCATTCCATCTGCTCTCCGTCACCTTTCTTCTTCGACACGGTGCATTTCTCTGAATCACAGTATGGCCCATTTGTGGGTGCGACAAGGCTTCTACGTTATTTGCTTTTATTTTTATTATTGGTGATTCTGTCAGCGTTTATAGCCTAGACAGGTCACGGTTGTCTCCGAGAAGTGACAATTCTCTTCCTCGTTTCGCCTTGATTTTCGGTTATGGAGGGATTGGCCGTTGCTTTTTATCACATTTCCGGTTTTGGGGGCGCCGACATTCTCTGTCTGGAAAATGTGGAAATGTGTGTTATTCCGGTGACCACCCTGCTCTTACTGAAATGAGACAGGGTATTCAATTTTACGTGCAGACTAGCTTGTTTGAGAGGCGGACTGCAGCAACAGAGAAGGAGTTAGAGTATTTTTTTGTTTTCTTTTTTTTTTTTGTTTTTTGTCTTCTGGCAGTGCTGGGATAGCAGACAAGTGAGACTATGGGTTGCGTTATGATGAGCTGACGGATGAAGTGCGCATAGCGTATTACAGTCACGAATTTTGCGTGGCCGCAACCATTCTAACTGGGCATTTAAGGCACAGAAATGATGAAATAGGTAAATATTGCAGGTGTAAAGCATTCAAGTATTAAGTCAGTTCTATCCATTAAGTGTCTTCACTGCTCACGTCGTGCTGGATTACAAATCATTGACATCTAGCTCCGCTTTGTAGCAGTGTTGTTATTTCGTCTTTAAAATGGATTTCATTGTTGTGAACCCCACGTAGAAAAGCAAATAAAATGTGTTTCATAAGAACGAATATCCTCAGAAGTATAGTACGATTAACTGTAGCAGTGTACTGTGTAGCGGCTTTGCGCTGGCAAAGGGCAACTGCGGCCGAGGCTTCGATAAGTTTTGCGGTCTCCTAGCAACGGGGGCCTCAGTTGCGAGCAAGCGGCAGCGGACGGTCCCCGTAGGCTCGTCTCAGCTCACAGCACCGCCGATAATTAAAAGGTGACGGCCGCGGCCGCAGAACCGCTCCCTTCTGTGCGTAACTTCGCTGTGCAGAGGCCGGAAAGCTGAGAAAAGTGACGGGGCTGCCGAGTTATTAAACTACGGACATTAGAATATATTCAGAAGTACACTATCCACCAAAGGAGAGAGACGGTGTACTGCGTTGCACGGCTGAAGCTAGCTGAGTGAGGCTAGGACCGAGGGCAGGGAAGTGCCGTTGCCCGGCAACGGGAGCGTAAATTGCCCCAGCGCGACGCAGTGCCGACGTCATTATCCCCGCAGCTTAGTTCAGAACACGGCAGATAATTAGAAAGACGTGGCTGGAAGGTCGATGGCGTTGTCTGTGTACATCACGGCCGCACAGTTGGGAATACTGTGCATGCGGATGACCCCTATGAGGTCGCTAGTCTACTTATTTTCTGTTGCGAATGTTGTAACTGAATGTTTCTATCAATTCAGCCCAGACATCTCCGGTATCAGAGAAAGTGGTTTCACAGCCACACTTCTATAAAGGGGGCTGACGTCACAGTTATTAATTGAGGCATCAGATTATAAAACGCCTCAGTTGTAAATAGTTTTATTGGCTGGATTACCGAGGGTTTCGAGCGATTAAAAGCTCATCTTCAGGTGATCAAGAATGTAACAGGAACATGGAGAACTATAATAAGAGCCTATACACAACTTAGCATTTGTTTGGCATAGCACCATTGGTAATTTGCAAGCCAGCAGTAAATACGATGTTGATACTGTCGGGTTAGTCAGACAGAAACATGAGTAGTAACAAAATTATCGATATTACTTATAGTGGTATCATCTAATTTATCACTCTATTTTTACGAAATGTAACTTCTGTATAACTATGTTCTTTGATATAACATCGATGTACGTGTTTTATTTTTTATTTATGATAAATTATGTAATTGTTATTGAGCTATGAGTATAATTTCAGTAGTAATGTGCTGTGAGCTAAAAAGTTTGTTCAAATACTGGTTCATGCATAAAGAAAGAAAGTTGGTAATTCTGTAAAACTTGGACGCAAGTAGCTTCAAAAGGGAACTGGATAGGCGGAAATAGAAAAGATGGGTCTGTTAAGCGAACTGCGAAGCTCCTGTGCGGCATGAGCTAGTCGGTGGCTAGCAGGCAGTAGGTGCACATATTCTGAACAGAAAGAGGCTACAAGAACTGGCAAACTATGTAATACAGTCTCTGATGCGGAAGTAATGCGGCTTGTCATTCGTGCCATACTTCGGTAATCTTTGCGCTAGTCCGTCCCGACAGCTGAATGGTCAGCATGACGGACTGCTGTCGTAAGGGGCCCAGGTTCGATTTCCGGCTGGGTCGTCGTCGTCGTGCAGTAGCGTTCTCGCTTCCCGCGCCCGGGTTACCGGGTTCGATTCCCGGCGGGGTCAGAGATTTTCTCTGCCTCGTGATGACTGGGTGTTGTGTGATGTCCTTAGGTTAGTTAGGTTTAAGTAGTTCTAAGTTCTAGGGGACTGATGACCATAGATGTTAAGTCCCATAGTGCTCAGAGTCATTTGAACCGGCTGGGTCGGGGATTTTCTCCGCCCAGGGACTGGGTGTTGTGGTGTCTTCATCATCATTTCATCCCGCTCAGGTCACCCAATGTGGCGTCGAATAAGACCTGCCCTAAGGCGGCCGGACCTGCCCCGTAAGGGGCCTCCCGGCCAATGACGTCAAACGCTCGTTTCCATTTTTTTTAATTTTTTGTTTTTTTACGACAATCCGACGCTACGAAGAGAATATTCAGATCCTGCTACACAGGATGAGTAAGGGACAGATTTTATGCATTTTTTTGAATAGCACAGGAGATCGACGCTACCACCACCTTCATGCCTCATTAGAAACTGAGTACAGTGTAATATCGTGGGCCACGTATATTGTTTAGTTTTCAATAATAATTCTGTGTTCTGTGAACTTCCTGTTGACCCACCGTAAATGATAGTCATTTCACTAGAGAGGGTCCGATCCCAAGTGCTTCAATAAATCCGAGTACCCTGCGAAAATTATAGTGTTAAAAAATATTTATATTTTGATTAAATTATTATTCTCTTGTGAATATTCAGAAATCTGTTGTAAGTTTTACACCACTTGCAGGCGGGAAGAGCAAAGACCTTTCAAACACTTAAGTACTGTACGTGATAGCTTATATGTCACCTGAAATCGTAGCGTTCTCAAAATTAAGAACAGAGTTCACATAGCCACCTATTTTATTTGTGTCGTAATCATGTCAGATCACGATCGCGTATGAGACATAGCAACTACGAACAGAGAAACCTAAGGGACCAGACAGAGCTGAAAATTATCCTTACTATACTACACCACACGTTATAGGAAATTAGATTTAATTCACAAACAAAGTAAATGGCAATGCACCTTCTGTCGTAACTACGACGTTTGCCGACATGCAGTCGGTCCCTGGTAGCTGTATGAAAACTGTAAAAACTCCGTTACTCCAGTTGCCATTAATACGAGATCGATAGCATAGAAATACTTTAAGTAATAAGCAGGCACTACAGCATCTGAAAGCACAATAACTAATTTCATTACTTAGTAATAGGCTCCGTACAATTTCAATTTTCGATCATGCTGGCTGTTTCTTTAAATACAGTCCTTTAACATAAATTCTTACACAGCACTGAACAGCAGTTGTGGTGTCACCGCCAGACACCACACTTGCTAGGTGGTAGCTTAAATCGGCCGCGGTCCATGTAGTACATGTCGGACCCGCGTGTCGCCACTGTAATCGCAGACCTAGCGCCACCACCAAGGCAGGTCTCGCGATACGAGAGAGGACTCGGCCCCAGTTGTACGAGAACCTAGCTACCGCCCAGTTGTACGAGAACCTAGCTACCGCCCAGTTGTACGCGAACCTAGCTACCGCCCCAGTTGTACGCGAACCTAGCTATCGCCCAGTTGTACGAGAACCTAGCTACCGCCCAGTTGTATGAAGCCTTTCTCTCTCATTAGCCGAGAGACAGAATAGCCATCAGCTAAGTTAATGGCAACGAACTAGCAAGGCGCCAGTTGTATCAGTGCCTATAGCTTACGAGTATTCAAGAGAGATGTATTCCAAAGAACCATTAAAAGATAAGTAATAAGCATCTACATACTTTTCTTCTTATTCATTTATAAGTTCTCATGTTCCAGACTTCACGCCCGTCTGCTTTAGCCTTGCGTGCCCTATCGGCCACAGCGTTAGTCTAGCATTCCTTTTCAGCCATCAACATCACGGTGTCGGCCCAGCTACCGACACAACATTTATTGGCGACGAGGGAAAAGTGAACTTTTTCTGATTGCTTACATTTAATTGTGTCATGGCTTCGCCACATTCTCCAGATGTACTGTCCGAATTTTATCGCTTGCAGAATCAGCAGACGCAGGCGTTACTGGATGCCCTTGGACAGCTCGTCCAGGGTCAACGTGCGCTGCACACCGATGCGGCCGCAGCCGCTTCACCGCTACCGCAGCCACAACCTGCCGTTGCACCGCCTTTTAGGCACTACGACCCGAACCAAGAGACCTGGCAAGAGTGGTCCCGCCAGTTTGCCTTCCACCTCGCTGCCTACAGAATTCAAGGTAATGAGCGGCAGCCGTTTTTGCTTTCTTGTGTCGGTGTGTCCACATACCGTGTGATAGTGAAATTGTTTCCCCGACGAGACGTAGCAACTCTGTCCTACGAGGAAATTTTGTCTGCTTTAGATGCCTATTTCAAAGAAACAGTTAATGTGGTTGCAAAACGGTATACGTTCTTTCGTACAAAACGTACGGCCGGTCAAACTAATAGGGAGTGGGTAGCAACATTGCAAGGACTTACTAGGGACTGTGCCTTTGACTGTGACTGTGGTCTTTCTTATTCCGATACAATGGTGCGTGATGCAATTGCACAGAACGTTTCTGATGTTCGCATACGGGAGCAAATTTTGAAACTAGTTAATCCCTCCCTTCAACAAGTGATAGACATATTGGATAGACAGGACACACTTGACTGTGCTCAGGAATCTTTTGAAACTTCGCCAGCTGTGTGTAACATTAACCGGCCCGCCGGGCGCGCTCGCGCAACGCGGCCCGGTCAACTGCCCTCGCGGCCGTCCGCACAGCTGACGCCGCGCGCTAAGCCAGGTGTGCCGCGCCAGCCCACAAATGCAGTGAAATCATGCCCGCGGTGTGCTACTCGACATTCGCGTGAACATTGCCCGTCACGCCAAGCTATTTGCTTTTTCTGCCATAAGAAAGGACATGTTCAAAGTGTTTGCCAGAAAAAGCTCAGATCAGTCAATCACAATCATTCCAGGCCCTTTGCTTCGCGCCGGAATCGACCCAAGGACACTCAGGCTCGTGGACCTTCGCCTATGGACATTCATGTCGTTAATTCCACTTCGTCCAGTGACACTTTCTCTAACAGTGACTGTGATCGTCACACAAAAACTGTGCGTCGACGTCGCCGGAAATTACGTCAATTAGCAAGTGATTCTGTACCAGCGTCTGTTCCAATTGCACAAAACAGTCGCTCTTGTCGTCAGCAGGACAATAAACTTTTTGTGAACTTAGACTTTGAAGGCAAAGTGATACCATTCCAGCTCGATACCGGAGCTGCAGTTTCATTGCTCAATCACGACACGTACAAACAACTGGGCGCACCTCCGTTGCGTGCCGCAAATGTTAAGCTAACTACATATTCCGGACAGACAATTCCTGTGTTAGGACAGTGCAGCCTTCTTGCAACATACAAGGGACAAACAAAACTTGTGTCATTTTACGTTCTTCGTTCTTCTTCTGCAGTGAACTTGTTTGGTCTAGATTTATTTAAGTTGTTTAACATGTCTATTGTAAATCAGGTCCTATCAGTGAATCAGACTGTGCCTACAGACAGTGTTTCTCGGCTGTGTGACGAATTTGCAGACGTTTTTGCACCGGGCTTAGGTTGCGCTAAAAACTATGAAGCACATTTAGAACTGAAGGTAAACGCGCAACCGAAATTTTTCAGGGCGCGCAATGTTCCCCACGCATTGCGTGATGAGGTCGCAAGAACGTTACACGATCTCGAATCACAGGGTGTAATTGAACGTGTGCAAGCTTCTCTCTGGGCCTCACCCTTAGTCATTTTGCCAAAACCTTCCGGAAAATTGAGACTTTGCGTGGACTTCAAGGCCACAGTGAATCCACAGCTAGTGACTGCTACTTTTCCTTTGCCCCGCCCGGAAGATCTTTTTGCTAAACTGTGCCCGGGAAAATATTTTTCAAAGTTCGACTTAGCCGATGCGTACTTGCAAATACCGGTGGACGACGAATCCCAGCGCGTATTGGTGGTTAACACGCATCTTGGATTGTACCGCTTCAAAAGACTGCCTTTCGGGTGTGCATCCGCCCCTGCCTTGTTTCAGCAATATTTACAAACCATTTGTGCGTCGGTCCCTACTGCAGCAAACTATCTGGACGATATAGTGATCTCCGGACAGACAGAAGAAGATCATCTTGCGAATTTACGAACATTATTTCAGGTCTTGCGGCAAAATGGTCTTCGCTTGAGGAAGGACAAATGTGTGTTTTTTGCTCGTGACTTACCATACCTGGGACATGTCATTAATGCCCAAGGCATACATCCGAGTCCAGAGCACCTCCGTGCCATACAAGAATTGCCTTCCCCTCAAAATATGAAACAGCTACAGAGTGTGTTGGGTAAAATTAACTATTATCATAAATATGTGCGCAATGCCTCTTCCATTTCAGCTCCGCTTCATCGCTTACGCCGTAAAGGTGTTCCGTTCGTCTGGACGACGGAATGTGAACGCGCCTTTCGCCAGTTGAAATCGGCGTTGCTTTCTAATACTTGCCTTACGCCATTCGATCCCCAGAAACCCCTTTTGTTGATGGTAGATGCATCGGATTTCGGGATCGGTGCTGTGCTTGCGCACAAAGTTGGCTCCCATGATCGCCCTATTGCCTTTGCGTCCAAATTGCTCTCGTCTGCGCAAAGACATTATTCACAGATAGAGAAAGAAGCTTTGGCTCTCGTGTTTGGTGTTACTAAGTTCCATGATTTCTTGTATGGTCGTCACTTTACCATCATCACAGACCACAAACCTTTGACATCGCTTTTTCATCCGTCCAAGCCTGTACCTCCACGTACAGCGCAGAAATTCATTCGCTGGTCTATTTTCCTCTCGCAGTACCGCTACGATATCTTGTATCGGTCCACTGCTAAGCACGGAAACGCTGATGCGTTGTCCCGTTTGCCTGTTGCTGAGGATAAAGCATTCGATTCTTCCGAACTTGCTTGCATGTTCATTGATTCGGAAACCGATGAAGTGGTCGAATCGGTTCCGATTGATTTTCGTCGTGTCGCTACAGCCACAGCTGCTGACCCTTTCCTTGCTACTGTTTTACGTTTTGTTGCTACGCAATGGCCTTTGTCAAAGTCTCGGATCGAGGATCCGTTGGTTCGCCGATTTTTTGCTCACAAGGAGAGACTTTTTGTTCGACGTGGTGTTTTGTTGTTGCGTTCTGATAATGATCAGTCCAGAGTCGTGGTCCCACGTTCGTTACAGTCCTCTGTCTTACGGCTTCTTCACCAAGGACATTGGGGTATAGTGCGAACGAAACAACTTGCTCGTCAGCACTGTACTTGGTTCGGAATCGATGCTGCGATTACGAATATGTGTTCTTCGTGCCCGGCGTGTGCCGAACAACAGTCCGCACCGCCGCGGAAAGTCTTTGCGTGGCCAAAAGCCACTTCCCCTTGGCAACGCTTGCACATTGATTTTGCTGGTCCATTCTGGAATGCTCGATGGTTGGTTCTGGTCGACGCCTTCAGTAATTTTCCTTTTGTTGTCCGGATGTCTTCCACGACGTCCTCCGCCACCATCCAAGCGTTGTCTGCTATCTTTTGCATCGAAGGTCTTCCGCAGACTATTGTTTCCGACAATGGCCCACAATTCATGTCCGCAGAATTTCAGTCATTCTGCCAGGCCAATGGTATTCAACATCTGACATCCGCGCCGTTTTCGCCTCAGTCCAACGGTGCCGCTGAACGATTGGTCCGGACTTTCAAGTCACATATGTTGAAATTGAAAGAGTCGCATTCTCGGGAGGACGCATTGTTGCTCTTTTTGTCTTCGTATCGCTCTCAGCCCCGAGATGGTCGCTCGCCGGCTGAGTTGCTCCACGGTCGTCCTCATCGCACCTTGATGTCTTTGCTGCATCCGCCGCATCAGGTTCCTGTGCAGCGGCAGACTCCTGCTTTTGCTCCAGGCGACGTTGTATTTTATCGCCACTATCGCGGTTCACGGCGTTGGCTCGCAGGGCGCATTCTTCGCTGCCTCGGCCGCGCGATGTATTTGGTTTTGGGGGCCTCTGGTGAGGTGCGTCGGCATCTCAATCAGCTGCGCCTCTGTCGTCGCTCGGGTTCTGCCGCTCCCCGTCTGCTTTCAGCGACGGTGCCGTCCGGTCAGCGCCCTGGGGACCCATCTACTGGCTCGCCTCATCCCCAGGTGTTACCGACGATGCCTTCCATTTTGCCCCATGGCGACGCGCCGCCGCCGCCGCAGCAGCAGCAGCCGCCGCCGCCGCCGCTTGTTCTCCCGCCGGCGCCGCCCGCGTTCGACGCTTCGTTGCAGCCGCCAAGCGCCTCCCAGGGTCACGCGCCGCCGGTTGCTTCCCGTGACCAGCTGTCCTCCGCCATGGAACTCCCGCCCGCTCCGGACCACATGACGTCATCGCGCGTCGGCTACCCCGACGCCATGGAAGTCGACCCTTCGGTCCCTCCTGTCTTATTACGGGCGCATACACCGCATGTGGACGTGCACCCTGGACTAGTTTTGCAGGCGTTTCCTAGCTCCCCTCGGACCGGATGGCCGGGTGCGGGTGGCACAGCCTCGCCTGTTGTTAGGCTCCCCACCTCATCGCATACGTCAACATGTGGTCCTCCCCACGGCGGGCGGAAGCCTTATCTCACGACCGTTCGCCGATTTGCGGGGGAGGAATGTGGTGTCACCGCCAGACACCACACTTGCTAGGTGGTAGCTTAAATCGGCCGCGGTCCATGTAGTACATGTCGGACCCGCGTGTCGCCACTGTAATCGCAGACCTAGCGCCACCACCAAGGCAGGTCTCGCGATACGAGAGAGGACTCGGCCCCAGTTGTACGAGAACCTAGCTACCGCCCAGTTGTACGAGAACCTAGCTACCGCCCAGTTGTACGCGAACCTAGCTACCGCCCCAGTTGTACGCGAACCTAGCTATCGCCCAGTTGTACGAGAACCTAGCTACCGCCCAGTTGTATGAAGCCTTTCTCTCTCATTAGCCGAGAGACAGAATAGCCATCAGCTAAGTTAATGGCAACGAACTAGCAAGGCGCCAGTTGTATCAGTGCCTATAGCTTACGAGTATTCAAGAGAGATGTATTCCAAAGAACCATTAAAAGATAAGTAATAAGCATCTACATACTTTTCTTCTTATTCATTTATAAGTTCTCATGTTCCAGACTTCACGCCCGTCTGCTTTAGCCTTGCGTGCCCTATCGGCCACAGCGTTAGTCTAGCATTCCTTTTCAGCCATCAACATCACGGTGTCGGCCCAGCTACCGACACAACAGCAGTAATATTTTATAACAACTAATTAGTAATTGTGGACCGCACCACCTTCGCGTCAGCTGTCTTTAAAAAGTACACTCCTGGAAATTGAAATAAGAACACCGTGAATTCATTGTCCCAGGAAGGGGAAACTTTATTGACACATTCCTGGGGTCAGATACATCACATGATCACACTGACAGAACCACAGGCACATAGACACAGGCAACAGAGCATGCACAATGTCGGCACTAGTACAGTGTATATCCACCTTTCGCAGCAATGCAGGCTGCTATTCTCCCATGGAGACGATCGTAGAGATGCTGGATGTAGTCCTGTGGAACGGCTTGCCATGCCATTTCCACCTGGCGCCTCAGTTGGACCAGCGTTCGTGCTGGACGTGCAGACCGCGTGAGACGACGCTTCATCCAGTCCCTAACAAGCTCAATGGGAGACAGATCCGGAGATCTTGCTGGCCAGGGTAGTTGACTTACACCTTCTAGAGCACGTTGGGTGGCACGGGATACATGCGGACGTGCATTGTCCTGTTGGAACAGCACGTTCCCTTGCCGGTCTAGGAATGGTAGAACGATGGGTTCGATGACGGTTTGGATGGACCGTGCACTATTCAGTGTCCCCTCGACGATCACCAGTGGTGTACGGCCAGTGTAGGAGATCGCTCCCCACACCATGATGCCGGGTGTTGGCCCTGTGTGACTCGGTCGTATGCAGTCCTGATTGTGGCGCTCACCTGCACGGCGCCAAACACGCATACGACCATCATTGGCACCAAGGCAGAAGCGACTCTCATCGCTGAAGACGACACGTCTCCATTCGTCCCTCCATTCACGCCTGTCGCGACACCACTGGAGGCGGGCTGCACGATGTTGGGGAGTGAGCGGAAGACGGCCTAACGGTGTGCGGGACCGTAGCCCAGCTTCATGGAGACGGTTGCGAATGGTCCACGCCGATACCCCAGGAGCAACAGTGTCCCTAATTTGCTGGGAAGTGGCGATGCGGTCCCCTACGGCACTGCGTAGGATCCTACGGTCTTGGCGTGCATCCGTGCGTCGCTGCGGTCCGGTGCCAGGTCGACGGGCACGTGCACCTTCCGCCGACCACTGGCGACAACATCGATGTACTGTGGAGACCTCACGCCCCACGTGTTGAGCAATTCGGCGGTACGTCCACCCGGCCTCCCGCATGCCCACTATACGCCCTCGCTCAAAGTCCGTCAACTGCACATACGGTTCACGTCCACGCTGTCGCGGCATGCTACCAGTGTTAAAGACTGCGATGAAGCTCCGTATGCCACGGCAAACTGGCTGACACTGACGGCGGCGGTGCACAAATGCTGCGCAGCCAGCGCCATTCGACGGCCAACACCGCGGTTCCTGGTGTGTCCGCTGTGCCGTGCGTGTGATCATTGCTTGTACAGCCCTCTCGCAGTGTCCGGAGCAAGTATGGTGGGTCTGACACACCGGTGTCAATGTGTTCTTTTTTCCATTTCCAGGAGTGTATATCATGACTGTGGTAACAGAAGAGGATTACAATTATCCAGCTGTCAAAAAAATATAAACACGAAATATAGCTATCGATACAAGTTATTAAAAATTTGTATTCTGTACCGTAGCGCGTAAGATATTCTTTGAAATATCAAGTTATCGCTGCTCATCAACGAATTAAGAAATTTTTACACAAATTGTATGACTTTTATGAGCCTGCATGGTTAGATTAACGAATGTATGTTTATTTATGCTATCTAAACAGATACTAGTATTACAAAATGAACTGAAAGGAAATTATTTTCCTTGACAAGAATTTCAAATGTTTGTGGAGTTGTAAGGTGCGTGATTATTTAGTGGGCGTATGTTTTGAAATACACAACGTAGTTTTCGTGGATGGACATTTAAGGCATTTATTTTGAATATTATTTTCATTGAAATAATAGTGCTTACAGTTTCATGTGTAAAGTAGTAACACTGTTTCTCATTTTGTGTTGCAACGTATGTGGTCAGCCACAGTCTGAACCTACCTATATATTAGTTTCTGGATCTGCTTTGAATCCTGCACTATCGTACAGCTTTGGCGAGCTGACCTATCAGAACGCTGTCTTCTGATATGTTCTCTTTTACTGACGGCACATCTACATTTGAAAATCAAAAGTGCAAAGTACAATACCGACTGACTTCCTCCATACGAAGCTGATCTGAAGCACAGAACTTAAAAGTTTCACCTACGGCAGCATTTTGTAACTATTGTCAATTCGCATACGTGTGACTCTTAACGTGTGTAGTCGAGTTACCCGACTCTAAACAGTACTGTCGAAGATGTGTATTTCCACACACTGTTTCCTTGACGGTGTAACACTTATTTCTCTTTCAGCACGCGGACTCGACACTGTATTGTACGTTATGTTTCCGATTACAGTTCTTCTTCTACATTGTCCAGATGTCACACATATTGCAGTATGAAGAGAAACTCTGAAAGTTTTTTTTTTTGCAAACATGCGATATGACCCGTCAAACGTCAATAGGGTAATCGAATTCCAACCATACCCATTCCGGCATGGCATCGTCGACTGTGGCAGTCGCTTCCCATATTCTCTGCCGGAGTTCTGCTACATCACGTCGTAGAGGCGGTTCATACACCAGATCTTTAATGTGCTCCCACCGAAAAAAGTCACAAACTGGTGATCGGGGAAGCCATTTCATGAAACAGCTTTCCCGTTCTGTAGTATGGCCAATTCATCGATGCGGCAGCTCCGTGTAGAGGTGTTCACGAAATTCACGAAGAAAATTGGGTGGAGCCCCATCCTGCTGAAAGGTGAACGGAGAGTCCTGTTGCATTTGCGGCATCAGCCATTGCTGCAATTTGTCCAAGTAGGAATATCGAGTGACAGTTGTCTCAGTGAAGAAGAACAGTCCATACAGTCTTCGACGGCCAAGGCAAAAAAAACATTTACCTTTGCGGAATCACGCTAAAATTCATTGCATTCATGTGGATACTTTGTACCCCTGATTCGGCAATTATGCCTCTTCGCTTTCCCATTAGTTCGAAAAGTGACATCGTCCCTAAAAATTAAGCGATCAACAGCGCTATCCCCATCCTCATCCAACTGTTGCAACTGCGAACAAAACTCAAAACGCCTGTACTTGTCGTCGTCAAAAATGGCTCTGAGCACTATGGGACTCAACTACTGAGGTCATCAGTCCCCTAGAACCTAGAACTACTTAAACCTAACTAACCTAAGGACATCACACTGTAGTGTTCCCTTAATTATCTTCTCCTCATTAGCTATTGAAACAACCTCGCTTTGTAATGTAATTTTAATTTTCAGCCAAAGGCACATTCAACACATCGCCGAAAAATACACGTCTTTCGTATCAAGACAAGAGAGAGAGTCCTCCATTAGTTCTTAAAAACAAAAACCTATGCAAAAGTAAAAAAAAAAAAAAGAACAAAATTATTTATAAAATCGGTCGCTGGCGCAGCGCTCTTCTGCGTGCGCGATCGTAAATTATAACTTTGTATTGGCGGAGGCGCGGAAGTCAAAGTACCATTACAATGCCTCCTCTATTGACACGCTCTGCAAGCGAGCGTGGCAGTATAGAAAATTTACATAGATACATATATATATGAGAAAATAAGAAATTTACATATTAGAAAAAGTATTTCTGAGCACAATGCTCTTTGCATATCAGTCTTTGTATACAGTCTTTTTGGTGTGTATCTTCTTTAGGAGTCGTAACATTAATGTCTTTGAATTGCAGCGTATTATCGTTGCTTAGCACAGCTTTGAATTCAGTTCACATGATTCGTGTTTACAATCGAATGAATTCGAACAATAAATGTTTCTATTATATTGATCCAATGTCTTTAAACGTAGAATCGGATTCTGAGTGTGTGTGTACTGCCTGGATCTCTTGCGTGTGACTTGAAGAAAATCCAAAGTTTGTTCAATGTGTCAACACGAAATTGTAATCTCCAGCAGTCGAATTTTGGTGGCGTCTACCGGGGTATAAATGGTCAATGAGGGCACAGGAAACACCTCACTGCCTACGACAGGTGATGAGCTTGTCTTTTACACCAACCTGAAGACCTGCCGGCTTCCACAACACCATACACTTCAAAGCATATTGACACTACGTAAATATTGCTTGACCAGTGTTCCATCACGTTGGTTTCTTCTTTGCGTTTTCAGTCCCATTTATATGAATCATGTGCTACATGCACAAGTCCTTTGCAGCTCATTAACATCTCCTTAAAATACATTTCTTGATATAGTAAGTACATAAATATACAAATATATACAATTAAACATTACATGAGATAGTTACATTGTTGTCATATAGTACATATACAGAATTAAATGAAAAATATAGTCAATTTTTTACGTTACATTCAATATAATTGTGCTGACATGTGAATTACATTACATTCAGATTGAAATATACATTTTATTTATTTTATTTGTTAGCTTTTTTATCGTTACACTTGCCACATTTGAAGATAATTGTGGCAACTCGCTGGAATATTCAACTTAAAATTCATCTTGCCTCCTGGAATAAAATTTACACATATTTCAAGCTTCAAGCCCTCTGTAAGAGGATAGGTTCATGGGATGGTTGCTAACTACTTCATAAATACTAGTAAACTCATCCCCTACAGTGGACTACAGAAAATAAAATATGATAAATAAAATACATGTTAACTTAATATAACGTAAAAGTTCCTATACCTAATACCGTTTCTAAGTGTGGTGTCCCCACTATTGCTGTTTCTAAGAGTGGTACCTCTCTATTACCGTTTCTAAGAGTGGTGCCCCTCTAAATATCTTAGGATCCTACAAGTATGTACATCAGTGTGGTAAGTGTGTATATATATATATATATATATATATATATATATATATATATATATATATATATATATATATATATATATACACTTACTACTTACTTACTTATCGCGAATGGACCCAGAAGGATCACGCAAAGCTTTCTGACGTCGTTTCTTCCATACTTCTTTCATTCGTTCTCCATGTTTTCTTTTTCTTTCTTCTGTCCATTTTGTTCCTGGTCTCTTTAGTGCTTCCTTCTCCGACAATACAATCCACTTTTCCACCTTATTTCTAAAAGTTTTTCTATCTTTGACATCTTTAAGTTCAATATTTGCTTTTTGTAAATCTAATTTCACTTGGCTAATCCATGGTGTTGCTGATTTGACTTTTTCTATGTAAGTGAGAATTCTGTTGGTGAGTCGTGTGGGGGGAAGTCTAGTGACATGTCCATAAAATTTTAATCTTCGCCTTCTTATGTCTGCTGCCAGGTTTGATATAGTTTCTGTGGTTCTTCTTGATTGTATCCGGTATTCTTCTTGTGTTAATTTTGGACCTAAAATCTTTCTCATAATTTTGAGTTCTTCTTTTAGTATTTTTCCTAAATCACATTTTGTGTGGAGTGTGAGCGTTTCACTAGCATATAGTGGTGCTGGCTTAATTACTGCGCAGTAGTGTCTGATTTTTGTGTTCGAGGAGATGCATTTTTTATTGTATTTCATGTGTCATACCATATGCTCTCTTCATTTTCTGTTGTCTGATCTTCTGTGCAACTTTCTCTCCTCCGGTTGGCTCCAAAATTTCACCTAGGTATTTAAAATGTTTTACTCTATTTATTTTTCCATATTTTGTGTTCAAACTGTGTATATAGAATTTCGTACAGAAAAATTCTGTTTTTTGAAACTAAATTTGTTAACCTACTTTATCCGTGCATTCCTTAAGGATCTCTATTTGTTTGGTGGCGATATCTTCATCATCTGCAAGTATGGCCAAGTCGTCCGCGAATGCTAAACAAGATATCTCCACGTTGTCTTTGGTTCTACCAAGATGGATTGGTTTCCAGTAGGATTGATTTTTTAATTCTTTTTCCCATTCCTTAATGACTTTATCCAGGACTATATTAAACAGAAGTGGAGATAGCCCGTCACCTTGACGTACTCCAGTTTTTATGAGAAAAGGTTCAGAGATTTCTCCCCTGAATTTAACTTTAGATACAGTGTCTGTCAGTGATTCTTTGATAAGCCTTAGTGTTTTGGAGTCAAGTCCAAGTTCCTCTAAAATGTTAAACAAAGATTGCCGGTCAATTGAGTCATAGGCTTTCTTAAAATCTACAAATGTACAAATTATGGGGGCATTTCTAATTGCTTTGTGTTTTAATATTGTCTTTAAATTAAATATTTGTTCTATGCATGAGCGACTGGAAAGGAAGCCTGCTTGATAATCACCAATTTGGCGTTCCAGCTGCTCTTGTGTTCTTTTCAGCAGGCACGTTGAGAGAATTTTGTAGGTGACTTGTTAAAGTGAGATTCCCCTGCAGTTATTGACATTTGTTCTGTCTCCTTTTTTATGTAACGGGTGAATAAGGGCACGTTTCCAATCCTCTGGTAATTTTTCTGTTTCCCATATTTTTGTTATTATTTTTGTGAGCTCTTGCAACGTCTTTGGTCCTAGGTTTTTTAATAGCTCTGCAACAATGCCATATTCGCCAGATGTTCTATTATTTTTTAAGTTTTTAATGTGACATTTGATTTCCTCCTGTGTTGCTGGTAATGAATCCGGTTGAGCGTTCGCACTGATTTCTTGCGGAAACCTTAAACTAGGTTCTGGGCAATTTAGTAGGTTACAAAATTATTGAGCCAATACTTGACAGTTTTCCTGGTTTGTTAGGGCTAATTTACCATCTGGTTTTCTGAAACATAAATTTTGAGGGATATATCCTCGTATTTTATCTGCGAAAGTTCTATAGAAGTCTCTTGTATTAAAGTTTTGGAAATATTCTTCTATGGCATCCAGTTGTGCCTTTGTGTACTTCCTTTTTGCTTGCCTAATATATTTTGAAACCTGTTTTCTAACCTCGTTAAATAAATGTAGACTTTCTTGTGATTTTTTACTGTTATATTCTTGAAATGCCTTTTTTCTCCTTTCCAATGCATTTTCACAGTCTGAATCCCACCAAGGGTGTTTGAATATCTTTTTCAAGGGAATAGTTTCCTTAGCTATTCACGTGATTTTAGAATGAAATTCTTCCCATGTGTTTGCCTTTTCCTTCTCCCATTCTTCTCTTACTTTAGATTCTTTAATCTTCTTGGTGTCATATTTCTGTATCTCTGTTTTCTTCTGATGACTTCTTCGTGCTGTAAACTTGTTTTTAATTCTAGTTAGGTAATGGTCTGAATCAATGTTTGCTCCTCTGCATACTTGGACGTCGTAAATTTCTTTTTGTACTGGGTATGAAATCGCCACATGATCTATTTGAAACTCGCCAATTTGTTGTATAGGAGATCTCCATGTCTTTTGTTTTCTTGGACATTTTCTTAGAGATGTTGACATTATCTTCAGGTTATTCTGCTTACATAGTTCGACGAGCCTTGTACCATTTTTATTGGAAAATTTATGTGCAGGATATTTCCCTATGGTTTTTTGATGGATTTTCTCTCTACCAATTTGGGCATTAAAATCGCCGAGTAGAACTTTTGTATCATCTTTTGGAATCTTGGCCATTATATTCTCCAAATTTTCCCAGAACTTTTCTGTTTCTATGGGGTTTATATATATATATATATATATATATATATATATATATATATATATATATAGTTCAAGTCAATCATGTTCCTATAAAGTTTGTGTAGTTCATCTCCTTCCTTTCATGAGTATCAAGCAATATAAATAAATGTTTTACTTAATAAATAAATAAATCTTCTTAGATAATTGCTGCTGCGTTCCATGGTGTATATCCATTCTGTATTTACCTTGTGGTACCTGTAAAATTCTATTCATAAATAAATATTTGTGTATGTCTCTCCATACTGTCAGATAATCACGAATTATGTACTGTCAAATATTTCATCAACATGTATAAATTTTTCTAAGGGAGGAATGAGTAGAGTATGAGCCGCAACAGAGGACTGACGTTTTGTTTTCTCCTTATTCTCCATTCTATTTAATGGAGCATTAGTTCAGTTCAGTAGATGAGCTTTAATTATGTCATTAGATGACTGTTAAATATGTTCTCTTAAATAATTCTTCCAATCTGAAGTGTCAAGCCTACATAACTCCAAAAATTTCATTACACGTTCCCATTAGATTAGTGTTAAAGTGTTATAGATTTAAATCTTCTGGTATATTTCCAACAGTGGCTGCTGTAAATAATTCATTCCACATAGATCCATACTTTCACCTTTAGTTATAAGAATATATAAGACACCACATAAGTTATTATCTCGGGCATACCAATCTTTCAATAAATAATATTCTTTCCACTACTTTCATTCTGTATTCCATGAGTACATATGATATAGCGTTCAAATCTAGTATCTCTCCTCTCAACATATTCTCAATTACTCATAACATTCTCACCTATCCATTATTCATTCTTCACAAAATAACATATACTTATTCCTCAGCATTATATATATTTTCCTCTTATTCATCACCACTTACTTTTTACTTCAACAACAACAACAATAATAATAATAATAATAATAATAATAATACCCTTTTCTCATCTTGTATTCCATTTACCTCTCTCCGTATTACTATTTGTCCTCTTATTAAACTAAAATTACATTCACTCATCTCATTCAGTCACTCACATCACTCATATCAACTTTACTATTATCACATGCCTCCTAAAGAAAATAATTCTGTTCAGTTCTCTGCCTCCTCTAATGTGTATATGCCTCCTCTAATGTGTATACGCCTCAATAGCAACACCTCTTATAACCAATATTAACTATTGAATGGTTCACATTGCTTTCTAGACTTACCTGCAATCATTAGATTGTAAGTATCTGTATAACTTGAATGTAGGCTCATCTCATAACTGTATATCATATTAATTATCTTCTCCTCATTAGCTAACATTTTACTGCATGTATTTTTTCAAATGTCTGTGTGGATGTAGACCTCTGGGTTCATGTGTTAATGGATATTCTAATGAATAACAGCCAGGGTGTGGAATATTTGCAATTCGGTATGGTCCAGATTATACGATGTTCCATTTCCTGTTTAAATGTTTCAGTTTTGTGGGTTTAGGATGTGTTCTTAGTAAAACTAACTCATCAACTTGAAATGTTTGTGCTTTCCTGACACCTCTGTCATATTTCTGCTTTCTTTCCTTAGCTTTGTCACATAATGTTGTGTAAGCTTGTCTTACCTTTTCTTCTAAACTAACATGATTTGTTGTTGCTGTAAATTTAGGTAGAGGGTCTGTCCATTCATTTCTTTCTGTTTTATCCATAATTAATTCAGTTGGTCAAATATCGGCTGTTTGGTTGATGACATTACCTCGCGTCGCATTGGGAGTTCCGTTAGGTAGAATTGAGGGTTGCTGTATTGCATGTGTCGTGGCGGTGGTCCATTGTGATTTCCCCATACATTATTTCGCCCATGACTGTAACTGGTATTGTCATTACTGTTATTCCTGCAATATATGTTTGATGTTGTTTCTCTGAAAATATCCTGGATGGTACCTGTTATCCTCTCTTCTTTGATCTCTATGATTTCGGTTCCTTCTTGTGTTGTTGTTATTTTGAATATAACTGTTATTGTTCTGATTGTAATTACTATTCGGATAACCATTATAGTAATAATTACTGTTTCCTTACCAATGCTGCAAGTTGTTTCTCCTAATATTGAATGGACTTGTCCCAGTGTAGTGCGAATTGTTTCTTTGAGTGTTTTGTTGTGGTGTCGGAGGCGGATTCCAATAGCCTCTGTCATTTCTGTTGTGTGTACGCGAATTGCTTGGATGGGTCGGATACAATTGATTGAAATTCCTGATCTCATCTCTGTAAACAACATCTATCTCATCAACATAACTAAAAAAATTCTTTATGTTGTCCTCGGACACTCCTATTAATTTATCACGGTAAGTAAATGGTAAGTGGCTTTTAAGTGTTCTAATTACGTCTGGTAAATCTGCTGGTTTTTTCCAATATAATGTTTTGTCTAGGTAGCGTTCAAAGTATTGTAGTAAAGTCTCTTTCTTCGGGTTGTAAATTTCTGTATTGTATACTGCTCGTTTTAAACTTTGCTGTTCTGTGATCGACCAGAATTTCTCAAGAAACACTTGTTCAAACTGTTCAAATGTTAAACATCGTCTTTTAATTGCTGCTTGCCACTTAGCTGCTCTTCCACGTAACAAATTTGTAACATATCGAATTTTATCGGCTTCTAACCAATGTCTCGGGAAAATACCATCAAAAGAGCGGATGAAAACAATCGGATGCACTTTGTCTTTCTCATCACATGAAAATGTCTGAAAGTATCCATGTCGTACTAATGTTTCATCAGCTACTCCAGAAGGTATTATGGGTCCTGCATTTTGTGTCAAACTGTGCATAGTATGTGGTGATGTCTGACAGTAATTTTGATCTTGTGGTAGCATTGAAATGGTTCATTGGGATTTGTATCACTCATTGGTAATTCTATTTTCGGCCGTGTGCTGGGTCTAGCATTATTATGATTCTCATTTATGTTTTGGTTGCCTGTTATGGGTTTTGGTATCACTGACGAACTTGGTATTACATTTTCTTTAAGTTTACGTACCTCTTTCTGAATATAATCTGTTTCTCCCTTTACTTGTTCCTTTGTCTTATCTAAAATGATCTGTGTCATTGTCTCAAACTTCTCATCTAAATAATCATCACATAATTTGCATTCACGTACAAGTTTTTCTGCTAGAGTTGTGTCATTCTTTAAAGATGCTACATCTGCTCTGTCTTCAAGCTTTTCTAACTTTTCCTGTAAGGATTTCTGCTCCAATGTTACATCATTTAATTTGTCTGAAAGGTCTGTAATCGTCAGGTCTAAGTGTTCTTGGTTTGTTTTTACGGAATTGTGTGACTGTCGTAATTCGTCAACTTGGGTACTGGTTTTCTGTTGTTCAAAAACTAATGTTAACAATTTCTCATTACATCGCTGTAAGTCAGTTTTTGTCTCGTCACTGAATTCCAAAAATACCTTTTCTTGTCTCGTAACCTTGTCTGATAAGTCAGTAAATTTCCTTCCAAGACTACTGGTGGTTTCTGTCAAGTCGGCAATTTGTCTCGATTGTTTTTCAAAATTTTGTTTTATGTCCCGTGTCAGTTCATCGAATTTAGTGTCAAATTTCCCAATGTCACGTTTTAAATTGTCGTGTAAAGCGTCAAATCTTTTGTCTAAAGTGTCAAATTTTCTGTTTGGGTCACCAAGTAACTTTAGAATCTGGTTGAGCATGTCAGAGTCCTGTGTCTTAGTTTCGCCATTTTTTCGTGTCTGATTGATGTCTGGTTCTGAAGTTAACGTTGTCAATGTCACGTTTTGTCGCGTAGTACTCACTCTCCATTCGCCTGTATATCTGTTTAAATATAGGGGTTGTTGTCTTCATCGATCCGGTAAAATTATGTCTTGAACATCCTCACTATTAAGTTCAATATTCATTTGACTGTCGGACATGTTTTGCAATGTGTCACTTTCACTAAGCTCGTCCGCGGAAACAATTTCTACGCGTCTAGCGTCCATCTTGCGATTATCGTAATTAATTGCAAATAAAATTTTCCAATGGTAAAGAAAAATTTTTTAAATATGATATGTTGAAATCTGAAATTTCTCTTATGGAAATGGATATTTCTATATGATTTCTAATTAGAAATTGAATTATTAAATTGGTACTGAAATTTCCCTCTCACAAATAAATGGCTGTGGATATGCTCTTCACTTATCATTTGCAATAATAGTAGTAAATCAATTTTAACTACAATTTGAAAAAATAATTTCGAAATAAATGGATCGGAATAAAGGAAGTACAGATGGTTGCTTGAATCTAGAAAAAATGTAAATTTCTGTACTCACCAATTTTTTTTCAGTCTTATGTTGCAAATGTAGCGTCAAATATACAGTTTTCAATCCAAAATTTTTCTTTCGCGTCCATGCAAATTATTTTATGGAACGTTATCCTTTTCCCTTTTTTTTGTACCAAATTAATTTCCTCAACATGAAAATGAAAATTAACACGAATTAATAACAGGGAATACAATATTGTTGTAAATTTCATGCACGTAACGTTACAATTGAAATGAATGAGACTTAGTCCAAATTCATTTTCTGATGCTATTAAGTGGTTAAAATTAGATAAAATGTCCAAAATTTATAATAACTGCACTTGTATCAAATCCAAACTGCACTTGTGTCAAATCCAAACTTCACTAGTATCAAATCCAAACTGCACTAGTATCAAATCCGAAGATTGCAAGTCCTGTCACCAGGACGCCAATTGTAGTGTTACCTTTATTATCTACTCCTCATTAGCTATTGAAACAACCTCGCTTTGTAATGTAATTTTAATTTTCACCCAAAGGCACATTCAACACATCGCCGAAAAATACATGTCTTTCCTATCAAGACAAGAGAGAGAGTCCTCCATTAGTTCTTAAAGACAAAAACCTACGCAAAAGTAAAAAAAAAAGAACAAAATTATTTATAAAATAGGTTGCTGGCGCAGCGCTCTTCTGCGTGCGCGATCGTAAATTATAACTTCGTATTGGCGGAGGCGTGGAAGTCAAAGTACCATTACAACACACATCCATGCCCGAGGCATGATTCGAACCTGCGACCGTAGCGGTCGCGCGGCTCCAGACTGTAGCGCCTAGAACCGCTCGGCCACTCCGGCCGGCACTTGTCGACGTCACTCAGCTTCTGCAGTAGCTCCAATTTAAATGGTTTCATGGACAGCCACTGTCGCAGGACTTTCCACGCTGTCATTGGAGGCATTTCGAGTTCACGGAATGACGTCGCACCGATTGCTTTGGACTGCTTATGAATGTCTCTCATACGCACTGAAAATTCACTTCACTTACACTGGGACACCGCTTCTCTTTGCCGGACACAAGCAACCCATCGTAACGAATTTGTTGTGCCAGTGGTAAATGGCATTCGTTGTTGGTGGCTTCTTACAGTACTTGGTTCTAAACATGCGTTGAAAAGCTGTAGCATAATTGTATTTGTCGAACTCCAACACACAAAAACCTCGCTCCGCACCTGAACTCGCCAAGTTTGCGTTGTGGAAGAAATACTTTCAGGGTTTCTCTTCAAAATGACATATGTGTGATATCTACACAATGTTTGGTTCTTGTGCAATAAATAATTGAAAGTGTTCCGATAGTCACCGCTAGTCGCAAATATGACGAGTTCAGGTGCGGAGCGAGCTTTCTGTGTGTTGGAGTTCGTACACCCGTATTTCCACATTAGTTTAACAGGTTATTACTATTTACGGAAGCCAGTCCGTATCTATTCACATAGCAAAGTGTTCCACAGACTGAAGCTACTGAACAACAACCATGATGCTGTTTCTCCATCAAATATCATAAATAATTCAATGTTCCTTTCTGTAAACGAACCGAGTGATGCATTACTTTTGCTCTTTCATACTCATAACCATCTCGTCGACATGCATCAATATTTTGGAACATATATTGTGTTCGAACATTATGAATTGCCTCGAAGAGAGCGATCTATTTTCACACAGACAAAACGGATTTGGAAAACATCATTCTTGTTAACCGCAACTAGGCCTTCACTCTCACGAAGTTTTGATCTCAAATTTGTTCCGTATCTCTAGATTTCAATAAGGCTTTTGAAACTTTTACCACTCGAGCGGCTTGTAGTACAATTTGCATGCTTATGGAATATAGTCTCAACTATGCCACTGGGTTTGTGATTTCCTTTCAGACGCAAAGTCATCCAGTAAAACAGAAGTAAGGTACTGTGAGTAGCGGGCGTGAGTCGTGCTTCGGTAGCTCAGATGGTAGAGCACTTGCCCGCGAAAGGCAAAGGTCCCGAGTTCGAGTCTCGGTCGGGCACACAGTTTTAATGTGCCAGGAAGTTTCATATCAGCGCACACTCCGCTGCAGAGTGAAAATCTCATTCTGGAAAAAATAGAAGTAGTTTCTTGCGTTTCCCAAGGTAGTAATATACGCCCTCTGCTGTTGCTTATGAATCTGTAAACGATTCAGTAGATAATCTGAGCAGCAGTCTCATGTTGTTAGCGTTTATCGTCTACGGAAGTCATCAGAAGATCAAAACAAATTGCAAAGCGATTTAAATAAGATATTTGTATGGTACGAAAATTGGCAGTTGACCATGAATGAAGTGTGAGGTCAGCCACGTGAGTGCTAAAAGCAATACGTTAAACTTCCGTTACACGATAAATCAGTCAAAAGTTATAAACATCGGTTCAACTAAATACCCAGGAACTATAATTACGAACAACTTAAACTGGAAGGAACAATTAGAAAATGTTGTGGCGAAGGCAAACTAAAGACTACATCTATATCATACTCCGCTAGCCACCTAATGGCGTTTGGCGGAGCGTACTTTCTGTACCACTACCTGATCCCTCCAACCATATTCCACTGGCGAGTAGTGCGTGGGATCAATGATTGTCCGTAAGCTTCTGTATTGGCTGTAATTTCTCGAATTTTTTCCTCATTGTCAATAGGCGAAATGTATGTCGGCAGATTGATTTTATTTTACTTGATTTTGTGAGGGAAGCAAAACCAACATTGGTCAAGCCCGCTGCTGCCCACGCCGAAACAGTTTGTATTGTGCAGTATCATTCTCTGTACTGCTCTGATAGACACAATTTCTTCAAGTCTGGTTCATCCGATTATTCCGTGTCTTTCAATCCCAATGTCTCGCATTCGAAGATCAAATGTGATGCAGTTTCCTCGCACACACCACACATCCTACAATTGCGTTCTTCTTGTACACACACTAACAAAAGTTTGAATCACGACAGTTAAGAGAACGGAACTTGCACAGGAAATTGGAATAGAGATCAACATAAACATCATTTCCGCACATTTCATTGTTCATGAAAGCCACACTTTCCATGTTGTATCACCGTACAGCGAGACCTTTAGAGGTGGTGGTCGAGACTGCTGTACACACCGGTAGCTCTGATACCCAGTAGCATATCCTCTTGCACTGATGCATGCCTGTATTCGTCGTGGCATACTACTCCATAGTTCATCAAGGCACTGTTGGCCCAGATTGTCCCACTCCTCAACGGCGATTGGGCATAGATCCCTCAAAGTGGTTGGTGGGTCACGTCGTCCATAAACAGGCCTTTCAACCTATCCCAGGCATGTTCGGTAGGGTTCATGTCTCGACAACATGCAGGCCACTCTAGTCGTGCAATGTCGTTATCCTGAAGGAAGTCCTTCACAAGATGTGTACGATGAGGCCTCGAATTGTCGTCCATCAAGACGAATACTCGCCAATGTGCTGCCGATATGGTTGCACTATCGATCAGATGATGGCATTAATGTATCGTACAGCCGTTACGGTGCCTTCCATGACCACCACTGGCGTACGTCGGCCCCAAATAATGCCACCCCAAACCACCTTTCTACACTCTCTGGAGAGTGTGTCCAAGGTATGCGGCCTGACCGGATTGCTTCCAAACACGTCTCTGACGATTGTCTGGTTGAAGATATATGCGACACTCACCGCTGAAGAGAACGTAATGACAATCCTGAGAGGTCCACTCCGCATGTGGTTGGACTCATAAATACTGCGCTGCACGGTGCCATGGTTGCAATGGATCTCGCCATGGACGTTGGGAGTGAAGTTGCGCATCATGCAGCCTGTTGTACACAGTTTGATTCATGTGGTTGCACGAAAAGCGTTATTCAACATGGTGACGTTGCTGTCAGGGTTCCTCCGAGCCATAATACGTAAGTAGCCGTCATCCACTGCAGTAGTAGCCCTTGGGCAGTCTGAGTGAGGCATGTCGTCGACAGTTCCTGTCTCTCTATATCTCCTCCATGTCCGAACAACATCGCTTTGGTTCACTCCGAGACACCTGGACATTTCTCTTGTTGAGAGCCCTTCCTGGCATAAAGTAAAAATGTGGACGCGATCGAACAGCGGTATTGACCGTCTAGGCATGTCTGAACTACAGACAAAACGAGTTGTGTACCTCCTTCCTGGCGGAATGACTGGAACTGATCGGCGGTTGGTCCCCCTCCGTCTTCTAGGCACTGCTCATGCATAGTTTCTGTACATCTTAGGGTATGGCTAATTACATCACTGAACAGTCTAAGGGACCGTGTCTGTGATACAATATTCACAGTCGACGTCTCTCTTGAGGAGTTCTGGGATCCTGGATGATACAAAACTTTTTTTTGATGTGTGCATTATCCCCACTGTATGTAGTTGTTTCTTGAAATTCCCATGGCCCGTCAATAGTCCAACAATAAGTTTCATTTGTCCCCTGTTCAAGCCCAGGATTGAGAGACTTCTCGTAGAACATGGCTTCGGCATCGATACCTTGACATGTTTTTCCTTTTGGACGTTAGCCCAATATTCTACGTGCTGTCTCCTTGTCCTGTCTCGTAGTTTCATTTTGATCATCATCTTGGTGATTGTCAGGACAGGTCCCAATCCTGGCCAACCTATCGTCTTGCTCATTACCACTAATCCCTGATTTACCAGGGACCCACAGTAGGTTTACCCCATTGCTTACCTCCAGCTCCACAAGACCTATGTGGCACTCTGTCACGATCTTTGATCATGTTTCAGAGGCCACCAGTGTTTTCAGGGCTATTTGGCTGTCTGAATAAATGAAAATGCTACGACCCCTGTAGCACCTCCGCAAGTTCTCCTCCACGCTCTCCCTAATAGCCGTATTCCCTATAGAGACAGCACTCTCGAGCCTTGACTGCACACTGTATACCTCGGCCCCAACACATTGGCCTGTTTTCGGACTTTCAGTGAACCAGACTATGTCGCCATCATGGTGTCGAAGTTTGTTCTCCCAGAGCTCTCTACTTCCAATTACTACACTGAAAGGCTTGTTGAAGCAGCTGGGAGTTATTATGTAGTTGGCCATCATTTCCCCAACTATATCTATGTCTACCTCACTCATTGTTTTACTGTGAGATCCTGGATACCCCAGCGACTCTCAGTTTTTCCAGTCTTTACCCTCTGCGCTCTAGCTGCTGCCTCCATCTTTACCCACAAGTATAATGGGGGTATGCCCAGCATGGTTTCGATCCCAGAAGTGTGTGTGCTGCTAATTCCGACTGTAATGGCTAAGGAGGCCAATCTCTGCACCTTAGGAAGCTTCTTAGCAGCTACCTGCTGTTCTACCTTTTTCCATCGCCTTGTAGCCCCATAAATAATCATATTATTATTATTATTATTAAGCATTACAATCCATGAAGGCTTTTTGCTGCAGAATGGACAATGTTGAACCACTTTGCTCTGTCTTTACAAGTAATTTGCCACTGTCTGTCATGTCCTAGTTTTCTGAGATCGTCTTGAATATTGTCCAAGTATCTCATGCGTGGGCGTCCAAGAGGTCGTCTTCCGGTGGGAATCTCTTCAGTCACTTTCTTGATGGTCCTGTTTGGTGGTGCTCTGATGACATGCCCTATCCATTTCAGTCTTTTGGCTTTAATTTTGGCCACTATATCGGAGTCTTTATATAATTTGTAAATTTCATTGTTATTTAGCAATCTCCATTCATCACTGATCCTATCTCTTATGGGTCCAAATATTTTTCTCAAAATTTTTCGTTCAAATACTCTTAATCTGTTTTCCTCTTTTTTTGTGAGAGTCCAGGTTTCAGATCCATAGGTGAGTACTGGTATAATCAATGATTTGTATACTTGTAGTTTGGTGTTCCTAGAAATTAACTTGCTTTTGAAAACTGTCAAGAGACTATAGTAGCATTTGTTAGCCTTCTGAATTCGTGATTCTATTTCAATTTTTATGGAGTTGTCAGAGGTTACTATTGTACCAAGGTAATTAAATTCATTTGTCTTTGTGAAAGCTGTGTTATTAATTTGCAGTACATTATTATTTGATGGATAGCGGGATAAGATAAAGTACATTGTTTTGTCTGTATTCAGCTGGAGGCCTGTGCCATTTGTGGCTTTAATTAATTGTGCTGTAAGAAGCTTCAAATCATTCTCACTGTCAGATAATAATGCAATGTCATCAGCGTATGCTACAATGTTAATTTTGCTTTCCAGTTGTGCTCCAATTTGTAGTAACTTTACTTTTTGGATTATTCTATTGATTACTATGTTAAAAAGAACTGGTGAGAGTGAATCCCCTTGTTTGACTCCAGTTTTAACCTCAAAGTCTTCAGAAAGTTTGCTAGCTACTTTTATTTTGTATTTTGAGTTTAAAGTGCAAGATTTTATTAAATTTATCAATTTGTTAGGGATGCCAATCTGCCTCATGCACTTCCATAAATATTCCCTGTTGATACTGTCAAAAGCTTTTTTAAAATCAATGAAAAGCATATGTACATTTTGATTGAATTCATATTTCTTTTCACCCAACATCCTTAGGACATATATATTGTCAATAGTCGATCTGTTAGGTCTAAATCCACATTGGGCATCATCTAGGGAGTCTTCAACGTAAGGGCTTATCCTTGCTAACAGTATATTTGTCAGAATTTTATATGTTGTGTTTAGTAACGCAATTCCTCTGTAGTTTGAACAATTTGTTGGGTCCCCCTTCTTGTATATAGGGCACACAACTACTTCTTTCCAATCATGTGGGACCTGTTCCTGCTTCCAGATGTTGGTGATGATTTTGTGTAAGCAGTTTACAAAAGGAAATTTACTGAGCTTCCATATATCTGTGTCTATACCATCACTTCCAGGAGCTTTATGTCTCTTCAGCTTCTTGATGCTTTCTTTAATTTCTGCTAAGCTGGGCTCTTCGTCCGATGGGTCAGCAGTAAGATATTCATTGTCATCTTCCTGAGAGACGCTTATAGTTGGAGCATTTAGTAACTCATTAAAATATTCCTTCCATCTGTTAGCAATGTCACTTCTTTCTGTTAGCAAGGAGCCATCTGGGTCTGTTATGAACTGTCCATAATTTTTTATATTCCCACTTTTAAACATATTTATGCTCTTGAAAAATCCTCTGGAGTCTGTGGTACGGTCATTCTCAGCTCTTTTTAATTTGTAATTCATAAAATCCCTTTTCTTTTTCCTAATGAGTTTCCTGGCAAGTTTCTGTTTCTCTTCAAAAATAAGTTTGTTTTGTGTTATTGGTTTTTGTAGGAATTTTTCCCTTGCTAATTTTCTATCTTCGATAGCGTTCGAGCACTCGGCATCAAACCAGGGGTTCTTAGTTGTAGTAAAATGTCCCAAAACTGAGGTAGTTGCTCGTGTGATATTTTCTTTCAGAGCGTTCCAGGCTTGATTAGTATCATCATTGTTAATTTTACTTTCCACTTCAGGTTTGTGTGTTTCTAATTCTCTAATGTACTGGTTGAGAATGTTTGGGTTTTTCAGTTTCATTGTATTAAACCTAGGAACACCATTTAATTTAGACCATTTATGTCTTGAGAGTGAGATCTTGAACTTGGCTTTTACAAGAAAGTGATCCGAATCACAGTCTGCTCCCCTTTGACTTCTGATATCATGTATGCATTTATGATGTTGTTTTTCGATTAATACATGATCAATTTGATTTTTTGTGATGCCATCTCTTGAAGCCCATGTTTGTTTATGTATATCTTTATGTGCAAAATATGTACTTTTGATCAACATGTTTTTGGAAGTGGCAAAGCTAATAAGTTTTGTTCCGTTTTCATTACTCTGCTGATGTAGACTATGAGGTCCAATTGTAGGTTTATAATGATTTTCATGTCCTAACTTGGCATTGAAATCTCCTAGAATTATTTTAATTGAATTTTTCGAGAATGTATCATATACCTGTTCCAATTTGTTGTAAAATTCTTCTTTAATATTGTCCTCTTTATCCTCTGTTGGAGCATGGCAATTTATAACATTTAAAGTCTTATATTTGCATTGAATCGTAATGTGAGATATCCTTTCATTCACTGCCTCAAATTTCCTAATAAAAGGTAACAATTTGTTGTTTATTATAAATCCTGTCCCTAGTGCATGTATTTGTGTATCATTTCCCCCATACATTATTGTATACTTATTTTTGTTTATACTTCCATTACCCGTCCATCTGGTTTCTTGTACTGCAACTAAATCCATTTTATACCTTTCAAGTTCCTGTATGACATTTATCAGTGATCCTGATCTATAGAGACTTAATACATTCCATGTTCCCATATTCATAACCTTTAAATTTTGCAAGTTCGTCATCAAGTTTGGTGGCCCAGCATTCTTGTCATTCTGATTCGTAGCAATCCATTTTCTCCTACAGGATCCTGTGATTGGGTCGCTGGCCCTAAGCACAACCCCCAACCTGGAGGACCAGGGTCTTGATTTCGGGGATGCCTACCCCTAGAGCAGTTGCTTTCACTTCAGCTAACGAACTTGCTCTGCCCGGCCTGTTGGTCCGCGGGAGATATTTGATTTCCCTCCTACCACCCATATCTGGGAGGCGTTCCCCGATCCGCCACCTGGGGACGCGCCCTCTAGGAGTTACAGGCTCTCCCGAGGGCATAAATAATCATAGGTCTTACTATTGTGGTGTATATCCAGTACAGTATGGTACCACAAGCTCTCCTGGTACTCATTAGAGTACCTTCCGCCTTGGAACAAGTGCTCCTTATGTGAGAGGTCCACTATTGTTTCTCAACCAGGATTACCCCTCGATATTTCACTATCCCCTCCACTCTCAGAAGTTCATAGAAAAGCTTGAAATTCCCAAATGTGTGTTGGATGTGCCTCCTCATAAATCGTACTACAACAGTCTTCTTAAAACCGACTGTTAGATCATGTTTCCTGCACCAGTTTTGCACAATGTTCTATGCTCCTTGTGCCATAGCTCTGACTGTACTTAAAAATTTGCTAAGTACGACCGTATCAAGATCGTCTGCTTATACCTGGCAAAAGTACTTTCTGGAGTTTAACTCTACAGTGTGTTGATTCACGACAAGGTTCCACACTAGAAGGGAGAGGACCTCTCCTTGTGGACAGCCTCTGGTGGTGTTGAATACCATTTTTCCTTGCATCATGATGGCTTCTACCTTTCTACCACTAAGCATGGCTCTAATCCATCTTCGAATGGTGGTCTCCAAGCCATGCACCACTGCTGCATTAACCATGGATTAAAAGGTCATGTTGCTAAAAGCCACTTCGAGGTCCAAGAATATGCAGAGGGCTATTTCCTGAAAGTCTAGTGCTTTATCCATCATCCCAACAAGTTGGTGGAGTGCAGTTCCACTTGATTTTATCCTAGTTACCCTCCTATCCCTAACATGCACATTGACCAGTTTTTCTAATGTTTTAAGAAGAAAGGAGGACAGACTGATTGGTCTAATGTCCTTGGCCTTGGTATGATCAATTCTCCCTGGCTTTGGAATGAAGACAACCTTCACTGCCCTCCAGACGTTAGGAATGATTCCTGCTGCTAGGCTAACCCTAAATAGCCTGCGTAGCAATCTAACTACGTTGACTCCTGCTTTTTGTGGGAGAACTGGAAAAACTCCATCTGCGCCAGGTGACTTGAATGGTTGGAATGTTCCCACCGCCCATTGTATTTTACTATGACCAACACATTCTCTGGCAGATTTCCAGTTCGCCCTTCGAATACCTGAAAACTGATATCTCACAGGGAACTCGTCCTGGTTTATGTTGTCTGTCAGAGAACATTGAGGAAAATGAGTATTGAGGAGTAGTTCTAGCGTTTCATGTGCTGTCACTGTATACTCCTCATCTCTTTCCTTAAAGTTGCTGCTGGATTAGGATTAGTTGGTATCCTAGTGAGGATTTTGTGTAGTCTGTCCTGGATAGCTGTATCTTCTACCTCCTCACAGAATACCTTACAGGACGCCTGCTTTGCTTGCTTAAGTGCAAGATTGTATTTGTCAAGGGCCTCCTGATATTCTGGCCATTGTCCTTTATTTCTCACAAGGTTAAATAATCTTCGTACCCCTTTCCTCTGTGATTGCAGGTACATATCTATTGGTTCAAATGGCTCTGAGCACTATGGGACTCAACTGCTGAGGTCATTAGTCCTCTAGAACTTAGAACTAGTTAAACCTAACTAACCTAAGGACATCACAAAAATCCATGCCCGAGGCAGGATCCGAACCTGCGACCGTAGCGGTCTCGCGGTTCCAGACTGCAGCGCCTTTAACTGCACGGCCAGCTGGCTACATGTCTATTCGTACACTTCTTGGTGGTTGAGCAATTGTCATCCTATGAGGTCATGATGGCAGGGGTCACCTCCTCTGCTACCTCCTCAAATTCTACTGATTCCTCATCAATATTGGAAGTCAATAGGTTCCTCCTATACATCTCCCAGTCCTTTTTCCCGGGATTCCTATAGGACATGGTCTGTCTGATGCTCATTTCAACCTCGAACTTAATATACATGTGGACTCATGAGGATGGCTCTAAAGCGACTTGCCATACTTTGACATAACTACCCATCAAAGTGGAGGCGTAGGTTATGTCAGTTAGCTCTTCTCTTCTTATATTCGTAAATCTAGGTTCCTTTCCCCTATTGACGATCTCTAAATTATTATCAAGTAGGAATTCCAGAAGGTACTCACCTCTACTGCTCGTGTCGGTGATGCCCCATTAGCATCGCATCCAACCAATATTTGGTCGCCTTGTTGTGCACAGACTTCCGTCTGTCTCCTCACCTCCTGGGAAGAACTCCCTCATAATACCTTCCTCATGTTGCCACTAAGTCTCCAGAACAAAAGTCTGCCATTGGCACGAAGGGGATTCCATTTTTTACATAAATCCACGTTCTGGAGTTTCTTATATTTCTAGCATAAACCAGCTTACCTCCAATGCCGCCGATGCCTGATACACCCCCTTGATATAAATACAGTTCCTGAATCAGGGCCACATCCACTTCTTGTCTTCCCAGAAGACGACTCAGGGCAGCAGTGGCCCCTGCAGCAAATTCAGTCTCCATCTTGCCCCCTTGTCGCTTCTGATGTGTTTGATTACCCTGATGGCAACCAGCGAGAAATCCCAAGAATAGTCTCAGGTCCTGTTCCCACACTGCCTGTGACGGACTTCTCTCCGACTTCCACCATAAGGATTTGGCTGTTTGGTGCCACCTTCTGACTGATTACCTACAATCCTCTGTCAAGCGTTTTTGATTTTGAGGCCCTATTTTCTCATAGTTTCAGAGTACTTAAGGATTTTGGTACCAGAATAATATCTTTGCGGCCCTGAAGAGCTCATCTGCTGTCTTTACCAGCAGCTTCGGATCCTTCCACAGTGATATTAGGGGCACCTTTTCCTTAAGACAGTCCACTGTACTCAATCCCTCACTGACAATGATAAGAGCACCGTGATCCAGGTAGGCTCTCCTGAAATTTGGTCCTGGACCAGCGTCTCCAACCCCCCCCCCCCTCGCACCAATCTTCTCATAGGGAGCCATCTGCATGACCTCTTCCTGCTGGGAGGTGAACCTGGCCTGTGGATACCTTTGCTGGGTAACTGCCATCCTAAAAACTGACACTGCAATACTATAGGTTACCCTGTTTCTTGCCTTGGCTTTTTCGTGATGCGCTTATCCTGAGAAGTGGGATCTTAGATTCTTCCCCTGTTCTCCTCCTGTGTGTCCTCAATGTAGAAGGGGTTTCTATACCCCCTTCGTCCTGGAACAGCCTTTTCTAGGAGGTCTTTTACTTCCCTCCACTTTTGTTTAGGAAGCCACTCTTTCCTTCGCTTAGCTTTTGTTCTCTAAGAAGTTTCCTCCTCTGAGAACCAGGCAAGTCCTTGATCTTAGTAACGCTTCCCACTTTCTGAACTGGTCTGTCCCTGTTTTCAGCTGAAATGACGTTTTTCATCGGTTCTAGCCCCAATGTTTGTGTGTTTGAGGTCTGAAATTGCCCCTTAGTATTGCTATTTTCTTTCATGTCCATTTTGGTTCCACGAGAGTTGGGGATCTAATTAGTCCACTGCACGGAAACCCCACGTGGTGCAAGGCTATAATTAGGGAGGTCGCCCAGTAACCCTGATGCTCTGTTCATGACATATCCTCCCATGTGCCACCCTCCCCTCGGCATGGATCGCGTCACGCATGAGTTACATTTCCTTAAGATTCTTTGAGGAGTTAGGAAAGGACAAGGAATGGATGTGGGATGACAGGTCGTTGGGGACACTTTTAACCTGGTCCTTTAGCCAAGACCTTGTCGACTGTAGGTTCCCACAGTCCGCTTAGCCCTCAGCTTCAAACAAGTTCTCAAGCCTCTCCACTCGCATGGACAGTTCTACTTCAAGATGGTGCACCCCAGAGAGTATGCAGGGTGAAGCAATGTGTTGTCTGACTGCTCTAGAAAAGTGGTTCCAAAATTTCCCTAGTAAATCGCTCCGTGATGCACAGCGCCTTTCTTTTAACGTCAGCCAGCGGAGTTTGTTTAGCATCTCTGTAACGCTCTCTGGCCAGCAAACGATCCCGTGACAAAACGCGCCGCTCTTAGTTAGGATCTTCTCTATCTCCTCTATCAGTCCTACACAATAGCGATCCCAGATAGATGAACAATACTCAAGAATTGGAAGAACAAGCGCCTAATAAGGCACTTCTTTCGCAGATGAGTTACATTTCCTTAAGATTCTTCCGATGAACCTGAGTCTGGTATCTGCTTTTCCCTCTATTATATGGTCATTCTACTTAAGACCGCTCTGGGTAGTTACGCTTAGATATTTAACGGCAGACGCTGACTCCAGCTGTTTGTCATCAACAGTTTAGGTATACACTAGTGGATTTTGTCATTGACAGTGTAGTTGTACGTTAGTGGATTTACTTTCCTATGTGTGTGCGATATGTTACTTTTATTTACGTTCAGGGTCAACTGCCTGAGCCTCCACCATTCGTTAACTCTCTGCAGGTCGTTCTTCCAATTCTTACTATCTTCTGGCTTTGCTACTTTGGTATAGACAACTGCATCATCTGCGAATAGCCTTAATGAGTATCCGACGCTTTCTACTAGATCACTTATATATACTGTAAACAGCAACGGTTCTATCAATCTTCCCAGTGGTCCTCCGGATATTATCTTTACTTCAGTCAATTTAGTTCCGTTAAGAGCGACGTGTTGATTTCTATCTATCAGAAAGTCTAGATTCCAATCGCAAGTCTGTTCCGATATTCCGTAAGCTCGTATTTTTTTCATTGAACGGCAGTTCGTGACGGTGTTCTATGCTTTACTGAAACAAGGAACACGGCATCAACCTGAGCGCTGTTGTCCACTGAGCTGTGGATCTCATGGAGGAACAGAGCGAGCTGAGTTCTGCAGGGTCTCTGTTTGCGAAAACCCTGTTGATTTTTGCAGGGGTGATGTTCATCTTCCAAAGACGTCATAATTTTTTAGCTTGAATCATGATCTATGATTCTCCAACAGATTGACGTTAACGATATTGGTCTATAATTGTGTGGATCTGCCTGAAGACCCTTCATAAAAACGAGAATGACCTGGGCTTTTTTCCAGTCGTTACGCACCTTTCATTGTTCAATCGATCTACCATAAATTACTGTTTGAAGGGGAGCAAGTTCATTCGAATAATCTTTATAGAATCTTATAGGTATCTCATACGGTCCTGCGCCTTTCCACGACGAAGCAGTTGTAGCTACTTTTCAACTCCTCTAACGGTTATATCAATATCTGCCATTTTGACGATTGTACAACAAGTGAAAGGAGGGACTGTTACGATCTTCCGCGGTGAAACAACTTCGGAAGACGGAATTCAGGATTTCGGCCTTCTCTCTGTTATCTTCCGCTTCGGTACCGGTGTGGTTGCTGATAGAATGAATAGATGATTTTGTCCCACTTGCCTACTTTACATACGACCGAAATCTCTTAGGGTCTTTACTCAGACTGGTTGACAAAGTCTTACTTTGAAAATCGTTGAAACCTTCTCTCATTGCTCTACTTGTCCGCCCCGATAGCTGAGTGGTCAGCGTGACAGATTGCCTTCCTACGGGCGTGGGTTTGATTCCCGGCTGGGTGGGGGATTTTCTCCGCTCAGGGACTGGCTGTTGTGCTGTTCTTATCATCATTTCATCGCCATCCGGTGCGCAGGTTGCCCAACGTGGCACCTAATGTAATAAGACCTCGACCAAGACGGACGGAGCTGTCCCGCAAGGGGCCTCCCGGCCACTGACGCCAAACTCTCATTTCCACTTTCATTGCTCCTCCTACGTTCATTTACACTTCGTTCGGCTTTCGTTCGACAGCTCTTCAATCTGAGTTGCAGTGCTTTTTATTTACGTAACGCTTTTCTAATACGGCTATTAAACGATGGTGGATCTTTCCCATCCTGTAAAACCTTACTCGGAACATACTTGTCTAGGGCATATTGAACGATGCCTTTGAATCTTTTCCATTGGTTCTCTACATTTTCATCCCCATCAGAGAATATTCCATGCTGACTGCTGAGATAGTCTGAAATTTGTATCCTGTCACAACTGCTGGGCAAATATATTTTCCTAACTTCCTTAACATTCCATGTAGGTCTGTCATAGCCTTATGATCACTGATACCTTCCTCCAGTGTTTCGATAACATCAGTTGGCAGAAGACTTAGAAAATGTAACAGATCAACTGAAGAGACTGCTTACACTACGCTTATTCGTCCTCATTAGGAGTACTGCTGCGCGGTCTGGGGTCCTTACCAGGTAGTATTAATGGAACACATCAAGAAAGTTGAAAGAAGAGCAGCACGTTTTATACTAACTCGAAATACGAGAGATAGTGTTACTGACATGATACAGGGTTTTGGGTAGACATTATTAAAGCAAAGGCGTTTGTCGTTGCGACGGTATCTCCTTACGAAATTTGACTCACCCACTTTCTCCTCCGAATGCGCCATATATTTTGTTGACGCCCACCATCATAATAAGATAACGGAAACATACAGGTGTTCGCTTATTCGACGTGCTTTCCGAGAGTGGAAAAACAGAGAATTAGTGCGAAGGTGGTTCGTTGAATATTCTGCCAGGCGCTTCAGTGTGAATTACAGAGTATACATATAGATGTAAATGTATATGCAGATGTACCAAATTCTTCGGACAGTTTATCCGCACGCGGCAGTAGGCGACCGCATCTTACGGAACACAAACATATACTCTCGGTTCACAATCATGGGCATTACCTGTAGTCATTGGGCAAAGTAGACGTTAAATAGGAAGACTGTGTCCCCAACAGAGACTATGCGCGCTCGGCTTCGAAATTTCTAGAAACCAACAGCCCGTAAGGAGTACGATATTACTACTTCACATCCCCAAGACAGCAGTACTCCTTACAAACGCCTGTTAGTGGATATCAACACGCGGTGTGCACACTACTCATCTTCTTAACCGCTTGATCGCTGCTGGGGATTTGGTATCCGGCCTGGAAGGCGGCGCGTGGGTAGGAGTAGGATCAGGAAGAATACGCCGGTACCGCAGTGAGTAATAACGGTTTACTGGTGCAAGAAAGAATACCTAATTTTGTACAGATGCAAAGTCTTAGACCCGTCGTATGTAGAGCGAAGCTGAAGCGAAGTTTCTTGGCTGGCTGTACCTGATGAAATGGGATCAAGCAGTCGCGGAGCTCGTAGACCTCGACAGCACCGAATAGAGGGCGTTGTCGTCGGTGTCTCTTCTAGTGCCAGCGTAGCATAGCCGAACTACGTTGTCGCATCGTAGCTATTGATACCACAGGGGACAGTCTCAGTGAGGTGTCTGAATGTCTGGCAGGCCATCCGGCTCAGGGGCCAAAACCAGGGAAGGTAGCTATATGAGAAGCTACAGTCAGGAGGGAACTCGATTATTAACTCATCCCAAAATTGTTCCATTGGGCTTAGGTCGGGTCTGTGGACAGACCAGTGTATTTCAGGACTGTTATTGTCCACAGATCAATGGCTTAGTGATTCTCTGTTATGACAGGGTCATAGAAGGAATCATCGTCAGCGAACTGCTCCTCTGCTGTGTGCAGTACATGTTCCTGTGAAATGTGTTCATATCCCTCCACATTAAACGTTTTTATAAGGTCAATAACACGATGACAACGCAAATACAAAAATAATCACTAACCGCAACACTACAACATCTGTATCTCACTATTTACACTACCTTCCATGCCTGATAGAGTTCTCCAAGCTTTCACCAAACTCAAACCATTCCATGAGAAGCTCATAGGTTATAACGTAATTAACCCCCCAAACAACTCGTCTCCATTCATTCACTGTTTACTGATGTCGCCCTTTACATCATCTCAAGTGTCGCTTAATTATGACTGCAAAAACGTGTGGCATATGAGCAGCCTCTAGGACCCTCCCGGCACTGCTCGAGGGCCGCTGACCATACGTACATATGGTCTGCATGGTCATCGTTTAGCCGTGATTGCTCCTTCACGTTTCCAGTATGCAGTCGCATCGCCAACGGTCAACTTGCGCGGCTCTAGAATGGTTGAAATGTCCCTGATTGATGACATTCAGGTGGCACAGTGTGAGTATTCCAAGTTAGAGGTGTACTAAGCTTCCCAGATCGTCTAATTTTGCTGTTACTGCTCTTCTTAGGGCAACACACTACCCTCGACTATTTCTGTAATGTTTGGTCGACCTCTCGAGACATATAGCCGTCATTTCCGCTTAAGGTAGGGGTACCCAGAAATTTTTTGTCAGATAGTAAGGGTGAATTTTGACTAACATCCACAACATCCGAAATCTTTTCATGTATAAGAGTGACAAACACCCTGTTCAGCGTGATTATCTGAAAAAAAGCTAGTTACACTTGGCATAATCAGGCACACAAGACAGAATTTTTGATTAACTGTAATGCTGCTGATCAGAATCCAGTATATTTACTTTACTAACCAGATTAATTAGATTTAGAGGTTTTATTGAATGTAAGTTTGTGAGACACTGTAATATAAACAGACCAATTACTTCCGAAAAAAAGTATCTGCTGTCACATAATTCCAATGATTTTGTGACAATAGTCAGATTCTGTATTCAGCTATCTCTTGTCGGACATTTCTCATCATCTTGCGATATTGCTGTCCTTAAACTATCGTTAATGCTGTAACTGTATTCTTATGAATAAGGAAAACCGTAGTGTATTAGCATTAGTGAAAAAACGCTGACTACGCTTAACGCACGTACAGAACAGTAAACTGGATATTTTTGTCCAGGTATCTCTTGTATGGAATTGCGCTGATTGCTGCCTGCGCAGCGTCGGCATTTGAGAACACTAACGTCAAAATTTCTTCGTACTGTGTCTGCTGTCCCAGTTAGTTACGCAACCCATTAGCCATCAGTGTTAAGTGGGTGAACGGACGACGAACAATAGCCTTCTGTCGTATGCATTGCATCACTGTGTGGTGCTTTGTTCTCATCGTAATTGGGTTGTTGTGTTCTGTGCCTGCGAATAACCATGTTGACAACGTTATGCTGAGCACCGGAATACAGATATTGAAACTGCTCATATACTGCTTCCATAACAATGGCAGAGTTGAAGCATTTTTTTTTTCTAGCCTGTGTCATTCCTTACGCATGAGAGGGGACTTGCTTTGTTCGTTTGAACCAATATTCCAACAACCTGGTATTAGAACTGAGGTGAATCACCAATAGAGAATGTGTGGATGCGCGTTTAAGATTTCGGCTTTCGCCTGCTAACAAAGGGAAAACTCTAGAAGACACTGATCCGTACAGGGGAACTGAACCTACTTTAGTTTAATGACCGACAATATTTCCTATTGTCCCAGACTAAAATCTAAATTATGTGCTGTTTTGCTTTTTATTTTGTGTGTGTGTGTATGTGTGTGTGTGTGTGTGTGAGAGAGAGAGAGAGAGAGAGAGTGTGACAGTGAATGTACGATGTCTGGTTGTGCGTGGAAAAGTTTCCCCGCAAAACATTTTAAAAAAATGGTTCAAATGGCTCTGAGCACTATGGGACTTAACATCTGTGGTCATCAGTCCCCTAGAACTTAGAACTACTTAAACCTAACTAACCTAAGGACATCACACACATCCATGCCCGAGGCAGGAGTCGAACCTGCGACCGCAGCGGTCAGGCGGTTCCAGACTGAAGCGCCTAGAACCGCACGGCCACGCCGGCCGGCCGCAGAAACATCTTTTGACGTTTGTATCGGCTAAGAGAAGACTCGCAAGCTTGACCTACACATCGCAGGAGGCGGCGTGAAGTCCGATTTAAGGAGCAACACAGATAAAAACAGCTTATTCTATTTTAGCTCTCGAGATTTCTTTTCTCCACACTTGTCCGTGACGTCTTGCTTTTCTGGGGAGTGGTAGGCGGCCAATAGCTTGCACTGATGTACCGAGAAGTGTCCGTCTCTATCCATACTTATAGCCTTTCATTGTCAGTGTTTGTACTTCATTTTTGTACAGCAGTACGACACAGTTCTCAAACAGATTTTAAAAAATCACCTTTGGAGATTACGAGAATTCCAATCAGTTTTAACTGCAACAGAATTCTAATTTGCTGTCGTAGTCTTCAGTAGCTGATCACGTGTCCTGCGATTCAGGTACGGGTTAGGTTGTTTGTTCGAATCTCATCAGTAGCAACATTTATGTTACTTTTACTTGAATTCCGTATATATTATCCCATGTAGTTGTAAATTAAGAACTGTTGTATCGTAATTGCAATAAAAGTAATGTACAAGGGTCGTTCGGAAAATAAGGTCTGCGATTTTTATTCCTGGAAGCCACAGGAGATATATAAATCAATACTGCACAGCTAAATAGAGCAACACTTCAGCTACATGCTGTCATTTTTTCAAATAGTCACCATCATTTTTATGGACTTTTGCCAACGATGAAACAGATCAAGCCACGCTTGTAAAAACCGGAACCGGCTGAGGCTAATCACTTCCTTACAGTATCACAGTCTTGAAAATGTTCGCCACGTAATCCATTGTTCAGAGGCCCAAAGGGACGGAAGTCTGAAGGCGCTAAATCGGGACTGTACGATGGATGTGGTAAGACAGTCCTGCCGAATTTTGTGATGAGTTGCCTGGTCGCAAACCTGGTGTGAGGCCTGGCGTTATCACGCTGCAGGTGAAACCTGGTCTTCTTCTCTGGCCTTCAGCTGGAAATTCGGGCTTTCTGCTTAGTTACTGTCGTCTCGTAGTGTGCCGATTTGACAGTTTCTCCAGGCGCAAGGACATCCAAAAGAACCACGCCCTGGCTATCCGAGAAGACTGTGCACATCAGTTTGCCTGCAGACGGCTGTGTCTTTAATTCCATCTTTGTCGGAGAATTTACATGTCGCCTTTCAGTGGACTTTTTTGGATTCCGGCTCGTAGTGCTGACACCACGTCTCATCCGCCGTGACGATGCTATTCAGAAAACTATCACCTTCAGCATTATATGTGTGCAGAAAGTCCCGACAGATTTCCAATCGATTAGTTTTTGTTCTTCTGTAAGCATTCACGGGACCCATCTCGTACAGACTTTGCGACAACCAAGATGTTCTAACATTGTTTCCAACGCATTTCAGCCGACCTTCAGATCTGCACACAATTCCCTGGTCGTTATTAGCCGATCAGCAGGGATGACTTGATCACGACGCTCTCCGTTGCGAGGGATGTCAGCTGTCCAGTGTCGACCGGGCCATGGCTTGTCAGGCACACACTTCTCACCACCTTGAAAATGCCCTACCCTTCGCCTCACATTGCTCACGTCTACTGTATCGTCTCCATACAACTTTAGCAAGCGTCAATGGATTTCAATCGGTGCAATTTCTTCAGCAGTTGGGAATTTAATCACAAATCGTTGTTATATATGTGCATCCATATCAGACTCCGTTTTGGTACACTACTCTGCTGGCGCCACCTACCGCAGAATAACGGAACTACCAGCAAATGAAAGAGAATCGTTCAAGAATTAACAATACACCAACGACATCTGGCGCCAACATCCAGAGTCACCACAAAACAGAGGAAGACATTAATTTTTGAAAGACCCTGGTATTTATGTTTTTAATTTAAATTTTTTGTAAAAATGTCATACGTACAATAAAAAATAAAATACTTCCTAGTTTCTGGACTTTGAATATCATAAAACTGAGCATTCTTTTCCTCATACACTACGGTGAATCATGGAGGACGGGTACCAAGTGGGATCAATGCACCTAGATTTTCGGAAAGTTTTTGATCGAGTGTCCCACACCAGACTGTATGGAAGGTCTGAGCATAGGGAGCATCTTCGCAGTTACGCGACTGCTTCGAAAACTTCTTAAGTAATAACCCAAAATGTGCTCCTGGAAGGCGGCTGTTCATCAGAGACAAGCATATCGTCATGAAAGCCCCATGTAAGTGTATTATGGCTGCTCTTATTCTCCATATGCGCAAATGTTTTGACAGGTAGGGTGATTAGCAATCTGCGACTCTTTGCTGTAGTGTACGGGAATGTGATGTCGTTTTTGACTTGTAAATGGATGGACAGCACCACAGCCAATGAGACAGCGCTGCGACACCAAGCACTGGCTATCGCTGATCGACGCCCTGCCAGTTCAACAACTCAGCAGAACCAACAGTTTCCATTTCGTCAGAACTGTGCATGTCAGTGGCCTCGGACATTATCAGCATTTTGCAACGCTGCTGACAACAGATGTCGGCAACTACCCTGTTCCAGACAATCACAGGGTCACACAGAAATGCTGCCGCCTCCTAAAAGTCAACGTCGAGCAACTCAGTTTAAAACCTGGCGTTGCTGAGTACGTCATGATCAGCGTGGCAAGGCCGCGTATAGCATCTACAACTTGTAAGCCATCGTCACAAATTTTACTGCTGCAGCCTTGTAAACATGTCACCGCCACTGCTGCTGTCTATGGTCTGTGATCCAAGCTCCGCCGCCTGACTGCTTAGGACTTGGCAGGCCACACTCTGCCGCGAGATCCAAGTGACTGCTCGTTATCACATCTGCTGCACGAGAGTCTTCCAGCTGCCCACCGCTGCACTCCAGCCTTCAGAATCAGACTTCGAGCTGCGAAGATGCTCCCTATGCTCAGACTCGAACAGAAGTCTCATATGAAATGAGTAAGAAGACGCCTCTGGCTGACCCATGCGGCAACTGGGCAGTGACCACTTCCTGAGTGCCACTGTTGACTCAGACATTACTGCACCAGCAATGCCAGCGCAGCACATCACCTACTCAGCTGGGCATGCTCACCTCATGCTGCACTGTCCCGCCTTCCACACTGGCTGGAAATGTTGTCAACCAAAGCCAAACCGTGATAGGGATGAGGTCATACTCAGATGTCTTTCCAGTCTCAGTAAATTTATGAAGAACTGTTTATGCTACACTCTTGTTTCCGAGCAGCTTCTTTAGACACCAGAATGTAACAAGTTTGAAGTAGTTACAGAGAGAACTATGAGGATGTCGACACTTTCAGTCATCTTGCGAGCTCAAAGGCATCTCCAGTGACTTCCTGTTCGTTGGGTAGACATCCAGCCCTATCCCTGACCATGAAGCATTTGGGGGAGTCTAAGTGTCCCGGTGTACGGCCTTATGTTCATTGTAATGGCATGATGATAGTGTACAATTACCAAGATGATGTTGGTTTATTTAGTTAACATGGTGATAGGTATTGTGTATACTAAGGGTAAATAAATAAATAAATGTCGTGTGACTAAGACCTCCTGTCGATTATACCGTTCGCCGTGTGCAAGTCTTTCGATTTGACGCCACTTCGGCTACCTGAGCGTCGATGGGGATGATGTGATGATGATGATTAGGACAACACAACACCCAGTCCCTGAGCGGAGAAAATCTACGACCCAGACGGGAATCCAAACCGGGCCCGTAGGATTGACATTCTGTCGTGCTGACCACTCAGCTACCGGTGGCGGACTATGCTGAGGGTAATAAGAAATAATAACCTGAACAGGATGTATAATGAAGATGAATTCAAATGAAGATTCCACACTAGTGGCCATTAAAATTGCTAAACCACGAAGATGACGTTCCACAGACGCGAAATTTAACCGACATGAAGAAGATGCTATGATATGCAAATGATTAGCTTTTCAGAGCATTCACACAAGGTAGGCACCGGTGGGGACACCTACAACGTGCTGACATGAGGAACGTCTCCAACCCATTTCTCATGCAAAAATAGCAGTTGCCGGCGTTGCCTGATGAAACGTTGTTGTGATGCCTCGTGCAAGGAGGACAAATGCATACCATCACGTTTCGGACTTTGATAAACGTCGGATTGTAGCCTATCGCGACTGCGGTTTATCATATCGCGACATTGCTGCTCGCATTGGTCGAGATCAAATGACTCTTAGCAGAATATGGAATCGGTGGGTTCAGGAGGCTAATACGGAACCCCGTGCTGGATCCCAACAGCTTCGTATCGTTAGCAGTCGAGGTGACGGGCATCTTATCCGTATGGCTGTAAGGGATCGTGCAGCCACGTCTCGATCCCTGAGTCAACAGATGGGGAAGTTTGCAAGACAACAACCATCTGCACGAACAGTTCGACGACGTTTGTAGCAGCATGGACTATCAGATCGGAGACGATAGTTGCGGTTACACTTGACGCTGCATCATCACAGATAGGAGCGCCTGCGATGGTGTACTCAAACGAGGAACCTGGGTGCACGAATGGCAAAACTTCATTTTTTCGGATGAATCCAGGTTCTGTTTACAGCATCATGACGGTCGCATCCGTGTTTGGCGACATCGCGGTGAACTCACATTGTAAGCCTGTATACGTCATCGCCATACTGGCGTATCACCCGTCGTTATGGTATTGGGTGCCATTGGTACAAGTCTCGGTCACCTCTTGTTCGCATTGACGGCACTTTGAACAGTGGACGTTACATTTCAGATGTGTTACTACCCGTGGCTCTACCCTTCATTCGATCCCTGCGAAACCCTACATTTCAGCAGGATAATGCACGACCGCATGTTGCAGGTCCTGTACGGGCCTTTCTGGATACAGAAAATGTTCGACTGCTGTACTGGCCAGCACATTCTCCAGATCTCTCACCAATTGAAAACGTCTGCTCAATGGTGGCCGAGCAACTGGCTCGTCACAATACGCCAGTTACTACTCTTGATGAACTGTGGTATAGTGTTGAAGCTTCATGGGCAGCTGTACCTGTATACCCCATCCAAGCTCTGTTTGAGTCAATGACCAGGCGTATCAAGGCCGTTATTACGGCCAGAGGTGGTTGTTCTGGGTAGTGATTTCTCAGAATCTATGCACCCAAATTGCGTGAAAATGTAATCACATGTCAGTTCTAGTATAATATGTCCAATGAATACCCGTTTATCACGTGGAAGTCTGACGACATGGACGCAGCTGCTTCTTACTTAGTTGCTAAGCCGATAGGGTCATGGACTGGAGGCAGCTGATGCTCAGGATCCCAGCGCAATGTCCGTGGATCTGGCAGTGTGTACTCCGCCACAGCTCCACCCCCTGACAAAAAGTTCGACACCTGAATTTCTGTTGTAAACTGTCTGCAACACAATAACTGATTCAGTTTCAGGTATTCAGAATTTGGCGTTCTACACTTAACCAAGAGTGACACTTGGTTCTTTGCACTATTTACACCCCATCACAACTGCTGAGTAGCACTACATGGACTTCAGCTCTCACTTCCAGTCTTGTTAGCAGCTGTGTCATCTCATCTCACATCGTGGGAAGGGGACGGAAATCAAGAAGGCACTCTAGCCCAGTTACTATTTTCATCCCAAAATTTGCATCTACCACGTTCTCATTTTGCTAATGTCACATACTTCAAATCACTCAAATAAAAGTCTCATGTGTGATGATGTAATGTTAAGTCAAGCTTTGTATTTACACGAGAAAATATTACACTAACCTTCCTCTCTTTTTCAAAAAAAATACAGGAAGAATCTGGCTCTTCTTGATCTGTACAGTTTCCTTTTCGCCAATTTACACGCATGCTGTCCTGTTGTCTGATCTCTATAATGTAACAATACTGATAACTATCTACACGAGGAAGAAAGTCAGTGGCAGCATTATTTTAGTCAAATTCTCAATTCTGTTGACCGCAAAGAACTCAGACTCGATGTACATGAACAATTTGATCTTTCTAACAGATATTTCACCTCACCACACATCAATAAACCGTGTCCCGCAGACCTCTAGAAGTGTATCTGACATTCTCGGGGCCAGTAAGTAATATCATATTTGTGAGATTCCTTAGAATATTACTGCTTTGGGTGAGTGCCGCATTATGTAAAGACAGAAAATGTGAACCATCCTATTCTGTTGAGTCTCTTTCACCAGGTTCCAGCTGGTCAGTGCTGAACTACCATAGATTATATCCCTATTACTTGTAAACACACTAAGTTCCAATTTTTCTCATATTTCAAATAATATATTTTCTAAAAAGCGTCACTAATCCGTTAGCTAAACTTTACTGCATGCGGTACTGTTTCCACTTTACCAAATCTCTATTTACAGTAAATTATTGTGTCTACTTTTGCTTCTCTGACCACCCACCGTTTTATGGTTTCCCTTATCTATGACGCACGCACAAAGCACTGGCTTATGTAATGACCTTTCTGGTGGCATGCCAAAATGTTACACTGTGAGACTTAGTTCACGGGCTGTGTGCAACAATAAATTATATTGCTTACATAACACGGTTGTTAATGACAAGACGCGGACATTACTAAATACTACAACTTATTAATAGTGCGGCATAGTTAGGAAGAGAAATACAGGGACGTAAGGCACAGAGAATGCATATATGTCATGATACAATAATCTCACTAGTGAAAATCAAAAGTCTGAGCTGCTGCTTGCGTACCACTGAGGTGATAAAATTCATGGTATACCTCTTAAGTTCGTGTAGGACCTCCTTTTGCCGCGCTTAGTTCAGTAAATCGACGTGGCATGCGCTCAGTATGTCGTTGGAAGTCCCTAACAGAAATATTGAGCCCGGGACTATAATCGCTAAAAGTTTTGTCGATGCACGGATTTTGTGGACGAATCAAATTTTCGTTGATGTCCCACAAATGTTCAGTGGGAGCTCGAATTGTCCAGAATGTTCTTCAAATCAATCACGAACAATTATTTGCCGGTGATCTGGCGCATTGTTAACCAAGACAATTCCGTTGTTGTCTGGGAGCATGAAGTCCATCATGTTCTGACGTAACCACAAACGCCGGAACGAAGAGGACGAACGCAAGAGGTGGGCCGTATTCTTCTGGTCGATTTCCTGGGGACATTTCCGTCAGAGCGCAGGCCGGATGGCGGGGTACAGTCGGAAGTTGGTCGTCCCCTACAGCCACAGCTTCCGGCCCATCAGATAGTCAACGCTCCTGCGTCCCCCACCGTTGTCACACTCCATACACGACGAGGGTCCATCGCTTTGGGAGAGAGGAATGCTCTGGCGTAACCACAAACAGCGGAACGAAGAGGAGGAACGCAAAGGCAGAGAAGGCTGTGAGGAAACGGCGGCCAATGGTACGCGGAACTGGACCGCGATGCGCCAGGCGCTCACCTTGCAAGACGTGAATAAGACCGACGCTCCTGCCAGCCTCGGCCGCTCCCATCGGCCCGAGTCTGCAACTTGATCGTGCAGATCCGTGTCAAGTGTTTCCTTGGACTTGGTGTATAACAAGAACTGTACTGTTTTCATGTCGCCTTACGCTAGTGACATTTGCTGTAAAAGAAGTTAAGTATGTCAATTTGTTTTCTAGAAATAAAACTACTAATGTTATTTGTTTTAATTGTTGTATAGCATTCGGAGAACGCAACCCTATTAGCAACGAGTGGGCAAGACTCCACAATTCAATGTCTGCAGGTGGTCTCCAGACAGCCGAAAGTAGCCATTTCCAATTAATGATCGGTTTAGTTGGACCAGAGAACTCACTCCACTCCGTGTAAACGCAGCCTACGCCATTATGGAGTCACCACAATCTTATGTGGAGCCCTGTTGACTACTTGGATCCATGGCTCTATAGGATCTGCGCCACACGCGAACCCTACCATCAGCTCTTGGGTCCAAAGGTTATAGACACGAGGCAAGGAGAGGCCCTACAGGTGATGTATTGTAAGTACAGGCACCCGGGTCGCTTGTCGGCTGTCATATCCCATTAACGCCAAATTTCGGCACTATCTCAACGCATACTTTCGTCCAATGCGCTTATATCACGCAATGCTATTTGTCTGTTAGAAGTGACAACTCTACGCAAAACCCATTGCTCTCGGTAGTTAAGTGCTGGTCGCCGGGCATAGCGTGATCAGAGCGCCACGGGCGGCGCTGAGGATGAAGATATCGACTTCGCGTCGGCAAATTGTCGGCCTAGTACAATCCGCCAATAACTGGACGACGACGGACAGAACCCTACTGGGAAGATAGGAGAACAGCTCTCACCCACGTGCTTATAGATCATCGTCCAGGGCTGACTTAGACAGGGAATGTCCCTGAGTAAACTCTTAGAAGGGAACAGACAGTTGTTGTAAATAGTATTTGCTATGTACTGTGAAGTTTACCTACGATTATTAGCACTTAGCCATTGAGAGCCCTTTTTGTGGTATATCATAAGCAGTGTTGCAGACTTCTTCATCAGCTAGTCTCAAAGAAAAGTAAACCTTTTAACTCATTCGTGTGACTTCGTTACTAATTTCTTGGAGTTTTCCTATCCTGTTACGTGAGCGTGGTGCATAGATATGCTGCTGTGGCAGGGAGAAACTGTCTTAGCTGCGTACTTCACCAGAATATGTCAGGAACTTCCAAAGTCGGCCTACCGGTAACAGCAGTGACGCTACAGTCTGGAACCGAGCGACCGCTACGGTCGCAGGTTCGAATCCTGCCTCGGTCATGGATCTATGTGATGTACTTAGGTGAGTAACGTTCAATTAGTTCTACGTTCTAGGCGATTGATGACCTCAGAAGTTAAGTCGCATAGTGCTCAGAGCCATTTGAACCATTTGAACAGTAGTGGCAACTCGGCCTCCACAACAGTAGCGATGAGGCCGTTGCAAATCTGGCAGCCGGCCGGGGTGGCCGTGCGGTTCTAGGCGGTACAGTCTAGAACCGAGCGACCGTTACGGTCGCAGGTTCGAATCCTGCCTCTAGCATGGATGTGTGTGATGTCCTTAGGTTAGCTATGTTTAAGTATTTCTAAGTTGTAGGGGACTGATGACCTCAGATGTTAAGTCCCATAGTGCTCGGAGCCGTTGCAATACTGGCGACGAGGGTTTACAAAGAGATAATGCCTGAAATTTGCTTTTCTCGACAAACTCTTCACACTGTGGATCTTGGAATGTTGAATTACCTATTTCCGAAATGTCTGTGACTACCTCTCCTACTGTGGAGCTGAAAATCACACCAGGAAAGATTCCAATAAAACAGGGATATGTATCTTCTGTGTGAAGATTAGCAAGAAGACATGCAATGGCACCGGTGGGTGCCCCACTAAGCAAATGCTGGAACAACGAGTGATCTCCAGAACGATTATAGCTGAAGCATGCCATGGATGCCACAGAGGAAGTCCGCGAATAAAAGAAGGAGCGATGGAGAAAGTGCAAATAAATTTAAAGAATTCCTGAGAATTCTTGTATATACTCAAAGTTTGAAAACAGATATGGAACACATTGGTATTCAAAGAGAGCCAACATCTCCATGTGGAAATCCCTCCCTCCAAAGCCGATTGAAGACCAGGAGCAGCAACGAGGGCGTTCTGTGGAATTGAGCCGACTGGTGAAAAGCACAGGGACAGCCAATATTAGATACAGGATAATACAGTATGTAGCACTAATATGCTTCCGTCTACTCAGGACCCTTCTTCTGTTAGAGTGCAAACGGTCAGGGTATACCCCAATTTGGAGTGTGCAATGGAACTTGCCAGATTGGAGAAGCCAGCTGTCCCGACCACTGCTTTGCAGGATGTGTTCGGGTAGGACACAAATATGGAAGGAAGGTCACATTCTCTATAATAAGGACTGAATCAAACTCAGTCCTCCAGACTTTTGGTTATGGGGGCATTTGAAGGTATTGGTCTGCGCCAGTCCATCAACGACTTTCGTGGTTGCGTCTTAATGTTTGCCAGCAAGTACAACTGCAACCAGGTATATTTCAAAGGATGCGCCGTTTCTTAAGCCTGAGTGCAAAGGAGTGTATTGTCATGAATGGAGGCCTCGTTGAACACTTCCTGTAAACACGTTTTTATCGCAGACAGTATACATTTACGGACGCAAGCTTATTAGATTTAGCTCAGAAAGTATGCATTTATGGACCTATGTTCGCTGGAATTATTTTTCTGGTTTTGATGATTACTACCAGCTCTCAAAGTATTAGATGCCTTTTTTTTAACAGCCTATATAAATACTCAGAAAATACGAGAGGGCTAGTTCTAGGATCCCTCTGCAAGAAAAAGTTTTCAATGAATTTGGAGTCAGTTGCTGCCATCTAGTCTATCGTTTGGGCAACCAGTCTATCAAAAAACCTGAACAGTTTTCATCTTATATAAGGTAGTAAACGGTTCAAAATTATTAATGCACTCGCTCAGCTAGCATATCGTCACCGAAACAGAAGTTCACAAATGTAAGTCACAAACAATTAAATCAATCATCCGGATTTATATCACGGGGACAGTACTACAAATAGTCTTTTCAGTCGTCTCACGAAATTGTGTATGTTGTGGCAAATGATGGCGGAGTAGAAAATCATTCGAAATCACTCAAACATTCAAGGGTATCATAAATGAATGAAATACATAAATTATGTGACTGTACGTAGATAATGCATAAGAATATGCTATTCTTCAAGCATCAGTCTATTTTATTTCACAAGAACAACAAAGGAAATCATGTGACTGAGACAAAGCACAGCATTCCCATTTTTATGGAGGGGAGAATGGTGTACCTAGGAATACTTTGACATTTACGCCTCTATTCAACCCTATAATATAAGTTTAATATATTTTCTTATTCCATTATCACTTCATATTTGCTGGAGTCTTTTTCAGCAATTACCAAGAGTCCTCTATAATAGTATGGTTCTTCGATCCGAGAAAAGCTTTGACAAGGTACAACATGTTAGAGTATCTAGGAATAAATATTCTGTTTAAATTTAAGAGTGTTTCATTAGTTAAATGTTGTCAGTACTGTATTTAGTGACCTATGTGTTACATCAATACTCTGCTACATACCAAAAATCGTTAAGCGATATGTTTATCCCTATAGCTGAGTGGTCAGCGTGACGGATTGCAGTACTACGCGCCCGGGTTCGGTTCTCGGCAAATTCGGGGATTTTCTCCGCTCAGGGACTGGGTGTTGCGCTGTCTTCATCATCATTTCATCCCCATCCGGCGCGCAGGTCGCCCAATGTGGCGTCGAATGTAGTAAGACCTGCACAAAGGCGGCCGGACCTGCCCCGCAAGAGGCCTCCCGGCCAATGACACCAAACGCTCATTTCCATTAAGTGAAATAAAGTTAAGAAGCAGTACTACCAAAAAACTGATACAAGCTGAAAACACTTTTTTTAAATAGACGCTATTGGCAAAAGACGTGGCTTTTATTTTGAAGACAGGGAATATTCTAAAGACAGTAAAAAACTTAGTTCATTTTCAATTATCACGCTTTCCATGGTAGAAGAGTCTTTCTCCTTTTCAATTTGCAAGATAGTGCATGACGGAAGGAAAGTGGCTTAAGCATCGACAAGCTATGCAAGTACTTTTGAAAGTATGCGGAATTTTACTCATCAGAAAACTCTGCAGCCGAAGAATTAAGAGTATCCACGAAACAGCTTTCATTACAAAGCACTTACATCTATAGACCTCGTTATATTTACGAACACTGAATGAAACATAGCCTCTCGTAACACATTAAAAATACAGTAGAGAATGCTGGAATCACATTATGGTGGTTTCTAGTGCGCATTCCTTCATATGTAGTGTTTCTAGTTTCACTAGCTTATCTGTACAACATCCCCCCTCCCCCCCTTCCCCCCCCCCCACAATGATCCTCAATCAGACACAAGTAAAGGCCGGTATCTTTGACATCAAGGTGGTAGAGAATTATAGATCATGTTATCTACTGAATTATTTATTCGTTATTGGACAACAAAATTCACTTGCATGAAATTTCACCTCGACCCCTACTCTGATAAAACCAAGAGATCTTTCACAACAACACCAAGGGCGATGATATGTAAGGATAGAGTTACGAGCTGTGCAAAAGCAAATAGAAATTTCTTACAGAATTTGGGTCATTCGTAACCGGAATAAGTAACGTATTTTCAAAAAACATTTTCAGATGCGAGAATACATAGAATGTTATATGACCATCATAGTTTGAAAAATGTACAACTAATCTATCGGATAATGCATCTGTTCGTGAAGGATGCCGTTGTCTAAAGGAAGGGTGTACCACAAAACAGTGTAGTTACCACCGGAATACGTACAGACGATCGTTGACTGGCACACGAACAGGCAGATGACCCTCAACGTTAATTTATTGCCCACACACGGGCTGTGAGATACATTGCTGTTAGAGTTCGCGACTCGCTGTAAATCACTGGAAGTAGCAACAACCGTAAAATACCTAGGAGTTACCGACCCCAGCGATCTCAAGTGGAATGACACCATAAAAGTAGTTGCAGCAGTGCTGAGATTCTAGGAAAGAATGCAATTAATCCACGAGAGAACTGACTTGAATAGTTCACAGTCGTCTGACAGCTCGGTGCTGCTGGACCCTGTAGGTTATTCATCACGTAAAATTAATGTAAGAGGTAGAGACATCGTAAGTACAAAGGCGCGTCCCGTTACGTATCCTGTTAGTAATCGTGATGGAAAGACGCTTATCAAACTCCAGTGTCAGGTGATACGAGGAGGCGTTTTGAGTCACGGAGAAATTTAATGTTTAATTTCCTAGGCTATACCTCTCAGAAGGAGGATCGGCTTACGTACTACATCCTCCCGTACCCACCACGTGATGTGACCATGTCGAGATTGTCCGAAGTATTCGACTTCATATGGAGACGCAACGACAGCTGTCTTTTCCACACACCTTTCACGATTGTAAATGGAATTGGAGAAAGTAAATAATGGCGTCAGAATTACTCTTGGCCGCCCATAGTAATGTTTCTTTCGCAATATAGGTGTATATGCAGTTGTAGATGTGGATTGGGAGGTTGCCTGTTTTCATCTCAGAATGTCTTCTTAAGTGAAGCATGTACGTACAGCAAAGTGCATTTTCTGTGCTCGTTACGCTGCCTGAACGCATAACAGCTGTGTAGAGATATTTACTTTAAGCATAATACGTCTTCTAAATACTGGAGCAGTTTTCATGCATTTCCATCAGTAAGGTGTCAAAAAGAGATACCGGCCGCGTTCTGTTCTGACACTGATCTTTGAAGAGCACGTACTGATGTGCTTTGTAGAGGAAATTCCCCCCCCAAAAAAAAGGTTCAAATGACCCTGAACCCTATGGGACTTATCATCTCAGGCCATCAGTCCCCTAGAACTCAGAACTACTTAAACCTAAAACTGAAGCTCGGCCACACCGGCCGGCAGGAAATTCCCAGCAGCGACCATTGGGCACATATCTAAATATACACATACACCCTACTACGCAAGCCACGTAATGGTGTGTGGCGGAGGGTGCTTTCGGTACCACTATTTGATCCTTCCAACCCTGTTCCACTAGCGAATAGTGCAACGGCGATACTTTGCGCTACACTGTTATTAAAATAAAGGCTTGTGCCTAGTAAGCACTCAGACACGTAGGAAATAATCTAGTAACTACACAGATATATATATATATATATATATATATATATATATATATATATATATATATATATATATATATAAGTCTCTCCTATTGGAAACTCGTAAAAAACATATAACAAACAAACGGTGTACTCGCCTTCTTAGCAGAAGATTCACGAGGTGCTCTGTCTCTGACGGTCTATCCGATTCTGATATCGACCCTCGCATCCTACAGGTTTTTGTTTTGTTTTGGTTAGTAAAGCTCAGTGTCGGATGAACCGCACACTTAAGTGAACGCAACTCACACGCACATGACCAGAGTCTCTGGCTCTATACTGGAATTTCCGTCGTTTGATTTCATCTACTTTTCCTGAAGTCGACATGTTTATTATTTATTTGTTAATTTCCTAGCTATTCATTCAAATTGTGTCAACATATTGTTAGAACGAAACAGTCAACGACTGATGATACTGTGAAGTGCGAATGTAACTATGATTGTTGTGCTAATTAAAATCCAGAACAAAAATAAAATTCCTTCCTCTGCCAAAGCAAGTGTCTAAAGTAAAACCGTTCAATGACAAAGAAAAAGCGGTGAAATTTTTTGGTCAAATGAAGGACGGAAAAAAGGCTTAAAGTTAAGTAGTGTGCACTACTGGTTTCGTTTCGTAAAATCTGAACAAGAACTGCGTAAATGCAGCAAATATTTATACGAAGTATGAAATGTGTGCTTAACTGAGCCGGCCGAAGTGGCCGTGCGGTTAAAGGCGCTGCAGTCTGGAACCGCAAGACCGCTACGGTCGCAGGTTCGAATCCTGCCTCGGGCATGGGTGTTTGTGATGTCCTTAGGTTATTTAGGTTTAACTAGTTCTAAGTTCTAGGGGACTAATGACCTCAGCAGTTGAGTCCCATAGTGCTCAGAGCCATTTGAACCATTTTTGCTTAACTGACACTCGCTAAGACCTGAAGGGAGAACTATTCGTTACTCAGAGCGATCTGCGAGACTCAGCCCTCTGAATTGCAAATGAGACGGAAATTACTAGTTTCCACGCTTCATTGATCCTGTTAATAACTGTCAGGAAATTATACAGAAAAGAAAGTCTCAAAATTATGAAATTATTTCAACTAAACTTATGTATGAGATATCATTAATAGGTAGTAATATAGAAAAATGCGTAGCTGACATGAAACGGAACTTCTTGTTGTTCCTCACAACGTTATTTATGAAGGCAATCAAACGGTTCAAGTGGCTCTGAGCACAATGGGACTTAACATCTTAGGTCATCAGTCCCCTAGAACTTAGAACTACTTAAACCTAACTAACCTAAGGACATCACACACATCCATGCCCGAGGCAGGATTCGAACCTGCGACCGTAGCATTCCCGCAGCGCTAGAGCCCCATGACCACCGCGGCCGGCGAAGGCAATCAGACACGTTTCGTGCAATAAGTTTGTACAGACCACACTCTTCATAATTTGGACCAAAAAAAAGACAGAGTAGCTAGAGCAGGGGATGAATTCTATGACACGTTCTTGTACAAAAAAGCCTGTTATCAGTATCAGTGGATTACTGGTTCTGCAGCTTTATATATTTCTTCAGGAACCTAAAGGCAAATGAGGACAAAAAAATAGAAATAGGACGGTTTAGTTGCAAAAATATTATAATCGACGTAGCAAAATATGCAAGAAATGAAATAATAATTTTCAGTAGCACATACGAAACGGCTACTTACCAGTTACAGAAAATATTTCAATGTTTTTATTGGACTCTTGTCGTGAAATGATGACGTGTCTATCTTCCGGAGGACAACGGGAAGAAATTACCCTCTCGATTAAAATGAGGAAAATGCGGCGATGGTTGCATTGAAAGTGTACCGCCGACTTTCTCGCCTGTCCTTCCCACAGTCCGCACACCGTCTGTGATGATCTAGTCGTCGACGGGACACTAAATCCTAAACTTCCTAGTTTAATGTTACAGCCCCGTTGCTAAGAAGTAGTATGTGCAGCTGTGACGTCCGTACGGCCAAACTACAAAGCCTTAGGCGTTGTATTATGGGTAATATACCTTTGTATTCTAGTGGTTTACACTGAATCTGAAAAGGGTTACATTATATTTTAAGGCAAATTGCTACACTTCGTTCCTAAGTTGCTCTGCTCCTAGGAATAATGTTTCTCAGAGTCTCAAGTAAGGCAATGAAACTCTCATGATGGGTGTGCACAGTTTCGTATCTGCGTAACAACGCGTTGTATTTGGTGTCTCAAGCGTTCCCATGGAGGTCCTTACGGAACATGATTTTAAATCCTACCACCATAGTATGCTGTGGCCACACTGTTCTGAACTGATTCTTGATTATCCTCTCAGCTCCTACAACACCGTTAAGGACTAAGTTTAAGTTGTGACTTAATTTTTTATTGCACTACGTACGCCACTCGAGACGGATGCTCCGTCATGAACTTGGCCGGAATATTTGCGCACACCTAGTTCCTGTAGAGCTGCGTATTCAATTAAGCGATGTTCGTATCTTAAAGCAAAACTTTGACGTGAGTAAACAAGGTAAATGCTTCGCATGTCTTTGTTTCCAAAATAATGCTTCACCACTTCAAAACAGCGAAAGATTTCTCTTAACTGTTAAAGTTCACTAATTTTCCCCTTTCCCTTCCCCATTTAATTTTTCCTCATTTTTTCTGTTTTTTCTTCTTTTCTTTTTTTCGCTAGTTATCTTGTCCTCTGGATCACTGCCATGGCCGTTCCAATCCAGTAATGCCCCTAGTATTATCGCTGGATACTAGGCCATTATTATGCCCGTATCGTTTAAGAGCAGACAACGTATCGCGACGTGACGCTGTTCTCAACAATACAGTGTGGTCTCTGCAGCGGGCCGCGCTGTTGCTGAGCAACAGTCTGACACGATGCGACTGGCGAGAAACGTGAATGTGTACGTTGACAGACAACTAAATCTGAGGAAGACAGTGAAATGGAGGAAGTACAGAGAGCAACGACAGAAGGTAAGCCGTCAACGAACATATGAATTCCGCCAATCCCTGACAAAGCGATGGTGTTTCCTGGGGACACGTATCATAAATTCTCACAGGCAAACGTATTTAATGGATGTGAAAATCATCGGGGTCTAGTGAAGCAGGGGATACAACCCGTCGGCCTTGACCAATGACGTCATACATAGGTTATAGATAGTAATGTCTTCACTTCGAGGCATAGATAATAAAACAGTTCTGTGTTCCGGATAAGCGCTGTCATTGTACATTAAAATAATTATTCGTAATGAAATTGAGAAAATTTGGAGTATTAGTTTGTTATTGTAGAACAATGTTTAGTGTCTTATTTTCGTTTATAGGAATGGATTTGTCTGTTTGTGGGTATGTAATTTTCGTTACTGTCTTGTCTAAGCGAGCTTCGGTTATTCCTCGATATTTCCGTGTGGTAAGTTCACTTTTCCATTTGCTTCTTTCACGGCATTTCACTATTTTGATATTTCACTGTTTTATTCCACCAATATGTGTATTTTCGTGTTGTGAAGTACGTAATAGAAATTTCTCAGCTGATGATCTTCTTTCGTTTCCCAGCACTAATATCAGTACGACATTTTCGAATGTGTACTTGCTATATAACAGGTGAAACCCCCCGACACAACTAAAATTTGATCCCGTCCTTCACTTCACCTTTACACTGATGACACAACTAAAATTCGTATCCCGTCCTTCACTTCTCCTTTACACTGGCGCTATATATCTCAATTGGCGAGCAAGATACAAATGTTGCGTACAGCTATGTAGCTCAAGTAACGAATGGGATACTATTAGCGTCCAAGGCAACAAGAAAACTGTACCCCATAGTGAAGTACGGGATGCAAATTGTACATGTGTCGTCATCTTGTCTCCGTGTAGTTCAATTGAGGTACAGGTTGCAAATGTAACGTACGTCTATTTCCACCTTTTCGTTACCAGTGTACATATATAGAGGTCAACGGAAGTCTGGTATACATATATTACATACGTGGGTCCTTCTGTCATCAGTAGTACTGATATGTACGTAAGAAAAGACTGTTAGTAATAGCAGAGACGAAATAAACAACACATCTACAATTTGTATCCCGTGTTCCAATTAGGGTTTACTGAAGCGGAGGATACTTCGTTCAAGTGAAGAACAGGACAGTAATGCTAGTGAAAACGAAGAAATCGACTTACGACAAACTCTTATTCCGTACTGTACTTAAGCAACACGCTTGTAATGATCTTTTCATTTGTATCCGGTGTTTCATTTACGGTTTAGTGAAGTGGGGTAAACATAGTTCAATTGAACAACAGGACCGCAATGCTAGTTAAAACCAAGAAATCGACGTACGCTTAACTTGTATCCCGTACTGCACTTGAGCAATACAGTTCCAAAGAGTTTCGAGATACAACTGACATACATGTAACGTGATGTATTCTTTGCTACTAATATATTTTACTTATTTATTTCCATTGCATTTTGCGGAGAAATACTAAGATACAAAAACGCGATATAATTAACGTGAAAATACTACTCGCCCTTATATATGCGAAGTACAGTTTTTCTCTCTTGCATTCCTTTGTTTCTGAACATTCTTCTGGACATTCTTCTCAGCTCTTTCATCTTTGTAATACATGCTCTCTGGCCAATTCTGACGTCATTGGTCAAAGCCGACGGGTTGTATCCCCTGCTAAACTAGACCCAACCATCGGTACTACATTTACATTTGAGGTAATCAGAATTTACAAACCACTCATCCAAACTGTTTATCGTGGTTCGCCTTAGGCAGTTTGTGCGGAGTAGGCATAAATATAAAAAATTTGTAATTGTAGGAAACTCGCAGTATTACAAATTATACATTCTGCTGCGACGTTTCACATACCAAACAATCTCTGTACTCTCTCTTATAGATGTTGTTCGACAACAACACTCTAAAAAAGGTCGACCTCTTCGTAAGTGAATGACGTTGCATTACAATTCTTGCAGTGAAATTCAGTCTGTAATCTAGTGCGTAGAATAGTTGTTCCACCTATAATGGCTGCAGGCTCGATCCCTGTTGCTGCAATGAATTTTCATGGCCAAAAGTTCGCTTGCAGCCGAAGAAATTTAATGGTGTAAATCTACTGATCGCGTAACAGAATTCCGTTACCTTAGTTACACAACAAACCTTGTTGTAATCCTTGGTGTATAGTGGTAAGCAAAACTCTCTGTCACACTCGACTAGACCGTACTTTTTAAGGGGATCCTTTTGTAATGAACGCCTCATCATCGTTGACAACACATTTGTATATACTAGAGATGCTCTACTACAGGCGTCACACATTTGACAATCCATCCATTATCGAGAAGAAACTGACACAGAACATAACTTTCTATTTCTTGGTCTGACAAGCATGATGTTATGCACAAATGCTGGAGAAGAATTTAAATATTTGGACTCGTAGGCTGTGTAGAACCACAGTTCTCCTTATCCGGTGCGTCCACTAATTTCAGCGTCTGTAATTAACCTCAATGAGTCGTAGTGTTTCATTCATCTTACGCTTAGCCCTTTCTTCGTTTATGAAGACGGTGTGTGAAGAAAGAATGATTTTTACATCTGCAGCCAGGTCCAGTGACTGAAAGATGCTGTGAAGTGCAAGACAGAGGGTAATTTCTTTTTTAGAACATATTACGGTTTGTTCCCATTGATACCCACCTTCATAGGTTCCAGTACAGGTTTGGCAGTGAAATAAACTTCTTACCACTCGTGTTTCCCTTCTTTGTGTACGCTGAATGTTCTCTATTAGACCTATTTCGTGCGGCTCCCAACACATGAACTGTCCATTTTTTTTAAGAAAAGATAGTTCGATAACCGATCTCCTGTATAGACCGACTGCGTTTTCGCAGTATCCGGCAGTAAAACTAACTAAGAAGAAATACAGTCCCCACCCATTGAAAGCCTCTGTGATTTTACGTATTATAAAAGGCATTGGAATGTCACTGTGTCAAATGCTTTTTGGAAAACAAGAAATACATAGTCAACAGCATACAAATGCAGAATGAGATTTAATTTTCTAATGAGAAACATGAAAACAGAGTTTTAGCATACAAATGGATTTCAGGCTGTCACGTGAGGCGGGAGTGTGTTGGGTTTATCATGGATGATGTTTTCGGAAACTACGGCAGTTGTCATGGAGGTGGTCATTCTCTTACAGATACCTCATTGCATTTTAATCCACTATACGTTCTAGGATTCTGTGACAAATGGATGGCAATAAGTTAGTGGATCACTTCTGCGATCGATTTTGCAGGCAGATGAGACCCGTGATTTCTTCGTCGCACGGGGCGCTGTTACTAGTTCGTGGGGCTACGGTGTTTTATGATTAGAAAGTGGGCGAGTTCAGCCATACATTCTGTACAATATGTGAGAGAGATTCATCAGACCATGGGACAAGACCAGTTTCAACGATTTCAGCTACTTTTCAGCGCCACTTAAACTATTTCCTAAATTAATCAGCTCATCAATAGCGCGAGAATTTTACTAAAATATATGCTGAAATAATATTTATTACACTTAAACAATATTTTCTAATGAAAAACATGAAAAAAAGTTTGATACTCTGTTTTATTCTGTATCATACATAAGCATAACGGATACTAACTTTGATGTTGGTCAGAAACTTAATAAACGATAATAATTTCTTAGCCTTTGGTTAGATATCTCTGTACATGATTCCGTTAGGATAACCGAAGGTTTTGCGTACCATCAATTGAAATCACAACACTTATAATTTTGCATCTTTCTAGTCAAGTTCCAATGTCATCTTTTACTTATCGTAATGTAGTCATTGTTCCTTTAGATGTTTTCTTTACAGAGAAGGCGTACCATGCAGGGTACGACCTATCATGAACACTTCTGTTAGATGATGATGATGATGATGTTTGGTTTGTGGGGCACTCAACAGCTAGGTTATCAGCGCCAGTACAAATTCCAACCCTTGCTCAGTCCAGTCTCACCACTTGCAGGAATGATGACGAAATGATGAGGACAACACGCACACCCAGTCATTTCAAGGCAGGTGAAAATCCCTGACCGCGCCGGGAATCGAACCCGGGAGCCGTCCTCGGGAAGCAAGAACGCGACTGCACTGCTGTTAGATACATTTATTCCTAGTGCTTGGTCAATTATTCTCCTATAGCTGAATTTTAGTTAACATAAACGCTTCTGTCCAGGGCTAAATGTTTCGAGTAGCTCCTTGTGATTCAGCATTACTAACTCCTTATTTAGTTTACTCAACGTAGAAATCATTCTGGTTGTTTTAGTTACCTTCCATACTTTCTCAATGGACATCTACCTCTTGGTGACTGGTGTCAGTTTAAATGCGAACGCCCTCAAAGTGTCCAGGTCAATCTATTGCCATCAAATTTATACTACAGAGTGCGACAGCGTTCATTGTAGGATATTGAAAACACACCATCTGGCAGTAACTGTAATATATTTATTACCTCTTATGTCAATTAATAGTTAAAGGTATGCCACTTACTAATGTGTAAGTCATTGCCCATTGCGTAGATTGCTTTATGAATATGACTCTTGTCAAATGGTGCCCCCTCCGTACAACACATTCATCTAGGCAGCGTTGGAAGTGTGGTGTCACCGCCAGACACCACACTTGCTAGGTGGTAGTTTAAATCGGCCGCGGTCCATGTAGTACATGTCGGACCCGCGTGTCGCCACTGTGATCGCAGACCTAGCGCCACCACCAAGGCAGGTCTCGTGATACGAGAGTGGACTCGACCCCAGTTGTACGAGAACCAAGCTACCGCCCAGTTGTACGCGAACCTAGCTATCGCCCAGTTGTATAAAGCCTTCTCTCTCATTAGCCGAGAGACAGAATAGCCATCAGCTAAGTTAATGGCTACGAACTAGCAAGGAGCCATTTGTATCAGTGCCTATAGCGTACGAGTATTCAAGAGAGATGTATTCCATGAACTAAATAAAAGTTAAGTAAAAAGCATCTACATACTTTTCTTCTTATTCATTCATAAGTTCTCATGTTCCAGACTTCACGCCCGTCTGCTTATTGCCGTTCGTGCACTATCGGCCACAGCCTTAGTCTAGCGTGCCTTTCTTTTGGCTACTACCGAGTGGCGTAACAGTCTTGTTACGTCACTACAGATTGGCGACGAGGGAAAAGTGACCTTTTTTTCTGCTTGCTTACATTTATTTCTGATTGCTTACATTTAATTGTGTCATGGCTTCGCCACATTCTCCAGATGTACTGTCCGAATTTTATCGCTTGCAGAATCAGCAGACGCAGGCGTTACTGGATGCCCTTGGACAGCTCGTCCAGGGTCAACGTACCATTCAAACCGATGCGGCCGCCGCCGCTTCTTCGCTACCGCTGCCACTGAACGCTGTTGCACCTCCCTTTCGACCATACGTGGCAGCCGATGAGACCTGGCAAGAGTGGTCTCGCCAGTTCAACTTCCACATGGCTGCCTACAGAATTCAAGGTAATGAGCGGCAGCCGTTTTTGCTTTCTTGTGTCGGTGTGTCCACATACCGTGTGATAGTGAAATTGTTTCCCCGACGAGACGTAGCAACTCTGTCCTACGAGGAAATTATGTCTGCATTAGATGCCTATTTCAAAGAAACAGTTAATGTGGTTGCAAAACGGTATACGTTTTTTCGTACAAAACGTACGGCCGGTCAAACTAATAGGGAGTGGGTAGCAACATTGCAAGGACTTACTAGGGACTGTGCCTTTGAATGTGACTGTGGTCTTTCTTATTCAGATACGATGGTGCGTGATGCAATTGCACAGAACGTTTCTGATGTTCGCATACGGGAGCAAATTTTGAAACTAGTTAATCCCTCCCTTCAACAAGTGATAGACATATTGGATAGACAGGACACACTTGACTGTGCTCAGGAATCTTTTGAAACTTCGCCAGCCGTGTGTAACATTAACCGGCCCGCTGGACGCGCTGTGCGACCCGGTAACCGGGCCTCGCGCACGGACACACAGCGACCGCCGCGTGCTAAGCCAGGTGTGCCGCGCCAGCCCACAAATGTAGTGAAATCCTGCCCGCGGTGTGCTACTAGCCATTCGCGTGAACATTGCCCGTCACGCCAAGCTATTTGCTTTTTCTGCAATAAGAAAGGACATGTTCAAAGTGTTTGCCAGAAAAAGCTCAGATCAGATAATCCCAATCATTCCAGGCCCTTTGCTTCGCGCCGGAATCGAACCAAGGACACTCAGGCTCGTGGACCTTCGCCTATGGACATTCATGTCGTTAATTCCACTTCGTCCAGTGACACTTTCTTTGACAGTAACTGTGTTCGTCCCACAAAAACTGTGCGTCGACGTCGCCGGAAATCACGTCAATTAGCAAGTGATTCTGTCCCAGTGTCTGTTCCAATTGCACAAAACAGTCGCTCTTGTCGTCAGCAGGACAATAAACTTTTTGTGGACTTAGACTTTGAAGGCAAAGTGATACCATTCCAGCTCGATACCGGAGCTGCAGTTTCATTGCTCAATCACGACACATACAAACAACTGGGCGCACCTCCGTTGCGTGCCGCAAATGTTAAGCTAACTACATATTCCGGACAGAAAATTCCTGTGTTAGGACAGTGCAGCCTTCTTGCAACATACAAGGGACAAACAAAACTTGTGTCATTTTCCGTTCTTCGTTCTTCTTCTGCAGTGAACTTATTTGGTCTAGATTTATTTAAGTTGTTTAACATGTCTATTGTACATCAGGTCCTATCGGTGAATCAGACTGTGCCTACAGACAGTGTTTCTCGGCTGTGTGACGAATTGCAGACGTTTTTGCACCGGGCTTAGGTTGCGCTAAAAACTATGAAGCACATTTAGAACTGAAGGTAAACGCGCAACCGAAATATTTCAGGGCGCGCAATGTTCCCCACGCATTGCGTGATGAGGTCGCAAAAACGTTACACGATCTCGAATCACAGGGTGTAATTGAACGTGTGCAAGCTTCTCTCTGGGCCTCACCCTTAGTAGTTTTGCCAAAACCTTCCGGAAAATTGAGACTTTGCGTCGACTTCAAGGCCACAGTGAATCCACAGCTAGTGACTGCTACTTTTCCTTTGCCCCGCCCGGAAGATCTTTTTGCTAAACTGTGCCCGGGAAAATATTTTTCAAAGTTGGACCTAGCCGATGCGTACTTGCAAATACCGGTGGACGACGAATCCCAGCGCGTATTGGTGGTTAACACGCATCTTGGATTGTACCGCTTCAAAAGACTGCCATTCGGGTGTGCATCCGCCCCTGCCTTGTTTCAGCAATATTTACAAACTATTTGTGCGTCGGTCCCTACTGCAGCAAACTATCTGGACGATATAGTGATCTCCGGACAGACAGAAGAAGATCATCTTGCGAATTTACGAACATTATTTCAGGTCTTGCGGCAAAATGGTCTTCGCTTGAGGAAGGACAAATGTGTGTTTTTTGCTCGTGACTTACCATACCTGGGACATGTCATTAATGCCCAAGGCATACATCCGAGTCCAGAGCACCTCCGTGCCATACAAGACTTGCCGTCCCCTAAAAATCTCAAACAGCTACAGAGTGTGTTGGGTAAAATTAATTATTACCATAAATATGTGCGCAATGCCTCTTCCATTTCAGCTCCGCTTCATCGCTTACGCCGTAAAGGTGTTCCGTTCGTCTGGACGCCGGAATGTGAACGCGCCTTTCGCCAGTTGAAATCGGCGTTGCTTTCTAATACTTGCCTTACGCCATTCGATCCCCAGAAACCCCTTTTGTTGATGGTAGATGCATCGGATTTCGGGATCGGTGCTGTGCTTGCGCACAAAGTTGGCTCCCATGATCGCCCTATTGCCTTTGCGTCCAAATTGCTCTCGTCTGCGCAAAGATATTATTCACAGATAGAGAAAGAAGCGTTGGCTCTCGTGTTTGGTGTTACTAAGTTCCATGATTTCTTGTATGGTCGTCACTTTCCCATCATCACAGACCACAAACCTTTGACGTCGCTTTTTCATCCGACCAAGCCTGTACCTCCACGTACAGCGCAGAAATTCATTCGCTGGTCTATTTTCCTCTCGCAGTACCGCTACATCTTGTATCGGTCCACTGCTAAGCACGGCAACGCTGATGCGTTGTCCCGTTTGCCTGTTGCTGAGGATAAAGCATTCGATTCTTCCGAACTTGCTTGCATGTTCATTGATTCGGAAACCGATGAAGTGGTCGAATCGTTTCCGATTGATTTTCGTCGTGTCGCTACAGCCACAGCTGCTGACCCTGTCCTTGCTACTGTTTTACGTTTTGTTGCTACGCAATGGCCTTTGTCAAAGTCTCGGATCGAGGATCCGGTGGTTCGCCGATTTTTTGCTCACAAGGAGAGACTTTTTGTTCGACGTGGTGTTTTGTTGTTGCGTTCTGATAATGATCAGTCCAGAGTCGTGGTCCCACGTTCGTTACAGTCCTCTGTTTTACGGCTTCTTCACCAAGGACATTGGGGTATAGTGCGAACGAAACAACTTGCTCGTCAGCACTGTACTTGGTTCGGAATCGATGCTGCGATTACGAATATGTGTTCTTCGTGCCCGGCGTGTGCCGAACACCAGTCCGCACCGCCGCGGAAAGTCTTTGCGTGGCCAAAAGCCACTTCCCCTTGGCAACGCTTGCACATTGATTTTGCTGGTCCGTTCTGGAATGCTCGATGGTTGGTTCTGGTCGACGCCTTCAGTAATTTTCCTTTTGTTGTCCGGATGTCTTCCACGACGTCCTCCGCCACCATCCAAGCGTTGTCTGCTATCTTTTGCATTGAAGGTCTTCCGCAGACTATTGTTTCCGACAATGGCCCACAATTCATGTCCGCAGAATTTCAGTCATTCTGCCAGGCCAATGGTATTCAACATCTGACATCCGCGCCGTTTTCGCCTCAGTCCAACGGTGCCGCTGAACGATTGGTCCGGACTTTCAAGTCGCAGATGTTGAAACTGAAAGAGTCGCATTCTCGGGAGGACGCATTGTTGCTCTTTTTGTCTTCGTATCGCTCTCAGCCCCGAGATGGGCGCTCGCCGGCTGAGTTGCTCCACGGTCGTCCTCATCGCACCTTGATGTCTTTGCTGCATCCGCCGCATCAGGTTCCTGCGCAGCGGCAGACTCCTGCTTTTGCTCCAGGCGACGTTGTCTTTTATCGCAACTATCGAGGTTCACGGCGTTGGCTCGCAGGGCGCATTCTTCGCTGCCTCGGCCGCGCGATGTATTTGGTTTTGGGGGCCTCTGGTGAGGTGCGTCGGCATCTCAATCAGCTGCGCCTCTGTCGTCGCTCGGGTTCTGCCGCTCCCCGTCTGCTTTCAGCGACGGTGCCGTCCGGTCAGCGCCCTGGGGACCCATCTACTGGCTCGCCTCATCCCCAGGTGTTACCGTCGATGCCTTCCATTTTGCCCCATGGCGACGCGCCGCCGCCGCCGCAGCAGCAGCAGCAGCAGCCGCCGCCGCCGCCGACCGCATTCGACGCTTCGTTGCAGCCGCCAGGCGCCTCCCAGGGTCACGCGCCGCCGATCGCTTCCCGTGACCAGCTGTCCTCCGCCATGGAACTCCAGCCCGCTCCGGACCACATGACGTCATCGCGCGTCGGCTACCCCGACGCCATGGAAGTAGACCCTTCGGTCCCTCATGTCTTCTCACGAGCGCATACACCGCATGTTGACGTGCACCCTGGACTAGTTTTGCAGGCGTTTCCTAGCTCCCCTCGGACCGGATGGCCGGGTGCGGGTGGCACAGCCTCGCCTGTTGTTAGGCTCCCCACCTCATCGCATACGTCAACATGTGGTCCTCCCCACGGCGGGCGGAAGCCTTATTACACGACCGTTCGCCGATTTGCGGGGGAGGAATGTGGTGTCACCGCCAGACACCACACTTGCTAGGTGGTAGTTTAAATCGGCCGCGGTCCATGTAGTACATGTCGGACCCGCGTGTCGCCACTGTGATCGCAGACCTAGCGCCACCACCAAGGCAGGTCTCGTGATACGAGAGTGGACTCGACCCCAGTTGTACGAGAACCAAGCTACCGCCCAGTTGTACGCGAACCTAGCTATCGCCCAGTTGTATAAAGCCTTCTCTCTCATTAGCCGAGAGACAGAATAGCCATCAGCTAAGTTAATGGCTACGAACTAGCAAGGAGCCATTTGTATCAGTGCCTATAGCGTACGAGTATTCAAGAGAGATGTATTCCATGAACTAAATAAAAGTTAAGTAAAAAGCATCTACATACTTTTCTTCTTATTCATTCATAAGTTCTCATGTTCCAGACTTCACGCCCGTCTGCTTATTGCCGTTCGTGCACTATCGGCCACAGCCTTAGTCTAGCGTGCCTTTCTTTTGGCTACTACCGAGTGGCGTAACAGTCTTGTTACGTCACTACAGGAAGCTTTCCATAACTCAGCGTAAAGTATTCCTTCGGATATTGCCGACTGCACTTCTGATAAGATCCTTCAACTCAGGAATGGTGGCAAGAATTTGCATGAATTTCTTGCCGCAGATATTTCCCGGTAGATTAATTTCCCGTTTCGGTGACATTTTCTGGCAGCCTCGCTCAGCTGACCTTTCATGTGCAGACACTTTCATCTGGGGCTGCCTGAAGCAAGAAGTGTTCCGAAGACGTTGTGCCACCATTCCTGAGTTGAAGGATCGCATCAGAAATGCCGTCGGCAATGTCCCAGGCAATACGTTACGGCAACTTATGGAAAGCTTCCAACGCCGCTCAGATGAATATGTTGTGCAGAGGAGGCATCATTTGACAGGTATCATATTCAAAAACTAATCCACGCAGTAGACAATAACTTACACATTAGTAAATGGCTTATCTTTAACTAGTAATTGACATTAGAGGTTATAAATAAATTACAGTTATTGCCTATGGTGTGTTTTTAATATGCTGCTATGAATGCTGACAAACCCTGTACTGTACAAAGACCAGTCGTTGTGTAAAATCTCAAAACGTTCTTCCCCAATTGGCTTCAGACGTCTACCCGATACTCTAATCAACGTTCGAACAGTATTGGCTAAAGGGCGTTCGGAAATTCCTGTTACAAACTTCTAGACCTTGTAGAGGGGAGTGAGTACATAACATTTTCAATAGGAATCCACGTCCGGACTCGATGGTGTGCAGTAGGGTAAACAGGATGACGTGTACTACGTAAGACGGTCACCTGATGTCACTTAACATCTGCCTTGATGCGAGACCTATTCAATGCCTGTGCGTCACTGAATGGCAAACATGGTTCGGTACATGTTTTCCGTTCAAATGTTTCAAATGGCTCTGAGCACTATGGGACTTAACTGCTGAGGTCATCAGTCCCCTAGAACTTAGAACTACTTAAACCTAACCTACCTAAGGACATCATAAACATCCATGTCCGAGGCAGGATTCGAACCTGCGGCCGTTGTGGTCGCGCGGTTCCAGACTGTAGCGCCTAGAACCGCTCGGCCACCACGGCAGGCTTAAATATCTGGCCGTAACGTTACAAAGCGGTGTGAGACGGAACGAGAATGTGAGAACTGTGCTAGGGAAGGCGAGTGGTCGACTTCATTTTATTGGGAGAATTTCGGGAAAGAGTGGTTCACCTGTGAAGGAGACTCCGTGTAGGACGCTTCGTACTGCTCGAGTATTTGGCATTCGTACTAGATCGGATCGAAGGAAGACGTCGAAGCCGAAGCAATTCAGAGGCGGGCTGCTAGGTTTGTTACCAGTAGATTGGAACAACACATTAGTGCTACAGAGTTGCTTCAGTAGCTCAGGAGGGAATCCCTGGAGGGAAGGTGACGTTCTTTTCGAGAAACAATATTGATAAAATTGAGAGTGTTGTGTACATAGTTCCGCGTAGTCAGCGCGTACACAACTTTCCCAGTAGAGAGCGCCCGCTAAGCACAACAGCGCAGGCGCAGCGCTCGTCCGTCTCCGTACTACGAGATGGCGCTGTCTTATAGACGGACCAAATTATGCCTCCGCCGATCCGCGTACTAATATGTAACGCAGCCAATGAGATTGATGCTAACGCAGAACCTTTTCTCCTCGCGGATCACACTCGTGCAGTGATACCTGAACGCTCGAGGTATTATAACGAGTGTACAGATCTCCGATTAGTCAGTCTGCATTTGTGTGCACCAGTCTGTACCAGTCTGCATTAGTCTCCATTAGTCTGCAGTCAAGTTTCAATCTGCGCCTAATAAGATTATCATATTCCTGTACATAGCCATGAAGATAAATGAATAGACACTTTGTCAAGTATCAGAGATATGTGAGAAAAAGATTAACGTACCAAGACCAAAGGAACTTCAGGTTGTCAATTGTAAATAGCATCCAGAATCAAGTTAAGTAATTTTATGCGGTTATTACTTTAATAAATGTGTGTGAAAATTAATCAAGTTCTGTTTAAAGTTGACTACCGTCAATCTGCTACTCCAAGCGTGCAAATGGCATTTCTATCGTCTGACCTAACGGCAGAAGATAAACACGCCACGATAAGACCACGAGACATATTGCTGACACTCGCCTACTTCGTTAGAGCGACAAGTCAAATTATCTGATGGTGTGTGTGCCGAAGGACTTACAGTACGCACACCACATAGAGACTCGGTATTTGAAGCTGATTGCCGCACTATTCTACTAATGCGATCATACACTGCGCGTACTATCACGAAGATAACATATAAGGAATTAGGTTTTCATACGGAAGGGTGTAGACAGTCGTTTTTATCTCGTCGTGCCACAAGTATTTATGGATTTCAGCACCTGTTTGATATTAATGTGAGCACGTATTCTGGACGGTCATGTGATTGGGCAACAAGTCTTTCCACTCAAGCTAACTGTTCTGCATATTTGGCCTCCTTTAAAACGTATTTGACCCGTTCTTGGAAGCTGTGCTATTGAATATCGTTCAGGAAATGTGGTTTCAGCATGAGGGAGCACCACCTCACTTCTCATGTGCTGTTCGGAGATATCTCAGAAGACGATATGGTGAAAGACGGGTAGGCCGAGGTAGGTGCTTGTGTGAGGTGATCGCCAGATTTAACAGCTATGGACTACTAGTTACAAGACTCCAACAGAGACAGAGGAAAATCTATTGGCACGACTCTGGCCTCTGCAGTAGAAATTGAAGATAGGCCAAGTGGGATGAGCAAAGTAAACCAGAATACGTTTCTTAGGTACAGTCTGTGTAACAACGTTCGTTGTCACCACATCGAACCGCTATTGTAACGCATAGTGCTGTTCTGTACGTACAGTATGTTGGGTTCTTTTTTGTTTCGGAATAATACAAACACGTAGAGTTTAAGTGTTACTACAAATGTGCTTCACTGCTAAATGGATTTTGCGTTATGTTTCCTTTTGTATTGTTACCTAATAATTGTACTGCGTCAGACTCAATACAGTTCCTCAGGAACCAGTGGATGAGTTAAACTTCTGAACTGAAACCATCATATAACGGTTGTGGTGTCACCGCCAGACACCACACTTGCTAGGTGGTAGTTTTAAATCGGCCGCGGTCCATTAGTACATGTCGGACCCGCGTGTCGCCACTGTGTGATCGCAGACCGAGCGCAGGTCTCGAGATACGGACTAGCACTCGCCCCAGTTGTACGGACGATGTAGCTAGCGACTACACTGACGAAGCCTCGCTCCTTTGCCGAGCAGATAGTTAGAATAGCCTTCAGCTAAGTCAATGGCTACGACCTAGCAAGGCGCCATTAGTAACATTGCATGTACCTAAAGAGTCTCACTTGTATCGCCACAATCTCCAGATGTACCAAAAGGATGGATTAAAGTTAAGTATTCCAGAAGCTACGTACTTTTCTTTATAGCATTCATTACGTATCCTGTTTCAGACCTCACGCCCATCTGCGTGAGCGTAGTGCGTGCCTTTCGGCTTCCTCTCATTGTGTCTAGGCTGTCTTGTCTAGACACAACAACGGTAACGGTATGCTTCCGGACATGACTTCAAGTCCAGAATATTATGTATCCGCCCCCTCTACAGTTTCTAGAAGCTTGTGACGGCAATTTCCGAACACTCTGTTTAAAAGGGAGAACGTTGTTACCAAAAATCTCATTTATTTTTTGACCGGCTTACTTCAAATTTTTCCTTAACGCTCTAATAAAGTTTTGGACGCACACAGAGTACATGTTTTTTTCACACACACAAAAAGAGCGAGTGTTGCTAGGCAAAAATCCGGAAAAATTCTTGAGCGATTTACATCAAATTTTTACACGATGCCCTGATAAACGTTCAGACGAACATTGCCTACATATTTCTTTTAATGTGGATGTGATGTAAAACTATGGAATGTCCCATGCGGCAAGCAGCGACTACCATCCCGCGTTCAAAGTAGGTTAATTTCCGTTGTACGGTAATAAACACATGTGAAACCTTTTCACACGAAAAGGTACCTGAGTACAAAACACACCTCCGACAATGCAGCGTCCTTTTATACTTTGTGTACGCGATACTACTGCCACCTGTATATATGCATGTCGCTATCCAGTGGATTGTCTCCTCTGCGTATATCACTCTCGGTATGTTTTATTTTACACAGAAATTATATGCACAGTGTTTTGTCTTGTTTTCTTCTTCACAGTGGTTGTGACAGAAAACAGGAAAGCTGTATTTAAGGCTAACTTTGTAATACTACCAGTACGCAGATTAAAACTATGCGAAATACTGTCGTTGAAGCTACCATCCTCGTGGGTCCAGCAGCTGAAGAGGACTCGCTAAAATATCGTACACCTGAGTCCCCACTGATTTTGTCATTCTATTTATGCGACTTCAATTAGCAATCGAGATTTCGTTTCTGATAACAGTAAACAAGAGAGAAGGTCAGAGGCTCAGCAAAGATGGAGAGGCGGACAGAGAATGAGAAGGATGCAATTTACACTGAGAGGGGCAAGGAGAAGATAGACAGAGAGAGTGGGGAAGAGAACAGGGAGAGAGACGGTGGGGAGGAGTTGATGGACAGCGAGGGGGAGGGAGGTGATGTTCGAAAATAGCTAGTGACAGGGGAGGAAATTACGGTTTATATCGAGTTCCCATGCATATTTTCCAATTACGAACCATTGCATGCTTCGATAGTGTTAACACAATATCAACTGCCTTCCTTCGAGAGTGCGGACTGTTTACCCCCTTAAAATGTTAACAGATGCCTAAATTACTGTCCTACACAATACAGTAATCATTATGGACGCTCTCCCAGTACACAAAGTAAATGAAAAGCTCTGATACATCAATACTACAGTAAAAAAAAACTAAATTTAAACTGGTTCGAATGGTACAAATGGCCCTGAGCACTATGGGACTTAACATCTGAGGTCATCAGTCCCCTAGAACTTAGAACCACTGAAATCTAACAAACCTAAGGACATCACACACATCCATTCCCGAGGCAGGATTCGACACTTCGACCGTAGCGATCGCGCGGTTCCAGGCTGAAGCGCCTAGAACCTCTCGGTCACACTGGCCGGCTTTTAATCTCGTACAAGACAAAAGTGTATGGCGAAATTTTGACCATTCGTCGTACGAACGTCATGAGACTATTTAGTATTCGTTATTACATGCAGTGGCAAGATGGCGGCCGAGTAGGTTGCAGTGTGATGTGGCTCCGCATTCAGATGCAGATTTTCTCGGTAAAAATTTGATTGTGGACACTGATTTTTAATTATCGTGTACCGGGAGTGTTATCTTACACAGTCCGTTCTCGTCTACTCTTTAAATACTGTAAATAAAACAGAGAGAGTGATTAAAGTGCTTCTAGTGCGTTCGTCGTGTGCAGCGCGTCAGCGGAGAGGCCGTCACTCTCCCGCTGGCCGAGCGCGTGTCGGTTCCGCCAGTCAGCCGCGTCGGTTCTCACGTGTCAGCACTCCGCGCCGCGCGCTGCGACACCTCACCTCGCCAGCCGCAGCGGTATCCGAGGCGTCGGCAGCGGCCACCGGCTGCCCCGCGCCCCGCCGTCTACGTCAGCAGTAGCGGCCACCAGCTGTGCTCCACGCTGTTGGTAAACAACTGCCTGCCTACCTTCTGCCCTGGATTCCAGCCGACGAAGCAGCGACACCACCACACCAGAGGCCGACGGAAGAAGGAGGAAAGCATGGGGTAAGACAGACGCTAGCTAGAGCCATCAACGTCACACCAGGTATGGAACACACGGAGGAAGAACTTGTGCCCATGTCCCCCCAGTCAAAAGATAGCAGCCATAGACAAAATATTGCCCTGTTAACCGTCTTTAGAGACAAAGTGTTTCCCTTGGCTTTCGAAATAACTAGCCTCGAAGCTAAACTGTCCTGCCTAAGCGATGAAAATAGGCGACTAAGACTAGAACTACAGAGAGCCTCGAATCCAGTCAAAGACTTACAAATACAAACTTTGCAAGAGAAGGCTGAGAAATTAGAGAACGAAAATAGGGAATTGAGTGTAGCGAACCAAGACTTGCAGCTACAAATAAGAGAACTAACTAATAAAGTCACACAACAAGCACAGTCACTGACATATGCTGCCGCCTTAACTTCAGAGCCCAAAACCAAAGAGGCTCGAAGAATAGAACAGGCTAAAACAAAACAGGCCACAACCCTCTATATCAAATCGACAGAAAATCAAGACGCCAAAGCTGTCCGACAGACCATCACCAAGAATATAAATCCCAGGAAAGAGAATATACATATAAAATCAATCGGAACCACACAGACTGCAGTTGTAGTCGAAACCGAAACACAGGAGGACTGTCAAAAAATAATAGAAAAGACTAAAGACCTGCACACCATTGTCCGTGAAGGACCGCGAAAACGCAAGCCACTCGTGGCAGTGTATCACGTGCCAGATACACTTACCGACGAAGAGTTACTAGAAAGCCTTTACGAGCAGAACCTAAGCGGTGGCACCACGAAAGAAGTCTTCGACAGAGAGGTCAAAATAAGATACAAAACAGGGCGTAGGAGAATGGGTTTAGTCACCAGATACTGGAGGTCAGCCCACACCTGTACAGAGTCCTTACAAGATGACAGAGAGTCTACATAGACTTCGAATCACTTTTTGTGAAAGACTATACAGTAGTAAACAAGTGTTTTAAGTATTGCGACCTAGGACATACGATTAAAACCTGCAGAAAAGCCGACGTCACGTGTGCCAAGTGCGGCAACCAAGGACACAAGCGCAGTGAGTGCAGGTCCGCGGTTTGCGTCTGTATCCCCTCCAAATACAGAGACCGTGTCTGCAATAAAACAAAAGGAGGTGATTGTCAGACCTATAAACACCTGCATGACCGGCTCCTGGACAGTATAGACTATAGCAGCTAAAATCAGCACACGTGCAAGAAACACGAACGCCCAAAGCCAATCACCCAAAACACATAAATATAAATCAGCGTCAACATTACAGAGAAGCTACCAAAGAGCAATTTCTTGGAGAAGACAGATGAATCTCCTGCCAGAAAATTACGTCGTTAATGAACCCATCCCGCCCCTAACACACTCAGTGACGTCACAGGATAGCTGCATTAACACGATAGAATATATAGATGACATGATAATCTGTGGTTCCATCCACTACGAGGTGGCAAAGCAAATTAAAAGACAATTACACCACTGGATAAACTTCCAAATAACATTAATGCAGAGGATAGATGAGTTGGAAAATGAGCTTACATATATTGTTCACGAGAAAATGTACAAACAAAACCGACATACTCCCCCACAATTTCTCCCAACCGAAGTACATCACACCACACATACACAGGATGAGCACAAACCAGAATCATCATCACATGGAAAACCCTACGACACACGTAAATGTGAACAGAACATCAAAACAGTCAAATTTGTCTCGGGAGGCACTCTTCACCCCGGGAAAAAGGAACAAGGAACAGACAGGCATGCAGTCCCTGAATCAAAACACATCGAAACACTCAGGCTGCAGTCCAATACAAAACTCAAAACTACTGGACCCACACTTATAAAACTAGACCAATTAGATGAGGACAAATGTGAGGGAGAGACAGGTGACATTTGCAACGATGTCAACGTGCGTCTAGCAACAACCTCCACTCCAAACACAAACAAAGACAACATAACACATACAGTCAGTCCCATACAAATCACCACCATCACCGACACCACGCCAGCAAGCACCACCAACATCAGTGAAAAACGTGTGATGGCAAACAGCATTGAAGAGGCGTGTGACAAAACGAAAAGTAACCGTATGAAATGTCCCCCAATCAGCGGCCAACACCAAGCCACAATCCATCCAGTACCACCTCAGAGACCGCAACAGAAACCAGCACCAACAGCAATCCTGCTGCACCTAATTATGATAATTTAGAACTTAACTTACTTTTAAGTAGGCTAGAGAAAAAAAAGATACTGCAGACAGCACAGCGGATGCTACTTAGATTGTGCCATCCAAAGGGAGATTCTCTCCGTTTTCCAGTTACTGAGCAAACAGACAGAATCGTCCTAAAGGCAGAAAATATTCCTACATCAGCAGAGTCGCTGCTCGATCTCATGCTCCAGGTCTGCCTGCGCAGGTCAGAATCTTTCGACTTGGACAAAACATATATAGATCATGTAAGAGCACACGGACGAACATATTTAGATTACTCACAGACTGGCAGTAAATGTTTTGTACACGTAAAACCCACAGAACACATAGACAAAAAATGTATATCTTACAACAAAATACAAAAAACAGTACGACAGTCAGCGCGGAAATCCCTAAAATAGCACAAGACCTGCAGGCAGATTTCATGTGCTTACAAGAACCCTATAACAGAAACGGGCCAAAACATGCTACCACAATAACAGGCAGCAATGACTGTAAGGCTGCAATAGTAATTCTAAATAGAACTTATAATATAGTTAAGGTAACAATCAACACCTGGTTACCATAGAGGTAACTAACGGGAACGTCACATGGGTTATTGCATCCATGTACGCCCAATACAGCCATCAAATACAGCCGTATGCAGACTACATCAGAGACCTAGTAATGTATGCCAGAGGCAAAAAATTAGTGATAAGTGCTGACATTAATTCCAGATTGACCCTCTAGAACTCAGACAGAACAGATGACAGAGGACGCATAATCACCGATCTAATACAATAAACACAATTACATGTAATGAATACGGAAGGACCTATACCAACATATGCAGGGTTCGATGGTACGCGCAGTAATATCGACTTCACGCTAGCAAATAATGCAGCAATGGCATACGTAACAAACTGGACTGTACACGACAACATAACCAGTGGTGATCATAATGTCATAACATACACACTAACTCACACTCAGAACACAATGACCAAATCACACACCAGACACTCGCTGTTGCACAAAGCAGACTGGAACAAATTAACGGAAATTATCCAACGACACGATCCAGAAAACATCAATGGAAGTATCGATTATAGAGCACACAAGTTAACACAGGTGATACAACATGCACAAAACACATCAATACCGACAGCAAAGAATACAAATTGCTCACCAGTACCATGGACCAACGAACTTACGAGACTCAAACAAGACGCAAGACGCAAACGAAAATTATATCAAAGGGCGATAGCAGATAGGGACCGACGAATAAGACTTCAAGCATATAGGCATGCACAAGACTTATACAGACAGACCCTATACAACACGCGTAGACAACAATGGGAGCTATTTGTAACAACACAAGCAGAGCAAAATATATGGGGGGAACCATACAAAATACTGACCGAGAAGATAAGAACGCCATTAGTTCTGGGAACGCTAAGGCAGCATGACGGCACGATGACGAGGGGATGGAGGAATACAGCGGAGTTTCTGCTGTATAAACTGCTCCCTGAAGACGTTATCGATACAGACACACAATATCATGCAACAATAGGAGAAAGCCTACACACACCATACAACACTGCAACTGTTACCTGTCCTTTTGCGCCAGAAGAGGTTGCGATAGCAAACTCAGAGCTCAAAAACAAAAAATCACCTGGACCAGATGGTATCCACTCGGAAACACTGAAAAAACTAGCATTGCAGATCACCCCGTTCCTAACAACGTTACTGAACGATGCCTTACGGCTGGGTAGGGTACCTACAGTATGGAAAACCTCCAAAGCAGTCATCCTTCAGATCCAAAGACTTACAGGCCAATATGCCTAATTCACACCTTAGCAAAGATTCAGGAGAAGCTATGTGTAAGCGCCTGCAAACACACAGAGCTCTCAGGGGTATGAGCCAACACCAGTTCGGCTTCAGATCTGGCAGATCAACAGATGATGCCATCAACCAGGCCCTGCACATAGTTAACACCACAAAACAGAAATACGCCATGGCAATAATGATTGACATTGCCGGAGCATTTGATAATCTTTGGTGGCCAGCACTGCTTCAGAGGCTAAGACATCTGGAGGTACCGCAATCACTGTACAACAGTTTTCTGGACTACTGTAAAGACCGAGCAGTCGAATGGCAGATGGACAGCCGGAAAGTAATTAAAGGAATTACTAAAGGCTGTCCTCAAGGGTCGATCTGCGGCCCCATCTTCTGGGACATAACAATCGAACACCTCCTACAGCTTCTGGATGGGGATGACAGGTCAGACGGAATTGTCGCCTACGCAGATGACCTCTTAGTTGTAGTCACTGCAAAAAACAGCGCACAGTTAGAAGAGAAAGCCAGTGGATTACTACAAACAATTACTCAGTGGTGTCACAACAACAAACTCAGGATAGCAGAAAACAAAACAAAATACACTTTACTGAAAGGATCACTCCAAAGGAATCCTTCGGTTAAAATTGGGGACACAAACATCAAACGAGCACGCATTACGCGCTATCTTGGGGTACACATAGATGAAAAATTGAATTTCTACGAACACAACAGACAAAACAGAAAAAATACTCCACAAACTGGTGAGGCTAAATTCAAAACAGTACAGACTACCTCTACCAGTCATACTATGAAACGTCCCCTTTTGAACAATTATACATGACTGTGCTTAAACTGACACACAATATTTTGTTAGCGCAACGCAATCTGACTTTCAAAATTCCCTACAAAAGAATGGCCCTGACTAACATTAAACTATACCTTTCACAAATCACTTACCTCACAAAAATCTTCGCTGCTCAAGCTACTGCAATACAGCGAGCGCCACTACTGCCAGCTAAATAAAAGATTCAAACTATAGAAGGCACTAACTACTGATAGGGATAGTTAGCAAATGAAAGATATTAATAGAGAACAATCAATGTATTTACCTTGATATCATCATATATAAATATAGCAGTTCATGACAAATTTCAAAACTCCGCCATCTCTCTCCCCACATCCACCACTGCTGGCGGCTCAGCTCCAACTGCGCAACGCTACGCGCTGTTCACAGCCAGCTGCCTAACACTACAATGGCGAGTATTACAACAATGCAAAGCAACCACAGACTGCACACAGCACAGCCAGTGATTTTCATACAGAGGTGGCGTTACCAATAAAAAAAAACCTAAACAGCCTACAAAAACCTAAACAGCCTACTTACAATACGTACATACCACTGTGCGCACTTCGAATCAGTACTCAGCTTTGCAGCTAGCAAGTGGGCACATAGACTGAACATGGTCACCAACAAAGTATCCGTTAGACGAGGGCAGAGAAGTGGCCTACTTAGGCTATCTGGAGCCTTCGGTACCACCTCAGCGGATGCACTGTCTGTGGTGTTCGGAATATGCCCCATAGATATCACGATCAAATACAGAGCTGCAAGGTACTGGTTAAAGGTGGGGAGACTAGATAAGGTACACACAATAACCGGTGTGCCCATAGAGACGATACGTCACCTTAAAAGTTGGCGTTTGGATACATGGCAAAGTGAGTGGGATGTACGTGATAAGGGACGTAGACTGCACGACTTCCTCCCTGACATAAGGGAGCGGTTGAGAATGAGACATATCGATCCCAGCTGCGGTATGGTACATTTCTTAACCGGGCACGGACCTTATCCCACGCACTTAAACCGCGTGAGTCTGAGGCAGACACCTACATGCACATGTGGGGAAGAAGGTTCCCCAGAACACACTGTCTTTTTCTGCGGGCAGTACGCGAACAATAGACATACATTACACTTAGATTACACAGATACAGACATAGATATATACACAGCAATAAGAGACGAAGAACAATGTGCACAATTAACCGCACTGACAAACAGTATTTGGAAAACAACACATAAGGAGTATATGCGGACACGACATCACAGACGTGCCTATGTGCAGCGTAACAGAAATCTCCAGAGGATGGACAGCGATACCCACAGTGACAGCGAAAATAGTGACAATGAGGAGGAACAGGAGGAGGAAGCTGAGATGTGACAGTAAATAACCATTTTGCTGGCAATCTAGCCAAGAAAACACCAAATGCTGTACATGGATGCGCACCTAATGTAGCTAATACATAGGATTAGTGACAAATAGGATAAGAAACATTATTTCTCTACTAATAACGATTTGTGTGTGTGTGTGTGACTGGCGGTCAACGGCTCGATGAAACCATTCCGAGGTATTCACCGTCAATCACACTCGGTGATGGTACTAACAAATCTCTCATCTATCCTATCTTCTTTAATATTCTTCTTCAAAACAACATAATTTTATTTATATTTCAACCTCAAATTATTGTTATTTTGAATCATTCTTTGTAAATGTTGTAGATAAAACAAAAGGAAAGAAAACTGTAAAAAGATGAAAAACGAAAATTGTAAGATTTACGACCTGTTTTAAACATCAGGTAACAGGTCTATAATTTGGCAATAAATAAAATAAAAAAATTAATTATTACATAAAGTGGTCTAACTGGTTCAAATGGCTCTGAGCACTATGGGACTTAACATCTATGGTCATCAGTCCCCTAGAACTTAGAACTACTTAAACCTAACTAACCTAAGGACATCACACAACACCCAGCCATCACGAGGCAGAGAAAATCCCTGACCCCGCCGGGAATCGAACCCGGGAACCCGGGCGTGGGAAGCGAGAACGCTACCGCACGACCACGAGATGCGGGCAAGTGGTCTAACTGAACAAGTTAAAAGTGACATGTTAAATTCGTTTTTTTTTAATCTGTAGATGCGTCTTTTCTCACACAGCTTGCTACTAAGTTTTAAAATGGACTGACGCATGTTGTCAGGCGTTGTCGGTGGATCACGATAGCAAATACGCTTCAACTTTCCCTACAGAAAGAAATCCGGGGACGTCAGATTCGGTGAACGTGAGGGCCATGGTATGGTGCTTCCACGACCAATACACCACTCATTAAATATGCTATTCAATACCGCTTCCACCGCAAGCGATCTATGTGCCGGACATCAGTCATGTTGGAGGTACATCGCCATTCTGTCATGCAGTGAAACATCTTGTAGTAACATCGGTAGAATATTACGTAGGAAATCTGCATACATTGCACCATTTAGATTGTCATCGATGAAATGAGGGCCAATTTTCCTTCCTCCCATAATGCCGCACCATGCATTAACCTGCCAAGTTGGCTGATGTTCCACTTCTCGTAGCCATCGTGGATTTTCCGTTGCCAATAGCGCATATTATGCCGGTTTACGTTACCGCCGTTGGTGAATGACGCTTGCTAAACAGAAGGCGTGCCAAAAATCTGTCATCTTTGGTAATTTCTCTTGTGCCCAGTGGCAGAACTGTACACGACGTTCAGAGTCGTCGCCATGCAATTCCTGGTGCATAAAAATATGATACGGGTGCAATTGATGTTGATGTAGCATTCTCAACACCAAAATTTTTGACATTCCCAATTGTCGCGCAATTTGTCTGCTACTGATGTGCGGATTAGCCGCGACTGCAGCTAAACCACCTACTTGGGCGTCATCATCTGTTGCAGGTCGTGGTTGACGTTTCACATGTGGCTGAACACTTCCTGTTTCCATAAATAACGTAACTATCCGGCGAACGGTCCGGACACTTGGACGATGTCGTCCTGGATACCGAGCAGCTTACATAGCACATGCCCGTTCGCCATTTTGATCATAACAGCCATACATTAACACGATATCGAACTTTTCCATAATTGGTAAACGGTCCATTTTAACAAGGGTAGTATATCACGAAGCAAATACCGTCCGCACTGGCGGAATGATACGTTATACCACGTACTTATACGTTTGCGACTATTACAGCGCCGTCGATCACAAAGCGGAAAAAAGTAGTCCAACTAAAACTTTCATATTTCTTTACGTACTACACGAATATGTAATAAAAATGGGAGTTCCTATTTTTAAAAAAACGCAGTTGGTTTGGTGGCCAGCGATAGTGTTTCACCTCGGAAGGATGTTCCTGGAGCCACTCTTTAGCGATTGTGGACGTGTGGGTTGTCACATTGTCCTGCTTTAATTGCCCAGGCCCGTCGGAATGCGCAATGGACATTAATAGATGCAGGTGACCAGACAGGATGCTTACGTACCTGTCACCTGTCAGAGTCGTATCGCCGCGCGGGATTAGCCGAGAGGTCTAAAGGCGCTGCAGTCATGGACTGTGTGGCTGGTACCGGCGAAGGTTCGAGTCCTCGCTCGGGCATGGGTGTGTGTGTTTGTTTGTCCTTAGGATAATTTAGGTTAAGTAGTGTGTAAACTTAGTGACTGATGGCCTTAGCAGTTAAGTCCCATAAGATTCCACACACATGTGAACATTTTTTGAACAGAGTCGTATCTAGAACTTCAAGTGGTCCCATATCACCCCAACTGGACACGCCCCGAACCGTTGCAGAGCCTCCACCAGCTTGAACAGTCGCCTCCTGACACGCAATGTCCATGGATTCATGAGGTTGTCTCCATACCCGTACGCGTCCATCCGCTCCATACAATTTGAAACGAGACTCGTCCGACCATGCAACATGTAGCCAGTCATCACAACAGCTCAATGCAGGTATTGAGGGGCCCAGGCGAGGCGAAAAGCTTTGTGACGTGCAGTCATCAAAGGTACACTAGGGGGCCTTCGGCTCCGAAAGCCCATATCGTTGATGTCCCATTGAATGGTTTGTACGCTGACATTTGTTGATGGCTTAGCATTGAAATCTGGAGCAATTTGCTAAAGGGCTGCACTTCTGCTACGCTGAACGATTCTCTTCGGTCTTCGTTGGTCGCGTTCTTGCAGGATCCTTTTCCGGCAGTAATGATGTCTGAGATTTGATGTTTTACCGTGTTCCTGATATTCACGGTACTCTCGTGAAACGGTCGTACGGGAAAATCCACACTTCATCGCTGCCTCAAAGGTTCTGTGTCCCATCGCCCTTGCGCTGACTATAACACTACGTACAAACTCACTTAAATCTTGAGAACGTGCTATTTCCAATGTAGCAGCAGTAACAGATTTAAAAGATGTTCAAATGTGTGTGAAATCTTATGGGACTTAACTGCTGAGGTCATCTGTCCCTAAGCTTACATACTACTTAACTTAAATTATCCTAAGGACAATCACACACACCCATGCCCGAGGGAGGACTCGAACCTCCGCCGGGATCAGCCGCACAGTCCATAAGCGATCTAACAACTGCTCCAGACACTTGGCTTATACAGGCGTTGCCAACCACAGCACCGTATTCTACCTGTTTCCATACCTGTATTTGCATTATACAGAAAAGACGTTAACTCTAGAAAATTGTTCTGAAATGCAGAAGGCACTGCAGTGGACCGACACCTGGTGCAGGACGTAACAATTGAGCCCCAACATGAACAAATATAGCATATCGTGTATATATGGGAAGAAATATCAGTTATTGAACGATTATACGATTGCAGAATAATCTCTGTAAGCAGTTATTCCGTAAGGTATCAAGGAGTACTAGTACGGAATAATTTAAAGTAAATCAATGTAATCGCGGGAGAGCCAGATGCCAGACTGAGATTCATTGGAAGAGCCCTCAGCAAACGTTGTACGTGAACGAAAGAGGTGGCTTGCAAAGCACTCGTTCGACCATTACATTTTCTTGTCAATATAGTATGCCTACTAGATAGGATTCACAGAGGGAAGAGAAAAAATCCGAAGAAGAGCCGCACTTTTCGTTACAGATTGTGACAGTGGACAAGAAACGGTCACAGAGGTGATCAGCCAGTGGCAGGCGCTGCAAGAGCGGCGTTCTTCTTCAGACAGTGATTTACTGTTTATGTTCCTACTACATGCATCTCACGACAAGAACACGAATATGAAGTTAGGGAGATTGGTGCCCGCTCGAATTCTTATCAGCAATCGTGGTTCCACCGAACTATTCGCGACTGGAACAGGAAAGAGGGGAGTGACAGTCGTATACGAAGCACCCTCCACCACACACCGGAAGGTGGCTCGCAGGATATGACTGTAGATGTAGACGTAGATGTAGAAACAGTTGTGGTCTTCATATCAACATTTACGTTGATGCCACTTTTGCCCCTTTTTGTCTATGAAAATAGAGTGACGGCAACATATTTCCACCCATACATAGTTTAAGACCGACGTACTGTACAATTGAACAGTCTTTGTATTCTAGCCATCAACACTTGATGAACCGAAGCAGAATTTTGGTGATTGTGATAGTTAAAACAATTTTATTCTTGAGTGGTTTGGTGGAGGTTCAAACTGTACAACAGGTTCAAAAATGGCTCTGAGCACTATGGGACTCAACATCTTAGGTCATAAGTCCCCTAGAACTTAGAACTACGTAAACCTAACTACCCTAAGGACATCACACACACCCATGCCCGAGGCAGGATTCGAACCTGCGACCGTAGCAGTCCCGCGGTTCCGGACTGCAGCGCCTGAACCGCTAGACCACCGCGGCCGGCGTACAACAGGTATTCATCATCTATACGCAGAGCAATCACTTATGATGCATTCGTAGCAATTTCGATTTGTTGTTGCCATACAATTTCCACTGTGACCTAATGAGACACAAGAGCTGACATGGCAACTTATTTCAGCCAACAAAGAACCTTCTAACCTCAGGAAAGGCTTTTCAAATTTGATATTCCTCTCTCCGCACTGATATCACAATACTGCAAATTCTTCTCGCCGTCGAAAACAATACTTTCGGCCTTAAACATCTAGTCATTAATATGTAACCAATTTCCGTACGTAAATACGAGGGCGGTTCAGAAAGTAACCTCCGATTGGTCACAGTGCGGGTTGTGGGGGGAGTAGCGACGCCATCTGTGCGTTCACGCACTCAACAGGTCAGTCGGCATCAAGCCGTGGTCGAGTGAACGTCGTACCTGCGCTAGTTTAGTTTTTGTGGCAGTTTGAAATGTGTGCTGCAATAGAAAACCCCGCCAAATGCGAAGTGCGTGCTGTCATAAGGTTTTTTACAGCCAAAGGATATTCTGCAGCAGCTATTCATCGTGAGCTTTGTGCCGTGTACGGACCAAGAGTTATGAGTGAAGAAGTTGTCCGTGATTGGGTTACCGTAAGTTCTGTGCACGATGGGTGCCCAAAATTCTTACCGACCACCACAAAACTCAAAGAATGGCCTCTGCATTAGACTTTCTGTCACGTTATGAGGACGAAGGAGAACCATTGTTAAACAGAATCGTGACCGGTGACGAAACCTGGATTAAGTACGTGAACCCTGAGACAAAAGAACAATCAAAGATGTGGGCACATTCAAATTCGCCTACCAAACCAAGAAAAGCCTCGCAAGATTTTTCTGCCAGAAAACTGATGGCAACGGTGTTTTGGGATGCCAAAGGGGTGTTGTTGGTTGAATTCATGGAACGTGGTACGACCATTAATCAAGACGTGTACTGTGAAACAATAAAAAAGTTACGACGGGCTATACAGAACAAACGCCGTGGTATGCTGACTTCCGATATCGTTTTTTTGCACGATAACGCCCGTCCTCACTCTGCTCGCAGAACAACGGCCCTTCTTGAGTCCTTCAAGTGGGACTTATCAACCATCCACCTTACAGCCCAGACCTGGCGCCAAGTGATTATCACCTCTTCATTTGAAGAAATGGCTCGGGTCACAGCGGTTTGATGACGACGAAGAGCTCAAAGATGCGGTCACAGGCTGGCTCCAGGCACAAGCGGATGATTTTTATGCAGAAGGAATTTCAAAGCTTGTGAAGAGATACGATAAGTGCCTCAATCGCTATGGAGACTATGTAGAAAAATAGTGCAAAGATGTAGTTGTAAGATGTATATATTAAAATATTTTTATTTAACTTGGTGTATTTTTTTAAATCAACCGGAGGTTACTTTCTGAACGGCCCTCGTATTAGTATAACATCACAGATATATTTCAATCTATAACGTAAGTTACGTGTATTCTTGTATGTAAAACATGGGAAGTACAATTCAAAATTGTCATTGCTTACCAACGGATAAAGTTTTACGCCAAGCGTAGCGACGTTCTTCTTTTCAAATCGGGAAGTTGAATATTTTTCCACAAAGGACGGTTCAACTTTACCTCCGGGTGCGATAAGGATACTCATAAATGCTGGCATATCGGCTTCCTGCGCCATTTTGTAACCAATTCTGCTCTTTGCTCGGCTGTCTACTATGCAATTCCGTATGCAGGAAAGCCACAGAGCCATCACGAATTATTTTTAAATCACCAGAAGTACCTTTTTCTTACGTCATACCATCCATATTTACATACTTTTGTAAGATACAAATGTGAAGTGAAAACAGCCAAGAAATATTGTTTGTGAATCTGATACTGAATCCAACACGTCAGGCATAATACTGACATATCCAACAAATTGCAGAGGTACAAGCAATGCAAAAGCGGCAGATGACAACTGTACATGAAACGAGATAATTCCGTTTCAATACAGCTTCGATGCACGTTTAGCCTATGAAGGAATACTACATTCCCGCTGTTTGGTAGTTCATGTTTAGCCAGTAAGGTTTGGCGAGGCTCTCATGTGGAAAAGGTAACTTAGGTACCAAAAGTGCCTGTAGAGTAAGTCGTGCATCACACATCTTTATATGCGCTAAGTGCTATGCGTACACAAGCAATGTCCTAATATACACTCCTGGAAATTGAAATAAGAACACCGTGAATTCATTGTCCGAGGAAGGGGAAACTTTATTGACACATTCCTGGGGTCAGATACATCACATGATCACACTGACAGAACCACAGGCACATAGACACAGGCAACAGAGCATGCGCAATGTCGGCACTAGTACAGTGTATATCCACCTTTCGCAGCAATGCAGGCTGCTATTCTCCAATGGAGACGATCGTAGAGATGCTGGATGTAGTCCTGTGGAACGGCTTGCCATCCCATTTCCACCTGGCGCCTCAGTTGGACCAGCGTTCGTGCTGGACGTGCAGACCGCGTGAGACGACGCTTCATCCAGTCCCAAACATGCTCAATGGGGGACAGATCCGGAGATCTTGCTGGCCAGGGTAGTTGACTTACACCTTCTAGAGCACGTTGGGTGGCACGGGATACATGCGGACGCGCATTGTCCTGTTGGAACAGCAAGTTCCCTTGCCGGTCTAGGAATGGTAGAACGATGGGTTCGATGACGGTTTGGATGTACCGTGCACTATTCAGTGTCCCCTCGACGATCACCAGTGGTGTACGGCCAGTGTAGGAGATCGCTCCCCACACCATGATGCCGGGTGTTGGCCCTGTGTGCCTCGGTCGTATGCAGGCCTGATTGTGGCGCTCACATGCACGGCGCCAAGCACGCGTAAGACCACCATTGGCACCAAGGCAGAGGCGACTCTCATCGCTGAAGACGACTCGTCTCCATTCGTCCCTCCATTCACGCCTGTCGCGACACAACTGGAGGCGGGCTGCACGATGTTGGGGCGTGAGCGGAAGACGGCCTAACGGTGTGCGGGACCGTAGCCCAGCTTCATGGAGACGGTTGCGAATGGTCCTCGCCGATACCCCAGGAGCAACAGTGTCCCTAATTTGCTGGGAAGTGACGGTGCGGTCCCCTACGGCACTGCGTAGGATCCTACGGTCTTGGCGTGCATCCGTGTGTCGCTGCGGTCCGGTCCCAGGTCGACCAGGTCGACGGGCACGTGCACCTTCCGCCGATCACTGGCGACAACATCGATGTACTGTGGAGGCCTCACGCCCCACGTGTCTTGCAATTCGGCGGTACGTCCACCCGGCCTCCCGCATGCCCACTATACGCCCTCGCTCAAAGTCCGTCAACTGCACATACGGTTCACGTCCACGCTGTCGCGGCATGCTACCAGTGTTAAAGACTGCGATGGAGCTCCGTATGCCACGGCAAACTGGCTGACACTGACGGCGGCGGTGCACAAATGCTGCGCAGCTAGCGCCATTCGACGGCCAACACCGCGGTTCCTGGTGTGTCCGCTGTGCCGTGCGTGTGATCATTGCTTGTACAGCCCTCTCGCAGTGTCCGGAGCAAGTATGGTGGGTCTGACACACCGGTGTCAATGTGTTCTTTTTTCCATTTCCAGGAGTGTATTTTTCGGACAGTCCATTTCGTAATACACTACTGGCCATTAAAATTGCTACACCAAGTAGAAATGCAGATGATAAACGGGTATCCATCGGACAAATATATTATACTAGAACTGACATGTGATTACATTTTCACGCAGTTTGGCTGCATAGATCCTGAGAAATCAGCACCCTGAACCAGCACTTCTGGCCGTAATAACGGCCTTGATACGCCTGGGCATTGAGTCAAATAGAGCTTGGCTGGCATTTACAGGTACAGCTGCCCATGCAGCTTCAACACGATACCACAGTTCATCAAGAGTAGTGACTGGCATATTGTGACGAGCCAGTTGCTCGGACACCATTGACCAGACGTTTTCAATTGGTAAGAGATCTGGAGAATGTGCTGCCCAGGGCAGCAGTCGAACATTTTCTGTATCCAGAAAGGCTCGTACAGGACCTGCAACATGCGGCCATTCATTATCCTGCTGAAATGTAGGGTTTCGTAGGGATCGAATGAAGGGTAGAGCCACGGGTCGTAACACATCTAAAATGTAACGTCCACTGTTCAAAGCGCCGTCAATGCGAACAAGAGGAGACCGAGAGGTGTAACCAGTGGCACCCCATATCATCACGCCGGTTGATAAGCCAGTACGGCTATGACGAATACACTCTTCCAATGTGCATTCACCGCGATGTCGCCAAACACGGATGCGACCATCACGATGCTGTAAAGAGAACCTGGATTCATCCGAAAAAAGGACGTTTTGCCATTCGTACACCAAGATTCGTCGTTGAGTACACCATCGCAGGCGCTCCTGCCTGTGATACAGCGTCAAGGATAACCGCAGCCATAGTCTCTGGGCTGATAGTCCATGCTGCTGCAAACGTCGCCGAACTGGTCGTGCAGATGGTTGTTTTCTTGGAAGCGTCTACATCGGTTGACTCGGGGATCGAGACTTGGCTGCACTATCCATTACAACCATGGGGATAAGATGCCTGTCATCTCGACTGCTAGTTATACGAGGCCGTTTGGATCCAGCATGGTGTTCCGTATTACCCTCCTGAACCCACCGACTCCATATTCTGCTAACAGTCATAGCATCTCAACCAACGCGAGCAGCAATGTCGCGATACGATAAACCGCAATCGCGATAGACTACAATCCGACCTTTTTCAAAGTCGGAAACGTGACGGTACGCATTTCTCTTCCTTGCACGAGGCATCACAACAACGTTTCACCAGGAAACGCCGGTCACCAGCTGTTTGTGTATGAGAAATCGGTTGGAAACGTTTCTCATGACAGCACGTTGTAGGTGTCGCCACAGGCGGAAACCTTGTGTGAATGCTCTGAAAAGCTAATTATTTGCCTACGACGGCATCTTCTTTCTGTCTGTTAAATTTCGCGTCTGTTGCGCGTCTTCGTGGTGTAGTGGAAAAGTAACACCAAGTTTCGAAGAGATATGAGAAAACTGCGAAGAGATAAAGAGAAAACTATATAAAAATATCTACAACATGCAACTCAGAGAAAAATGAGATTTACAAGAACATATTACAATGAAATGAACACCCTTAACAGCTTACATGCGTTGACATACGTCAATTGGGACAGATTAAAACGTGTGCCCCGACCGGGACTCGAACCCGGGATCTCCCGCTTGCATGGCAGACGCTCACCGCCACCGAGGACAGAGAGGATAGCGCGACTGCAGGGATTTATCTCTGGCACGCTTCCCGCGAAACCCACATTCTCAACGTATTGTCCCGCACTACATTCGTAGTGCCCCCGCCCATTATACTCATTACTTACAGCGCGTTGCCGATTCTCGTAAGAGATCGGGCACTGTTTGTGCATTCGCACAGAAGAAGAAGATGGTCAAGTGACCGGTGAGCCTTAACTACATATTTTCTAAGATGGTCCGAAAGAACAGATACCATCTTAGTAAATACAAGAAATAGACAGCAGAAGTGAATAAACTATGCAGGAAGCTCCATCAAGACGGTTGGGATAACTTTGTTGCCAGGATGTAAAACGAGGTCCATGGGAGAGAAATACTTGCATATAAAATGGTAAGACACTTGAATAAAACCGAAAATGATGTGGCAGATATCAGTGTAACAAAGCCCAAAGACTGGCCGCATTATTACAAGGGAATGTGGACTGATGAAATGAACACAGAAAATGATGAGGATCTTGAAACAAATCCAGATCATCTTGAATACCAAAAATTATAACATGCTCTCACATACACGAAGAACGAAAAGGCAATAGAATGTGATGGCATTAAAAGAGAAGTAATAAAGTATTCTTCAGTAGCATTTAAAAGAAGGTTGCTCAGATTTTTTAATCTTTGCTGGATAACAAAGGAAATACCAAAAGAATGGAAGATCTCACTAAATCAATATTTGAAAAAGGAGACAGATCATAACCCGAAAATTATAGAGGCATATCACTATTAAATATAGCGTATAAAATCTGTTGCTAGCGAATAGCCGAAAGACTAAAACCCATAATGGAATGCCTGCTTCCAGAAGAACAAAATGAAATGAGAAAGGGGAGAAGCTTTACAGACAACATATTTATGCTACAGCAAATTACAGACAGACATAAGGAATTCATTAAAGAAACACACATCCGTTTCAATTATGTAAAGGCTTTCGATAAAGTAAATAGACAGCTTTTGAGGGAAAGTTAGTAAGAAGTGGTATACCAATACACATTCTACAGGTAGTTCAAAAGATCTATGTTCGCACAAAAATCCAAGTGATTGGGGATAATCAAGAAACAACAAAGGTTATTAATTTGGGAGTTCGACAAGGTTGCAGCCTCTCTCCACTGCTTTTTAATATATATGTTGACGACATTATACGGCACTAGAGAATGAAACTGAAGAACCATACATATAACTTCAACCAAAAAATTTAGATTATGACTTTGTTATTCGCAGGTGACCAAGTGTTAATTTCTAATAATGAAGATGGACTGCAGAGAGCGGCTTGCGAACTATACCAAACATGTCAGATATATAATATGTCAATATCAATACGAAAAACAAAATCCGTGGCTTTCTGTGGAAAAAAAATCAGTAAGAACAAAAGTAACTATTGACAACAAGATTACAGAGCAAGTACATAGATCCAGATATCTAGGAACCACGCTGTGGTACATGGGAAACCTAGATCCAAAATTGAGAAATTTAACTACTTAAATGGTACTATCAGAAGAGCCCCCGAACGTAAAGTAAGAAGAGAAATATATCTAAAATTTTATAAAATTATATCAGTACCAACATTACTATATGGAAGTGAATCTTGGGTAGTGAAAAAGATGGATAAAATAAGATTACAAGCCAATGAAAAGAAATTCCTCATGTACATAGCAGAATACACCAAGCTGACCTACAAAGGAAATACAGACATCGGGAAGGAATTAAATAGTTTCGATATAAACAATAAGGCTGACGAATACCTACAAAAATGGGTATCCCCTCAGTTACTAATGGACAAAGCAAGATTACCACTACATATTTGACGATATACTCCGCAAGATAAAAGATGCATTGGAAGACGTGCAAAACGATGGAAGGACCAGGTGTAGCTGCAACAGGCGGAGGGAAAGCTAATGCATGACGGAAGAAGAAGAAGAAGAAGATGCGAAGAGTAGCTTAGAGCGATAGGGTGCGCCATATTTGTACCTCAAAGCTCTCCCACAGAGCGAATGTACCTGCCCCATTACTACTTACAAGTTCCCGTGGACGGAAGTTCCTAGCAACGGACCGCAGTTTATCGGTCAGTACTCCCAAAAGGCCATCGCGACTTTCACACCAGTAACATGTCTCAGAGGGAAACTGCAAGTAAGTTAACAGGAGGAGTAGGCCACAACGGAACTTCGACGACGTAAGATGTATCCACAGCATCATAAATTACACGAAACATCTACAGCTCTGTGATAAGAAAAGGGGCTCAGTAGAACAGAAACTGACACCAGTCTTAGCTTACAGGATGAATCATGAGTCTCACACCAGAAATGAATCTGGGATACCCTGAAAAAAAAAAAAAAACCTTTAAGTATCGCTTCGGAAGAAGAATCATTATCTAATGTGAACATTAACTACAGCGATAAAGTTGTCCTCATGTCGTATGAAAGTTATAATATTTCCCGATTCCAGATATTGGATTACTTATTTGAGTGATTTAGAGAAAACTGCAGCTCTCTTCCTTTTTCTTTCTCTCTCTCTCTCTTTTGGTCTCTCTCTCTCTCTCGGTGTCGTTGGGTATGTGTTTTTGCGAGAGTGCATGTGTGTGTGTGTGTGTGTGTGTGTGTGTGTGTGTGTGTGTGTGTGTGTGTGTGTGTTTGAACTTCCCTGGAAGAACATTAAAAATTCTCACTACATCTAGAGTGAAAATGGATATTAAAAGAATCTGAGTTACGATTAATTCCATGTTAAGTATTTATATAAATTTTGCATTGCAGTTGCTTTCAAGATACATAATCGCCACTGAAAGATAGCTTATCTGGCATGAAAAACAATAGCTGGAAGAAATTAAATAATAAAAAGAGAGTATATTATTCATTTACCTGACGACTGGTAGGAGCATCACAGTGCTTTCCCAGGCACGGTCCTATTGGAGAAAGTATAACCCAGTCTCTCTATAACATCTGAAGTGATCCAAACAGCCCTTTACAGGGGACTCTGAAAGACGGTGCGACTTGCCATTTTTCAGACTGAAAAGGCATTGCCAGAGGAGGAAAAAGGAAATGAGATTCAGAAAATGATGCTCCGACACACTGAGGATTAGTTTTCTTTCTTCTACCCAATAGGCCGCGAGTATTTTTCAAAAACTTGGGTCAATTATTCAGGACAGATTCGCACTGAGCTGTTAAACAGGTTTCAAATCTATACCTTTGTTTTCGTGGAGTTAAAAGCCAAGTTCGGAAACAGCTTCAGTCTGTGAGGATTTCTTCTATTAATTTTCATTACTCAGCACAGAGGTACATTCGTTACAAAGCAGTAAAATAATTACATATGGAGGCGGAAAATTATTATCTTTACATCGTAACAGCTTACAAAAAAATTTTGGTGACTATGAAATACCTCCGTTGTATACAAGCATCAAGAGTGGAGTAAATATTTCATAACACAGAAGCTCTAGAAAAAAATGGTCGACAAATTATACTGATGTTTTTAATGGAAGAATTAGCTTCAGCTAAAAGAGTCACAATTCCGAAAGCATTCTTTGATTCTAAATGATTAGGGGTGCAGTGTTTTCCTCTGCCGGGCCAACTGAGTTTCTCTTGGCGTTCCTTTTAGCCCTTTTGAGAGCGCCTTTCCTTTCGGCGGGCGTGAGTTATTGGAACTCAATTGAGGCGGACTGGAAGTGGACCGCATTCCGAGCTTACAACAACGGACGGAGGGGAGAGTGAGTGGATGGGGGAAGGGGTTGTAGGGGAGGAAGCAGGAATGTGTTAGGGTTGCAGGGTGGCGACGAGGACGGAAATACCGGACTAGAAGGGCCAGTAGGCGGCCAAACCAATGAAGCTACTAATGCTACATGGAGAACATTCTGGTGACGTTGTATTGGGTTGGTGAGTTTTTCCAAAAGTTTTGTAATCACAACAGTTACCCATTACAGATACCTTAGTCATCTTTTATATATCCTCCTCCATTATTCGCAACAGTCTGCCTACTCTGGGGCAACTTTTAAATTTTGCAGCAATTCGTTGTACAGCATACCGTCACTGTTCCACCAGATACATAACACTATCTTTTGTGGATGCCAACAGGTCTTTCTGTGAGGAGTTGCTTCCTTGTTTTGACTCGATCACGTGTATCTTTCCCCTCCGTTAGCATAAAGACACCATTCTCTTCAAAAATAACGATACAGGACAGGAATGGTCGGCGGTTTTCAAGAGCCAGTTGATGACGAGCAAGCAGAAATGCACATACGGCAATCTGCTGATATCCTGAGTTTGGCTAAGAGCAGCCAGTACCCATATACCCGAATTTTGAACCTTCCCCACTGCATGCCAATGCTTCACTATTGTGAAATAACCACAGTTCATCACACAGTACACTAAGGTGAACCACTCTGGGTTAGGTGGGTTAATGCGATTAAACGACCTTCATTAATCCTCGAAGGTTCTCCTGAATGTGGAGAGTTACTAAAATCAAAACAGTCCTCCTTAAAACGAGAGAACCATTTTCTAGCTGTGCTCTGTCCAGTGGCATTAACCCCATATATTGCGCCAATGTTTCAGGGTGACACCTCTCTATTGAACTCAAACTGAAGAATATGTCGGAAATGTTCCGATTTCTCCACTTTGTACTCCATTATCTGCCGTCCACAGCTTTGTTCATTATTTACAAATGGTGAAGTGACAATATGTAACAGCAACAGTAAACTGCAGATAAAAAACGGCACTCAATAAATAAAGCCATAGTAACTGAAATATCAACATGCAAAAAAAAAAAAGAGTACAAATTTATGCACCTAACTAATATGTACTGGTAGACAAAAAAATGGTTCAAATGGCTCTGAGCACTATGGGACTTAACATCTGAGGTCATCAGTCCCCTAGAACTTAGAACTACTTAAACCTAACTAACCTAAGGACAACACACACATCCACGCCCGAGGCAGGATTCGAACCCGCGACCGTAGCGGTCGCGCGGTTCCACACTGTAGCGCCCAGAACCGCTCGGCCACCATCGGCCGGCACTGGTAGACAGTCGATTGTGTTAGGGGAGAGGAGGTCACAGATTTTCACAGTACCCTTCCACGCTTCCACCGTATTTAACTTACGATTAACTGCACTTTTCATGAGTCCCAGATTCAGATCATTCCAATAAAATGAGACAAAATATTTCAAATTACTTAATATAATAATAATAATCATTATTATTATTATTATTATTGTTTGTTTACATCATTCCTTTGTACATCACTGGGGGAGATCTCCCAAGAAATATAATTCAGATAAATACAACATCTAAAAGCATTTCTCATAAAATTTGAGAAGTTATTATGTCATGCAAATTTAAGTGCTGGAGGTTATAATTAAAGTGCAATTACTCACAGAGGTACAGTGGGGGATGCTGTTATCTTGATAGATATGCTAATGTGTTATTGAGGAACAGATTTAGCTGGAATGTAATTAGTTCTAGTTTTGGTCATCGGGTGTAGATCTGGCGCTGTGAATGGAAAAAGATGTACAAGGATGCGTAATGTAGTGGGTTATGCATTTGACATGGGCAGAAAACGTCAAACAAGTGAGAAAGACATAATAGTGATTTTTATTATTAAGTGCCAGCTACACAATTTGTTCAGTACGAGCACTAATGGCGTCGGCGAGATGCTGCATCCATCAATAGTTGCTCACAGAGGTTCTGGTGGAATCTGACCAGCGTCTTCTTGTGTACTGGCCTTCAGATCAAAAGGAGACCAAATGTGTATATGTTAAAAGCCTTAGCTATCCCCAGAGGAAAAAGTCACATGGATTCTGATCACGTGATCTTGCAAGCCATGCATCTGGAAAGCCACTGAAGGTAACATATTTGTGGAAGGTTGTATTAAGCAGATCTTTCAATCGGTGAGCGACATGAGGTGATGTCCTACCTTGCATGAAAACAGTAGTTTCCTTACAGTTGCGCTCTTCATAAGCAGGAATTAGCATGCCGTACAAGGAGATCTCGATAATGTGCAGACGTTATGGTACGGCACTCTGGGTGTAGGGGAAGGCGGGGCAAGATGGGGAAGCTAGCGTTAAACCCTTACAAAAGAAACTAAAATAAACAAATTCAAGTAGGTTTGGTAATCATTTGTTTACTTAACCATTGAATTACAATAGCAAGCAAAGAAACCTGCGAACTTGTTACTTTTAGTTAGAAATATCTCGATTTGAAACATAAACTACCAATTCCTCGTCTTGCCCCATATGCGGGGTAAGATGGGGAACTACCATGATTTCATCTCTAAAGCTTAAATAAGGACTGGAATAACGAAATCATGTGATGATAATGTTTCGAAACATGGTTCTGCTAATTGTAGAATCAGGTATTACGTTTTGTTTAGGCCTCTTACTTTCACATAATACACAAGTGTGGACAGCCTCGTCATCATCACTTTCTATCCATGCACAAGTGTCGTGGGCCCAGCGTCTGCAGCTAATACACCGTCTCCAGCCTCCTTCAGAGAAGTCATAGCAGTATAAACATTGTTGACTCTCTTCCTTGTTGTCATTCGACCTCAGTTTATTATCCCTTGAGCATGAAGACGTCAGTAACGTTCGTCACTTTTTCGCTCTCTTTATGTCCTTTTGGTGGAATCCCATGTTTATTAAACGTCTTTGAGAAGAGTTTTCCTGTACATGCAGCACGTTTGTGGACTCCTTTTAATTTAATTTCTTCAGATAGTTCCCTCCTATAGGGAGAATCGGTTAAAACAACGGGTTTTCCACGCCTGTTAGACGGTTTACTTTTTGGTTTTTTTATCCACCTTTCGAATAGCTAACACCATTTCAAGGCTGGTAACCTGAAAGTTAGACCAAACAGAGGCTTCATCGTCAGTTGTTAATTGTTCAGGTGTTTTACGCCTTGACAACATCCCTGGTATTTGGTCTTCCATTTCTGTAACTTCAGATGTGTGAGCTTGATGAATGTCTGTGGATGAACAGGGAAAGGTAATCACTTTCTTGAAACACATTTCTGTTTACAGGCCAAATGCCTGTTTTCCGAAACCCATTCACTGCTGAGGATATTGTAGCTGAATGAATGAAGGCTTTGCCGAATAAATTTGCGATCTGATGCAGCGTGGGATCTGATGCAGGATGGGTGGGAAGCCACGATCTTACTTCATCTTCGTAAAATTTACTGAGACGTTTCATAAATGCCACATCCAATGGTTGAAGACGGTGTGGGCAGTGTGATGGCAAACACAGCAAGACAACCCCATTTTCGTGGGTCACATCTATCAGTTCTAAATTCTTGGAGTGCGTTTTGTGGCCGTCCAATATGAGAAGTATTGGTCTTTCCTTTGACGCTCCAGTAAATGCAATAAACTTCTTAAACCAATTCAAAAATAGTTCTTTCATGATCCTACAAGTTTCTTGGACTTGTGCCCATGCACCAGAGGGCAGGCCAGTCTCAAACACTTGTTGCAGTCGTTTTCCAGGATAAATTAGCATAGGTGGTACGTAGCACCCAGACGCTGAAACACAGTTTTCTGCAGTCACTGTCTGCCCTCTTTCTGCTGAACAGCTGCTCCCACCTATCTGCGCCCTTTCAAAGCAACCACCTTTGTGTGAACATTTGGAATGACTGTTAAACCAGTCTCATCGCAACTGAAAATTCTCTCTCCCGTAAGCTTGAATGTGTCTATTGACTTTCTAACAGATTGAAAAATCGATCTACAGCAACTTTCTAACATATAGAAAAATCGGTCTACAGCAACTAGATTAATCCTCATTGCTCGTGCGAATGATGTGGCCTCTGGTTCTCGTATTGTTAAGGTAGGATTTCGTGCAAGAAACCCATTTAACAAATCTCTTCCAGCAGATTTGGCTGCAGTATTAAATGGATGTTTGATGTTGTTTCGTTCAGTTAGCTGAAAAGCAAGTTCACAAAGTTCTTTAAGTTTTAGGACAAAACACTGTCCTTCCATCTGTGTTAAGTAGTCTTTAATTTCTGACTCTTGTTCTGGGGTAAACACACTAGTGATTGGTCCTAAGCTTTTCACATCTGTGTAGTCAGGATTAGCACGTTTCTTTGCCACATGTTCCATCGTTGTCCCTGAAATAACCCATATGACCTCCTATAACAATATTTATAGCGCCTTCCATTGACTCCAGTGACCAATCATGCCTACACCTTTGTCGCCGATACTTGCGAACCATTTGAAATAAAACACGTGGAATGTGGAGTCAGATCATTCATGGTAATCTATATTACACTACTGGTCGTTAAAATTGCTACACCATGAAGAAATGCAGATGATAAACGGGTATTCATTGGACAAATACATTTTACTAGAACTGACATGTGATTACATTTTCACGCAATTTGGGTGCATAGATCCTGAGAAATCAGTACCCACAACAACCACCTCTGGCCGTAATAACGGCCTTGATATGCCTGGGCATTGAGTCAAACAGAGCTTGAATGGCGTGTAAAGGTACAGCTGCCTATGCAGCTTCAACACGATACCACAGTTCATCCAGAGTAGTGACTGGCATATTGTGACGACCCAGTTGCTCCACGACTATTGGCCAGACGTTTTCAATTGGTGAGAGATCTGGAGAATGAGATGGCCAGGGCAGCAGTCGAACATATTCTAAATCCAGAAAGACCCGTACTGGCCCTGCAATATGCGGTCGTGCATTATCCTGGTGAAAAGTTGGGTTTCGCAGGGATCGAATAAACGGTAGAGCCACGGGTCGTAACACATCTGAAATGTAACGTCCAGTGTTCAAAGTGCCGTCAGTGCGAACAAGAGGTGACCGAGACGTGTAACCAATGGCACCCCATACCATCACGCCGGGTGATACGCCAGTATGGCGATGACAAATACACGCTTCCAATTTGCGTTCACTGCGATGGCGCCAAACACGGATGCGAACATCATGATTCTGTAAACAGAAACTGAATACATCAGAAAAAATGACGTTTTGCCATTCGTGCACCCAGGTTCATCGCTGAATCCACCATCGCAGCCGCTCCTGTCTGTGATGCAGCGTCAAGAGTAACCGAAGCCATGGCCTCCGAGCTGATCGTCCACGCTGCTGCAAACATCTTCGGACTGTTCGTGCAGATGGTTGTTGTCTTGCAAACGTCCCCATCTGTTCACTCAGGGAGCGAGACGTAGCTGCACGATCCGTTACAGCCATGGGGATAAGATACCTGTTATCTCGATTGCTAGTGATACGAGGCCGTTGGCATCCAGCACGGCGTTCCGTATTACCATCCTGAACCCACCGATTGTCTATTCTGCTAAGAGTCATTGGATCTCGACCAACGCGAGCAGCAATGTTGCGATACGCTAAACCGCAGTCGCGATAGGCTACAATCCGATCTTTATCAAAGTCGGAAACGTGATGGTACGCATTTCTTCTCTTTACACGAGGCATCACACCAACGTTTCACTAGGCAACGCCGGTCTACTGCTGTTTGTGTATGAGAAATCTGTTGGAAACTTTCCTCATGTCAGCACATTGTAGGTGTCGCCACCGGCGCCAACCTTGTGTGAATGCTCTGAAAAGCTAATAATTTGCATATCACAGCATCTTCTTCCTGTTGGTTAATTTTCGCGTCTGTAACGCGTCACCTTCGTGGTGTTGCAATTTTAATGGCCAGTAGTGTATATAGTAAATACCATATTTCCAATAGTCAGTCGTCAGAGCATAGCAAGAATACTGACTTTGCACCTTTTGTGTATTTTTATACACCATATTGCCTAAGGCATACTTTGTAATTAATTAGGAAACGTTGGAATAATGAATACCGTTCTATTTACAATTGTATTCAACGTATAATGTACGTGTTCAAAACCCGCAGCGAGGTATACACATGAGACGATAAGAACGGAATAGTTGGACAAATAGTAAATGCAAGACGGGGAAGCTCCCCATCTGGCCCCACTCCGTCTTGCCCCCTACCACGCTGTCAGATTATGTTACGCCTACATGAACACTATTAACTGAACACTGACTACTGACACAGCAGTTTACTGTTAATAAGACGTACTATTCATTGCTATATAAACAGTCAGGACAAATGCTCACGAAACACATGTTTTAGGGCGTTGAAAGGTGTAAAACATTGCAAATCAGTATAACAATTGTACGTACCTTTCAAAGCTTACAGAAACCGCCACGAAACTAATGTTCAGCAATGTCAACACACTGCGACCTGTTCAAATACACTCCTGGAAATGGAAAAAAGAACACATTGACACCGGTGTGTCAGACCCACCATACTTGCTCCGGACACTGCGAGAGGGCTGTACAAGCAATGATCACACGCACGGCACAGCGGACACACCAGGAACCGCGGTGTTGGCCGTCGAATGGTGCTAGCTGCGCAGCATTTGTGCACCGCCGCCGTCAGTGTCAGCCAGTTTGCCGTGGCATACGGAGCTCCATCACAGTCTTTAACACTGGTAGCATGCCGCGACAGCGTGGACGTGGACCGTATGTGCAGTCGACGGACTTTGAGCGAGGGCGTATAGTGGGCATGCGGGAGGCCGGGTGGACGTACCGCCGAATTGCTCAACACGTGGGGCGTGAGGTCTCCACAGTACATCGATGTTGTCGCCAGTGGTCGGCGGAAGGTGCACGTGCCCGTCGACCTGGGACCGGACCGCAGCGAAGCACGGATGCACGCCAAGACCGTAGGATCCTACGCAGTGCCGTAGGGAACCGCACCGCCACTTCCCAGCAAATTAGGGACACTGTTGCTCCTGGGGTATCGGCGAGGACCATTCGCAACCGTCTCCATGAAGCTGGGCTACGGTCCCGCACACCGTTAGGCCGTCTTCCGCTCACGCCCCAAGATCGTGCAGCCCGCCTCCAGTGGTGTCGCGACAGGCGTGAATGGAGGGACGAATGGAGACGTGCCGTCTTCAGCGATGAGAGTCGCTTCTGCCTTGGTGCCAATGATGGTCGTATGCGTGTTTGGCGCCGTGCAGGTGAGCGCCACAATCAGGACTGCATACGACCGAGGCACACAGGGCCAACACCCGGCATCATGATGTGGGGAGCGATCTCCTACACTGGCCGTACACCACTGGTGATCGTCGAGGGGACACTGAATAGTGCACGGTACATCCAAACCGTCATCGAACCCATCGTTCTACCACTCCTAGACCGGCAAGGGAACTTGCTGTTCCAACAGGACAACGCACGTCCGCATGTATCCCATGCCACCCAACGTGCTGTAGAAGGTGTAAGTCAACTACCCTGGCCAGCAAGATCTCCGGACCCCCCATTGAGCATTTTTGGGACTGGATAAAGCGTCGTCTCACGCGGTCTGCACGTCCAGCACGAACGCTGGTCCAACTGAGGCGCCAGGTGGAAATGGCATGGCAAGCCGTTCCACAGAACTACATCCAGCATCTCTACGATCGTCTCCATGGGAGAATAGCAGCCTGCATTGCTGCGAAAGGTGGATATACACTGTAATAGTGCCGACATTGTGCATGCTCTGTTGCCTATGTCTATGTGCCTGTGGTTCTGTCAATGTGATCATGTGATGTATCTGACCCCAGGAATGTGTCAATAAAGTTTCCCCTTCCTGGGACAATGAATTCACGGTGTTCTTATTTCAATTTCCAGGAGTGTAGTTCAAATGGCTCTGAGCACGATGGAGCATCTTAGGTCATCAGTCCCCTAGAACTTAGAACTACTTAAACCTTACCAACCTAAGGACATCACACACATCCATGCCCGAGGCAGGATTCGAATCTGCGACCGTAGCAGTCCCGCGGTTCCGGACTGCAGCGCCTAGAACCGCACGGTCACCGCGGCCGGCACTGGTACCTGTGTATTGATGATGTTGACGTAGCTATCCACAGATGGCAGCCCTCTAACTGTAGCTTATAGCCCTTCCCCGTCTTACCCCACCTTCACATTTTGCCTCGCCTTCCACTATTTGCTTCCAAGAACAATGGCCCAACAGTAAATGAGCATAAAATCCATACCACACAATCCCATATGACTGCACTGGTTCTTCATGTACAACATGCCATTTAGCAGTACCCCATACTGGGCAATTTTGTCTATTCACTGTAACCTGTAATGTAAAATTTGCTTCATCAGTCCATAGAATACCGACTAGATATATGTTGTCAACATCGATTTGTGCCAGAAACCAACGAGGTAATTCAGAATGCTGTTATGGATCATGAGCTTTCACTTGCAGCGATCATCAGAATCAGCCGCCATACACTCGATTTCTCCACCTAATCCCTTGCATTCTTCTTCTGTTACCAACTGAAACTCTCCAATCGACGTCGATTACTGTCACTGTAGTACAAGATGTAATACGAATCAAAAGACGAATTGAACGTCTCACCCACACATTATTTTTACCTTGGTATGTCTACGGGCATATGGAGAAAGTCCCCCCACAGATCCATCGGTCAAGGGAAAGAAGCATGTCAGCATCTGACATAGTTCAATGCGGCACTTCAGTTTCTTCAGCATTGCATTCCAGGACAGTTGGGATCCAGTGAATATACGATCATGCGTAGGCTCCGGAATTTCTCGATAACATCCCCCAGCTAGCACGCATCTCAATCTGCATCCATATCCCGCAAGCCACCTGACGGTGTGTGGCAGAGGGAACTATGAATACCTCTATCGGATCTCCCTTCTATTTCAGTCTCGTATCGTTCGTGGAAAGATAGATTGTCGGTATGCCTCTGTGTGGACTCTAATCTCTCATAACTTATCCTCACGGTCTCTTCGCGAGATATACGTAGGTGGGAGCAATATACTGCTTGGCTCCTTGGTGAAAATATGTTCTCGAAACTCCAACAAAAGCCCCTACCGAGCTACTGAGCCTCTCTTCTGCATGCTCTTCCACTGGAGTTTATCTATCGTCTCCGTAACGCTTTCGCGATTACTAAATGATATGTAACGAAGCACGCTATTCAACGTTAGATCTTCTCTACCTCTTCTATCAACCCTATCTGGTACGGATCCCTCACTGCTGAGCAATATTGAAGCACTGTAACCTACTTCCTTTGTTTTCGGATTGCATTTCCTTAGGATTCTTTCAATGTATCTCAGTCTGGCATCTGCTTAACAGACGATCAACTCTATAACATCATTCCATTTTAAATCACACCTAATGCGTTCTCCCAATTAATTTATGGAATTAACTGCCCCCAGTTGCTGACCTGCTAGACTGTAGCTAAATGAAAAGGGATCTTTCTTTCTGTGTAGTCGCAGTAGAGTAGACTTGTCTACATTGAGATTAAATTGTCATTCCCTGCACCATGCGTCACTTCGTTGCAGATCCGCCTGCATTTCAGTACAATTTTCCAGTGTTACAACTTCTCGATATACTACAGCATTATCCGCAAACAGCCTCAGTGAACTTCCGATGTTATCCACAAGGTCATTTATGTAAATTGTGAATAGCAACGGTCCTACGACACTCCCCTGCGGCACACCTGAAATCACTCTTACTTCGGAAGACCTCCCTCCATTGAAAATGACATGCTGCCTTCTGTTATCTAGGAACTCTTCAATCCAATCACACAATTGGTCTTATAGTCCATATGCTCTTACTTTGTTCACTAAACGATTGTGGGGAACTGTATCGAACGCCTTGCGGAAGTCAAGAAACACGGCATCTACCTGGGAACCCGTGTCTACGGCCCTCTGAGTCTCGTGGACGAATAGCGTTAGCTGGGTTTCACACGATCGTCTTTTTCGAAACCCATGCTGATTCCTACAGAGTAGATTTCTAGTCTCCTGAAAAGTAATTGTACTCGAATATAATACGTGTTCCAAAATTCTACAACTGATCGAAGTTAGAGATATAGGTCTATTGCTCTGCACATCTGTTCGAATACCCTTCTTGAAAACGGGGATGACCTGTGCCCTATTCCAATCCTTTTGAACGTTACGCTCTTCTAGAGACCTACGGTACACCGCTGCAAGAAGGGGGGAAAGTTTCATCGCGTACTCTGTGTAAAATCTAACTGGTATCCCATCAGGTCCAGCGGCCTTTCCTCTTTTGAGCGATTTTAATTGTTTTTCCATCCCTATATCGACAATTTCGATATCTGCCATTGTGTCATCAGTGCGACAGTCTAGAGAGGGAACTGTAGTGCAGTCTTCCTCTTTGCAAAATGACATTTAGTATTTCGCCCTTATTGGTCGCAGAGTGTCTGGACATTTTGTTTTGATCCACCTACCGCGTTGACATAAGACCAAAATTTCTTAGCATTTACTGCCAAGTCAGTACATAGAACTTTACTTTCGATTTCATTGAACGCCTCTCGCATAGCCCTCCTCACACTACATTTCGCTTAGCGCAATTTTTGTTTGTCTGCAAGGATTTGGCTATGTTTATTTTTGCTGTGAAGTTCCCTTTACTTCCGCGGTAGTTTTCTAACTCGGTTGTTGTACCACAGTGGCTCTTATCAATCTCTTACGAACTTGCTTGGCACATAGTCACCTAATGCATACTATGCGATGGTTTTGAACTTAGTCGACTGATCCTCAACACTATCTGTACTTGAGACAAAATGGTTCAAATGGCTCTGAGCACTATGGGACTCTACTGCTGTGGTCATAAGTCCCCTAGAACTTAAAACTACTTAAACCTAACTAACCTAAGGACATCACACACATCCATGCCCGAGGCAGGATTCGAACCTGCCACCGTAGCGGTCGTGCGGTTCCAGACTGTAGCGCCTTTAACCGCTCGGCCACTCCGGCCGGCACTTGAGACAAAACTTTTGCGTTGAGCTGTCAAGTACTCTGAAATCTGCTTTTTGTCACTTTTGCAAAACAGAAACACTTCCTGCCTTCTTTAATATTTCTATTTACCGCTGAAATCATCAATGCAGTAACCGCATTATGATCGCTGATTCCCTTTTCTGCGTCAACTCTTTCAAGTAGTTTGGGTCTGTGTGTCACCTGAAGGTCTAATATGTTATCGCCACGAGTCGGATCTCTGTTTAACTGCTCAATGTAGTTTTCAGATAAAGGACTTAAAAAAAATTGACAGGATGCTTTGTCCCTGCCACCCGTTATAAACGTTTGAGTCTCGCAGTCTCTATTTGGCCAATTAAAATCTTCGCCCAGAACTATAACATGGTCGGGAAATGTACTCCAAATATTTTCCAAATTATCCATCAGGTACTCTGTCACAACAGCTGCAGAGCCAGGGGGCCGTTAGAGACATCCAATTACCATGGCTGAGCCTGCTTTAACCGTGACCTTCACCTAAATTATACACATTTCGGATCTCCGTTAATTTCCTTCGATACTATTGCAATTTTTATCGCTATAAACACGCCTCCCCCTTCACTGTCCAGCCTGTCTCTGCGGTATACATTCGAACGTGAGATTAGAATTTCATTACTGTTTACATCTGGTTTCAGCCAACTTTCTGTCCCTAGTACTACGTGGGCGTTGTGAACGTTTACTAATGAGAGCAGTTCTGGGACCTTTCTATAGACGCTCCTGCAGTTTACTATTAGCACACTAATATTGTTACTCCCCGTTGCGTTTTGGCTACTACTACTTTGCCGCGTCTCAGGAGGCGTCTTGTCGGGCCTAGGGAGGGAATTCTCTAACCTAAAAAACAGACATGTGCACTGCAAAGGTACTCCGCTACCCTTGTAGCCACTTCCTGCTTGTAGTGCACGCCTGACCTATTCAGGAAGACGCTACATTTTTCCACCCGATAGCGGAGGTCGAGAAATTTGTACCCCAGATCTCCGCAGAATCGTCTGAGCCTCTGGTTTAAGCCTACCACTCGGCTCCAAACCAGAGGAGCACGATCGGTTCTGGGAACAACACTAAGAATAGTTAGCTCAGATTCCACCCCGCGAGCGAGGCTTTCTGGCTTCACCAGCTCCGCCAACCGCCTGTATGAACTGAGGATGTCCTCTTCCGTAGCGGAGTACGTGTACAGTGCACATGTCGGTTTTTTAGGTTAGAGAATTCCCTTCCTAGGCCCGACAAGACGCCTACTGAGACGCGGCAAAGTAGTAGTAGCCGAAACGCAACAGGGAATAACGATATTAATGTCCTAATAGTTAACTGCAGGAATCATTGGTGCCGACATGAGCATCAGTTTACAGTCGGGTGCACCCAGTGCTCTTTATCACCGCCGGCAGGGCCTCCTGCACATCTCGGATGAGACACCCCAGCAAGCAAACAGAGTGAACACTGGCCTTCTTCCCCGACCTTTCCGCTATGTCCCCAAGGGGCTCCATCACCCGCCTAACGTTGGAGCTCCAATCACTAATAAGCCCCTCCCCCTGTGTGTCTGCTCGGACCTTGCTGAAGAAGCGGCCGTATGTCCACTCACAGGCAGAGCGGGCGATGCCACACTGCCCGCCTCCACATTGACCTTCTGCCTCGTGCGGTGCGAACGCCGCTGAACCCGCCACTCAACCAGCAGAGAGGGTTGGCCAACGGCGCCTGGTACCCGCGAAGATATCTTGACGGCAGTGACTGTGGGCTTAGCATGTAACACCTGGCGTGTAGCTTGCCACGCTCCAGGCTACCCACTGCTGCCACACTTCGAGGCAGCAGCCTGAAGACGGCTGACTGCGGACATCAACACGTTCATCTGTTCGCGAACAGTGGCCAGCTCCTCCTGCGTCCGTTCACAGCAGTCACACATCCTATCCATCCTAAGAAATCAATTTACTGTAGAGACTTAATCAACTTTTAACTAGAATGCTAATTCACTAAAGGCAGCTGATAGCTGACTAAACTGCGTTTACAGGCACTTCTTGTTGAAACCTATGAAAATAAGAACTACCTCTCTCTGGACTGTATTGAAAACGAACGCTAGCACTATTGGCACTACAGCTGACTAAAGGGTCCCGGACTGTGTTCAAAACAAACACTAAATCTATGGAACACTATTACTAGTACTCGAAATTTAAAGCTTCCTAAAAGCAAAAACACATGAAGAAGTAGTGACAAGTAAGAAAAATACAGTTAGTACTTAATATAACGTAGCTCGCTGCACAGCAGATGTGAAGCAGACGGCAGCATCTGTGTCCTTAGAAAGCTGTGCATATCTCCTATTGTGGAGATGCTGATTTCCCTCCAGACATTCACAGCTTTCTCATACTATGCGTGCATTATGGCATCGCCTGTAAGTTTGCTACAGAATGTGGCTATGTTAGGTAGCCTGATTTCTTTCAGTTTAGTCCTGTTATCCACATACTCAATTGGAAAGACCCCCTTCATAGTCGTGTGCTGAAACTTTTCCTTGCCAGGAAATTCAGTTCAGGTGATGTGCATATTCTTCTGAGACAGAGTTTCAAGATGTTTATGGAGACGTGTCTGCCTAAAATGTACCAAGTGATTAAGATATTTGTGGGCTGCCATTAGATAAGTTGAATACTCCACACAGGGACTACTGTCATTCTGCAGCACCGCCCATAACACATGCACTTGAAGTATTAATTCCTGTGACACATTCCCATTGTGCTATGATGCTCATATTCTTGCTGAGCACTTGGGTAATGAAATGGAGCATGAAATACATTGTTCAACCCTCTCTTTCAGGACACTGGCTGATCCTTCTCTATTTCGAAGTCGTCATGGGAATGTTGTCAATGTGAAGCTTATCAACGTCCAATGTAGGTTTTTCAGGCTAAGTGAGAAGTCAAATCGCAGGGTTATCCCTGACATAAGATTTGTGTAGGTTAACGCTGGACTGATAGGATGATGCAACTTTTTCTATGAAGGTAGCATGTGAAGATGTATGGTCACTTTCACAGTGGTCACAGGAGTGTGGAGGCACTAAAAATCATTGTACACCACAAATGGTCATTGTTCCTGATGTAAACGTTCTTAAACTACATGAATTTCATTTCCATGGTAGGCATAATAACATGTGCTGTGTCCTTGGAAGTGCAGTCTACTAGATTATTTGCTAATATCATGCATGAGGAAAAGGTATTGAGGCATCTGAAGCAAATATACTGTGTATGAACATGTTTACTAATTTGGGATGGAAGGAGATGGGGCATGACCTTGATCCAGCAGTAATGATAATTGCCTTGCTTCTTATTTTCATCATCTTAGAATAGCAGCATGTTCACAAGCATGTTACGCTCACCAGAAAATTTTGACTTTATGTTTATCCTGCTTTTTCTGCCAGTAGTGTCAGTGTCGTCGTAACTGCCGTCTGCTTCACGTTTGCTGTGCAGCGAGCTACCTTAATTTAAGTATTAACTGTATTTTTCTTACTTGTCACTTCTTCTTTCGTGTGTTTTTGCTTTTAGGAAGGTTTAATTGTCGAGTGCTAGTAATAGTGTCCCATAGATAACGTGTTTGTTTTGAATACAATCAGAGAGATTCCCTTTAGTCAACCATAGTGCCAGTGGTGCTGGTGTTTGTCTTCAATACAGTCCAGAGACATGTAGTGCTATTTTCATTGTTTTCTACAATAAGTGTCTAGCAACCACAGTTTAGTCAACAATCAGCCGCCTTTAGTGAATTAGCAGTCTCTACAGTAAACTGATTTCTTAGGATGGATAGGATGTATGACTGCTGTGAACGGACGCAGGAGGAGCTGGCCACTGTTCGCAAACAGCTGAAAGTGTTGATGGCCGCGGTCAGCCGTCTTCAGGCTGCTGCCTCGGAGTATAGCGGCAGTGGGGAGTCTGGTGCGTCGCATGGTGCACGCCAGGTGTTAAATGCTTCACCCACTGCCCCTGCTGTCGAGACATCTTCGCGGGTACCAGGTGCCGTTGGCCAAGCCTCTCCCCTGGTTGAGTGGCGGGTTCAGCGGCGTTCGTGGCGCACGAGACGGAAGGTCAATGTGGAGGCGGGCCGTGTGGCATCGCCCGCTCAGCCTGTGAGTGGACATGTGGCTGCTCCTTCAGCAAGGTCTGAGCAGGCACACAGGGATAGGGGTTGATTAGTTATTGGGAGCACAAACGTTAGGCAGGTGATGGAACCCCTTAGGGAAATAGCGGAAAGGTCGGAGAAGAAGGCCAGTGTTCACTCTGTCTGCTTGCTGGGGGGTCGCATCCGAGATGTGGAGAAGGCCCTGCCGGCGGCGATAGAGAGCACTGGGTGCACCCAACTGTAAATTCTTGCTCATGTCGGCACCAATGACTCCTGCTGTCTGGGTTCAGAGGTCATCCTCAGTTCGTATAGATGATTGCCAGAATTGGTGAAGGCGGAAAGCCTCGCTCGCAGGGGGGAATCTGAGCTAACAATTTTTAGTATCGATCCCAGAACCGATCGCGGTCCTCTGCTTTGGTGCCGAGTAGAGGGCTTAAACCAGAGGCTCAGACGCGTCTACGGAGATCTGGGGTGCAAATTTCTCGACGTCTACTATCGGGTGGAAAAATGTAGTGCCCCCCTGAATAGGTCAGGCGTGCACTACACGCAGGAAGTGGCTACAGGGGTAGCGGAGTACGTGTGGAGCGCACATGTGGGTTTTTTAGGTTACAGAATTTCCTCCCTAGGCCCGACAAGACGCCTCGTGAGACGCGGCAAGGTAGGAGTAGGCAAAATGCAACAGGGAATAACAATATTAATGTGCTAATAGGAGCGTCTATAGAAAGGTCCCAGAACTGCTATCAGTAATAAACGGTCACAATGCCCAAATAGTACTAGGGACAGAAAATTGGCTGAAACCAGACGTAATCAGTAATGAAATCCTAAACTCAGATTGGAATGTATACCGCAGAGACAGGCTGGACAGTGAAGGGGAAGGCGTGTTAGTAGCGATAAGAAGTGCAATAGTAACGAAGGAAAATGATGGAGATCCGAAATGTGAAATAATTTGAGTGAAGGTCACGGTTAAAGCAGGCTCAGACAAGGTAATTGGAAGTGTCTATAGCCCCCTGGCTCAGCAGATGTTGTGACTGACCACCTGTAGGATAATTTGTAAAATATTTCGAGCAAATTTCCCCACCATGTTATACTTCTGGGTGGAGATTTTAATTTGCCGGATATAGACTGGGAGACTGAGACGTTTATAACGGGTGGCAGGGACAAAGAATTCTGCGAAATTTTTTTAAGTCCTTTATCTGAAAACTACCTTGAGCAATTAAAGAGGGAACCGACTCGTGGCGATAACACACTAGACCTTTTGGTGACGAACAGACCAGAACTATTAGAAACAGTTAACGCAGAACAGGGAATCAGCGATCATATACCGGCTATTGCATCGATGATTTCAGCCGTAAATAGAAATGAAATCCTAAATATTAAAAAAGGTAGGAAGATATTCTGTTTAGCAAAAGTGCGGATTACAGAGTACCTCACAGCTCAACACAAAAGTTTTGTCTCAAGTACAGATAGTGTTGAGGATCAGTCGACAAAGTTCAAAACCATCGTACAATATGCGTTGGAAGAGTATGTGCCAAGCAAGATGGTAATAGATGGAAAAGAGCCACTGTGGTACAACAACCGAGTTAGAAAACTACCGCGGAAGCCAAGGGGAACTTAATGGCAAACATAAACATAGCCAAAGCCTTGCAGACAAACAAAAATTGCGCTAAGCGAAATGTAGTGTGAGGGGGACTATGCGAGAGGCGTTCAATGAAATCGAAAGTAAAGTTCTATGTACTGACTTGGGCAGAAAATCCTAAGAAATTTTGGTCATTTGTCAAAGCGGTAGGTGGATCAAAACAAAATGTCCAGATACTCTGAGACCAATATGGTACTGAAACAGAGGAAGACAGACTAAAGGGCGAAATACTAAATGTCTTTCTGCAAAGCTGTTTCACAGAGGAAGACTGCACTGCTGTTCCCTCTCTAGATTGTCGCACAGATGACACAATGGCAGATATCGAAATTGACGATATAGGGATAGGGAAACAATTAAAATCGCTCAAATGAGGAAAGGCCGCTAGACCTGATGGGATACCGGTTCGATTTTACACAGAGTACGCGAAGGAACTTGCCCCCATTCTTGCAGCGGTGTACCGTAGGTCTCAAGAAGAGCGTAACGTTCAAAAGGATTGGAAAAGGGCACAGGTCATCCCCGTTTTCAAGAAGGGGCGTCGAACAGATGTCCAGAGCAATAGACGTATATCTCTAACGTCGATCAGTTGTAGAATTTTGGAACACGTATGATATTCGAGTACAATTACTTTTCAGGAGACTAGGAATCTGCTCTGTAGGAACCAGCATTGGGTTTCGAAAAAGACGATCGTGTGAAACCCAGCTCACGCTATTCGTCCACGAGACTCAGAGGGCCGTGGACACGGGTTCCCAGGTAGATGCCTTGTTTGTTGACTTCCGTAAGGCGTTCGATAGAGATCCCTCCAATCGTTTAACGAACAAAGTAAGAGCATATGGACTATAAGACCAATTGCGTGATTGGATTGAAGAGTTCCTAGATAACAGAACGCATCATGTCGTTTTCAATGGAGAGAGGTCTTCCAAAGTAAGAGTGATTTCAGGTGTGCCGCAGGGGAGTGTCGTAGGACCGTTGCAATCCACAATTTACATAAATGACCTTGTGGATAACATCGGAAGTTCAGCAGGGCTTTTTGCAGGTGAAGCTGTGGTGTACTGAGAGGTTGTAACAACGGACAATTGTACTGAAATGCAGGAGGATCTGCAGCAAAATGACGCATGGTGCAGGGAGTGGCAATTGAATCTCAACGTAGACAAGTGTAATGTGCTGCGAATACAAAGAAAGATAGATCCCTTATCATGTAGCTACGAAATTGCAGGTCAACAACTGAAGGCATTTAATTGCATAAATTATCTGGGAGAACGCACTAGGAGTGATTTAAAATGGAATGATCATATAAAGTTGATCGTTGGTAAATCAGATGCCAGACAGAGATTCATTGGAAGAATCCTAAGGAAATGCAATCCGAAAACAAATGTAGTAGTTTACAGTACGCTTGTTCGCCCACTGCTTGAATACTGCTCAGCAGTGAGGAATCCGTACCAGATAGGGTTGATAGAAGAGATAGAGAAGATCTAACGGAGAGCAGCGCGCTTCGTTACAGGATCATTTAGTAATCGCGAAAGCGTTACGGTGATTGTAGATAAACGTCAGTGGAAGACTCTGCAGGAGAGACGCTCAGTAGCTCGCTACAAGCTTTCGTTGATGTCTCGAGAACATACCTTCACCGAAGAGTCAAGCAGTATATTGCTCCCTCCTACGTATATCTCGCGAAGAGACCATGAGAATAAAATCAGAGAGAGATTAGAGTCCAAGTAGAAGCATACCGACAATCCTTCTTTCCACGACCAATACGACACTGGAATGGAAGGGAGAATCGATAGAGGTACTCAAGGTACACTCCGCCACACACCGCCAGGTGGCTTGCGGAGTATGGATGTAGATGTAGTTGTAGATGACTTGTGACTCTCCAGGCCATAAACAGGAACTGGGGCTCAAATTTAGGTATGTCCTGGATCTTGAAAGGGAATTTGATACAATGAAAGTTATACAACGAAAGTCAGTACCTACACCATATCGAGATGTGTGCTCTGTTATTTTATAATGCCTCTTTCCCAAGCCAGAATTGACCATGCGAAACAAACCTGCTCTCTTTTATTTTATACAGCTGCTACATGCTTTATTTTCAGCTATGTACTTAGGAAATTCGGAATAGCTCGACCGTCCATTTCCTGGATCATAGACATGCATATTGATGTCGAGGTGTTGTCTGCGGCTCAGTCCTTTAGCTGACCTTCTCGTTCCATCTCCAAAAAATGGTCCAGTATAGCACTCAAGATGGGCTCACAGAATCGCTTACCGACTGTTGTGGTCCTCGATATTATGCCATCCCCCCCCCTCCCCCCCAAGACAGTTAATTGAATGCTATACTCTTCAATGCCAGAGGCCTGTTTGGATGATTGGTGCTGCAGTGAAAGAATAATGACAAATAAGTACAATGTTCTAGATAGATACAGCTTGCTGCTGCAAGGAGGTTGTGTGTGATAGTTGGATGTACAGCACAGCACAGTATCTGATGGTGGGATACTGCAAATCATTCCATTTCCAAAACAGGAAGGAATGCTTTCAGCTAACCTACAGTGTGTTGGTACCCTCCTACTGGATTCTCATTCCTAATGAGCGAGATTCGCTCCTCGAAGGCGTCTGCAATCACCTATTGGGCAGTATGGCGTCACCTTGCCTCGGGTGTTTGGCACGAACACTGGTGCTGCTGACTGGTCTGCTTGAAGAATGCTCTGTGTTGCAAGCAGGCTAACACAGAAACAGACAAACTGACGATCAAACAAACACAGCTGTGGATGACATCACAATGAGCGCGAGAGTGGAGAGGGTAGTCTTCATTTAGTTTCACTGTTTCATCATTAGCCAATAGGAATATGGTATGCTGGGGAGGGATGAAAACCTCAGTCTGCATATTTCGATACGTTGGTCCACACACAAACAGGATGTGGCCCTTGATTGAGAGCAGAGGTGATCTCAAAGATATCGAATATCAAAGGATCATGGCTTCCTCTCCATAGTCACTGGATTGTCCATGTAGCAATGCTTGAGGTAACTTCTGGGTATGTGAACGCCGAACTACTGTTCAGTATAATTTGGCTGCCTTCGGGGTCATTTGGTTATGGCCAGTGAGTGAAGAAGCTCTGATTACAGCGCTACAGACTGGCAATGGGAATAACGACTCACAAAAGAAAACATCACTAATAATGACCTACACATTTCACAGAGATCGGGAAAAGCCCTGCCTAACACGTATACCACAAGTAGACTCTATAAAATATTGTTTTCTCAAATGTCTTAACATACACGAAACCTGATATATGGTGAGTGTTTTTAGACTTTTGTTATTTGAGGGGCTTTTTTCTGTCTATAAAGCTGTGGATGTCCCACATCACTCTTTGTGATGTGGTCTCCAGTCAGTAGTTTCCACTGCTGGGATCACTCACTGGCTGTGTGTGGGCCTAGGCACAAGGCTTCCAGACATATTGGGAAGTACACATGTTGTCACAACACTCCCAGTAAGAGAGTTATTTTTCTAGCACCATTTTTGGTTTGAAGCTGTAAGCGGTCAATGTTTTATAGAGTCTATTTGTGGTATACGTGTTAGGTAGGGCTTTTCCCGATCTTTGTGAAATGTGTATATCATTATTAGTGATGTTTTCTTTTGTGATTCGTTATTCCCATTGCCAGTCTGTAGCGCTGTAATCAGAGCAGGACATCTCGTCTGATGTTTGTGACAGAGGAAAGCTACTGCTTCCTACAACCTCTTACCTGGTGGCACAACCACACAAAGGGTGAAATCACTTCACACTTTGTTCAGGGATTCGTATGACCTCCAGTTTGTGTACCACAGTAGCCAGCCCCATTTTCAAGTCTCTCTCCCGACCTGTACCTGCTGGAATATGAGCGTTTTACCCACAAATCACGATATTCTACACAGTCAATCAATTTGATGAGACATTTCTCACCGAATGTGGAGTGATCAATCAAAAGCACCTCAATATTTCTGGGAAGCCGATAGTTTGTGGGATCAATGCAGTAAGGATTTTGTCCTAACTGCACCAGTATCCACCAGTAGAATGTTGGGTGACATCGTAAGAGTGGAGGTGAAACAACGGAGTTATTTCCCACAAGGGAGGAGCCTTGTCTCCTGCAAATTGATTAAATAAACATTAAGCAGCAGCATATTCTTGACACTGATTTGAAAGTTGTGACATGAGATCCTTACTCTCTAGATCAGTTTGCGTCTTTTTAGCACCAATTTCCGGATGGGGTAAGGGAGGGTGATTGGGGGAGGCAAAAGGAGGGCTGTGCGATTTTCCAGGATGGTGAAAGGTGGCTCAGAACTGAACAAGTGCACCTTTTCACAGAGAGGTGGGGGGACAAGGGGTAGGGTGAAAGATGGGGGTTTTGCGAAGGACTACTTATCCTCCAGGGTCATCCTCAGAGGGTCATAAAACACATAACAGAACAATAAGTTAAGGTGAAGCAGAGTGAGATGAGGGTTTCTCAGGACTGATTATCTGCAGAGGGTTGTAAATCAACTAGCAGGGGATCATAAACCACTTAGTAGAACAATAGGTTAAGGGAAGGAGGAGACAGATGTTGCTTAATTCATCAATTTAATTAATTATTATATCATTTTCATATCAAACGTGTGCAGGATTATCTTTATCCCACTATTCACTGGTCAGCAGGCTATGGCTATTCATGGCCGTAAAGTTGTGTAAAGCTATTCCTTTCTGTCATTCTGCGTACTTTCAGGATGTCATCATTTGATGCAAATAAAACAAGTTTAGTTATTACTCTGTTATTGAATACACATCTCGTAGCTGTTGCCCTTAGTGATGGCTAGTTGGTGTGTCGGCTGTAGTGGAATCTATTGTCTTCAGTGGAAGAGTCAAGGCTGCCTGGAGGTCACTATGTAAGGCCATAGCATAGGGTGACGACTCACCGTCTGGCGGCCTCCCACACGCCGACCCATACGCACTTCCCCTGGGGCAGATCTGCTGGGGAGGAGGAGGTGCACATGTGACTGAGACACCGCCACAGAGAGAGTGCTCTGTCACACCTGGTCAATGCTTCTGTCGTCCCATCAGAGAGACAGTTGTGTTGGGTGCTGTGATGTCTGATGTCGCGATGCACAGTCATTCTCGACCGCCAGTTTGGCAGGCACTCTGTCCCACACAAGCCGAAATATTAAGAGCAGCTTGTTGCCAGAACCGGAACGGTGTTGGTGGTTCCATGGGCTATCTAATAGTGGCACTTTTAACCCTGGACTCCGGCGTCAGTTACCCGTGATTACGGAACTGCCATCATTACGCCAGACAGTAAAACAGTGACTGACGTGGTGTAACAAAACTCGAACATGGTCACACAAGATGTTACAATACAATAATCGGAGAATCGAGTGCGAATGACGTCGGCGCCGTTGATCCTACTAATCCGCTGCCCGTAGGATAGCTGGTGAAATTATTTATTGAACTGAGGAGAGGCTTTGCTATAGAACTTCTTTCATATTGACTAAACTTTCCAGTTTATTACGAGTGCTCAACCGTCTCTATTTCTGCTACATTTTCTTAACAGATTTGTTTCAGTGCCGTAACTGCTCCGCCAGGTCCCTAATATGCGTTGTAGTGTCATATGTAGCACATCGTACTTAATATTATGATAGAAAAAATGGCTCTGAGCACTATGGGACTAAACATCTGAGCCATCAGTCCCCTAGAACTTAGAACTACTTAAACCTAACTAACCTAGGGACACCACACACATCCATGCCCGTGGCAGGATTCGCAACTGCGACCGTAACGGTTCCACACTGAAGCGCCTATATCCGCACTGCCACTCAGGCTGGCATTATGATAGCACCAAAGGTAGTTCGGTGCCCTGTTGTCTTACACTTTTCCAGTGAGCTCCTTCTCTTTCTCTTTCGAAGTCACTCTCTTGCTGACCGACTATATCAAAATGTTTGTGCCTTGCAGCTGGCTTTTGTAGGCATCTCCATATGCTATATCAATGCTATAGCAATAATGTGTTCCATGTACAGTATTGACGGAACTGTAACTATAGGATAATCTAGAGGGAAACCAATCTTGTGTTTGAAAGGAGAAAGTGTGGCTTTGGAGGAGGTGGGATGCGTGAGGATAGCGCGCCAACTAAGAACGAAGTACAAGTCAGTCGTTCAAGACGCATCGCAGTGCGCTTGTGAGGCAGTGATATTACATTAGTAAACGGATGTCCGCCTCCGTAGCGTACCGGTAGCGTTACCGCCTACCACGCAAGGGGTCCCGGATTCGATTCCCGGCAGGGGACTTTGTGTCGTGTGTCCTTCATCATCATTTTCATCATCACTGACATGCAAGTCGCCGAAGTGGCGTCAACTGAAGAGGCTTGCAATACGGCGGCCGAACCTCATAGGGGATCTGACGGCCAATAAATGCGATCACTTCATATAGTGAACGGATGTAAGCCATCTGTGCAGACGTTGTGTGACCATAATGGCAGTGAAACAGACTATCACAGAGAAAAGGCCGAAATACTTACCGTGCGTTTCCAAAACTGTTTCATTGAGGAAGATCGAACCGTAATGTTTAATTGAAACAGAAGACGAAATGGCTGATATCGAACTGAATGCCCTTGGGATAGGAAAGTAACTGAAATGACTCTGCAGAGGGAAGGCCAGTGGACCTGACGGGATACCATGTAGAATATTCGACAGAACTTATCCCTCTTCTAGCACCATTGTACTTTAGATCTTAGGAGGAGCGAAGCGTTCCTAACGATTAGAAAATAGTACAGGTATAATTCCCGGTTTCCTCGAATAGACGCATAAAACTGTAGTCCTATTCTTCTCACGTCGGTCTGCTGTAGAATTTTGGAATATTTTGTAGGCTCGCGTGTTACATTTCAGGAGGCCAAACATCTTCTCTATGGGAACCAACATCGGTTTCGAAATCAACGATCTTGTGAAATACGGCTCACTCTGTTCGGCCACGCAACGCTGAAAACAGTGGCTACAGGCACCCAGGTGGATGCCGTCTTCCTTGACTTCCATTAGGTATTCGACGCAATTCTGCACTACCGCCTGATGAACAAAATACCTCGTACGGAATATCCTACCAACTAGCAAACAGAACGCCCCATGTCCTTCTGAACGGAGTGAAGTCTTCAGACGTAAAAGTAACTCCGGGCGTGACCTGAGAGTGTGTCAGGGGATAATAAGCTTTATCAATATATGTGACTGACCTACTAGATAACGTCAGAAGTTAAATAAGGCTTCTCTCGAACGACGTTTGTTGCTGGAAGTGGCAGTTCCCTCCCAACATAAGCAAATGTAAAAGGACGTTGTGCCCCCGCCCCCTCCCCCCCCCCCCCCAGCTCTTACACATTTCAAAAGCGTCGTATGAGGGTGTACACAGAGGAAACCGGAACTATTTTTTAAAAGCTACATGTTTTCAGAATGTTTACATAGCAGCCTTCAAAACCCTCTCCATTAAAACTAATAGATTTGTCCCACCGGTGCTTCCACTGTTCGAAACATTTTTGTAATCATCTTTAGAAATGGCTGGCAGCTCCTCCGTCGTTTTTCTTCTTCACTTCTTCAATGTTGTCGAATCACTGTCCTCCCGTGATCCTTTTCATACATGGAAATAAGAAAAAGTTGCATGGAGCCAGGTCAGGAGCGTAAGGCGCGTGGGTCTACACAGCCATACCATTTGAAGCACAAACTGTCTTACAGAGATGGCTGTATGTAAAGATGCACTGTTGTGGTGGAAGAACCAGTTTCCTGCCTGCCACAAATCGGGTAATTTTTGACGAACAAAAAAAAAGGTTCAAATGGCTCTGAGCACTATGGGATATTACAGCTATGGTCATCAGTCCCCTAGAACTTAGAACTACTTAAACCTAACTAACCTAAGGGCATCACACAACACCCAGTCATCACGAGGCAGAGAAAATCCCTGACCCCGCCGGGAATCGAACCCGGGAACCCGGGCGTGGGAAGCGAGAACGCTAACGCACGACCACGAGCTGCGGACTTTGCCGAACACTTTTGTGAAATCTCCTTAAAACTTCCAAATAAAATATTGGATTGAGGGTCTGATCTGAAGGAACAAACTCTGAATGATCTACGACCTTGGCATCATAAAAGCAAATCAGCATGGTTTTGATGTTCGATTTGACTTGACTTTTCTGGAAGGGGTGACGATGACATCTTCCATTGGCTTGACTATTGCTTTGTTTCTAGGTCGTAACCATAGCAATATGAGTCGTCACCAGCAATGACCTTTGGCAGAAAATCTATATCATTTTCAAGCTGTGGTTTCAACTTACGACCTACTTCGTCTCGACAGTCCTGTAGATTGTCAATCAGAAGCCGAGGAACAAACTTGGCTGCAACCCTTTCATTCACAAATCTTCCGTTAAAATTCACTGAACCGACCTCGAAAATAACCGACTAATCTTTGACTGTTGATCAATTCTCTGTCGACGAACAGCCTCCCGATTTTTATTAATATTTTCGCCTGTTGAGGCTGTTGATGGACGTCCAGAACGAACTTCGTCATCAACCGATATGTCGTCATTTTTAAATCGAGCAAACCACTCGCACGATTGAGTTTTCCCATAGCATAATCTTCGTAAGCTGTTTTAAATACTAAAAGAGTTTCAGCAGCATTTTTACCGAGTAGGAAACAAAATTTCATATTTACACATTGTTCACTTAAACTTTCCTAGGTAAAAAAAGAAACAAACAAAAGCAAAATAGCGCTATCCGAAAAAATCACTGCAGATGAACAGACCAAGCCAGGCCGACAACACAGGCGGCACTGAAGTGGCAGTAGGTTGCTCTATACGCGCCTAGCGGCAGAAATGCTTACTGCACACGCTCCGCCCATGACAGCGATTTTGTAATTTTTTTGTGTCTTCTCATATTATAGCCTTGAGCCACTGGTAAGGTGCTTTGTTTAAAAAAGGAGTTTCAGTCATCTTACCATCATGGAGTTTATAACAGTACTCACAGAATCATGTTAGATGAAATAAAGATTTTCGCGCGCTTCGTTACAGTATCATCTAGTAATCGCGAAATCTTTACGGGGATGATAGATAAACTCCAGTGGAAGACTCTGCAGTAGAGACGCCCAGTAGCTCTGTAAGGTCTTTCATTGAAGTTTCGAGAACATACCTTCACCGAGGAGTCAAGCAGTATATTGCTGCCTCCTACGTATATCTTGCGAAGATACCATGAGGATAAAATCAGAGAGATTAGAGCCCAAACAGAGGCATACCGACAATCTTTCTTTCCACGAACAATACGAGACTGGAATAGAAGGAAGAACCGACAGAGGTACTCAAAGTACGCTCCGCCACACATCGTCAGGTGGCTTCCAGAGTGTGGATGTAGATGTAGATATATTTCGCCTAACATGACTCTGGGAATACTTTTATGAACTTGACGATGATCAGACGACTTAAGGAATCTACCATCACCTCAGAGAGGTAATATGACGTTTTTTGAATGTGACGTATTACGGATACACAGACAGAAGGTCCTATATAGTATGATGACACAGTTTCTGAACTATGACTCGAAGCAATTGCTTCCATAAAATGACTAGGAGTATGCGTACAGAGCGTTCTGACATGCAAATATCTCATAAATCTTGTCGCGAGTAACGCAGATGGCAGAATGAGACTCACAGGAAGACTGATCACGAAATATACAGGGTGGCGCACTAAATGTGTTACCATTTTGTTTTTGAATATAAACTTTATTGTCAATACAATTTGAAAGGAACATATACTGCAATGAAGAGCCGTCAATGGAGATTTGTTATAACTCAGCACATGCTCAATATGTCCACCATTTCGTTTCCTAACTTCCTTCAAATGAACACTGAAGTTAGTGATTACCCTGCGGCACATGTCTTCCGTAATTTCACTGCAAGCTTGAAGAATAAGTTTTCTGAGCTCCATTAAATCACGTGGACTTTTCGGGAATTTTTTTTTCCTTTACGTACCCCCAAAGAAACAGTAACATTTATTGAGATCTGGACTATTGGGGGGCCAATTTTGTCCGTCATTGAAGTGACCTGGAAACCTGAGTGAAATGATCCGCATGTCTAAATGCTCGTGTAAGAATTCCTACACAGTGTTTGCAGTATGTTGGCACGCTCCATCTTGCATGAACCGCTGTGTGTTGAAGGGGATGGCAGTAGCAAGAAGCTGTGGAATGAAGATATTGCGAAGCATGCTCAAATAACGCTCGCTGTTCACAGTTTCTTCAGAAAAAAAGGTCCAGTAAGTCCCTAACTGCTGCCCACGCTGTAATCCTCGGAGCATAATGTTGTCGTTCATGAAGCACTTGTGCGCCACCCTTTAGTCCATCGACAAAGGAAGAAGCTTACAAAATGCGCGCTCGAGAAAAACTTGAATACTGCTCGTCAGAATGGGATCGGCACCGGATAGGATTGATAGAGGAAATCGGAATGATTCAACGAAGAGCTGAACGTTCCGTTACAGGTTCATTTAGTAAATATGAAAGCGTCGCACAGGGGACCCGTCAACTCCAGTGGCAGACGCTGCCAGAGAGGTGCTGTGCGTCACCGTGTGGTTTGTTGTTAAGTTACCGAGAGCGTACATTACTAGAAGAGTCAACAAAAAAACTTCCCCTTACGTACATTGCGCGAAAACACTTGGAAGATAAAATTAGATTGGATTTGGATTGTTTGGGGGAAGAGAACAAACAGCGAGGTCATCGGTCCCATCGGATTAGGGATGGACGGGGAAGGAACTCGTCCGTACCCTTTCAAAGGAACCATCCCAGCATTTGCCTGGAGTGAATTAGGGAACTCACGGAAAACCTAAATCAGGATGGCCGGACGCGGGATTGAAACGTCGTCCTCCCGGATAAAATTAGAAAGATGCTAACCCACTCGGGGGCTTACCAGCAATACTTCTTCTTGTGAACTGTTCACGACTGGGACAGAAACGGAGCGAAGCGACATTGGTGCGGAAAGTACCCTCCGACGCACAACCCAAGGTCGTTACGGAGTATGTAGGTGTAGACGCAGATGTAGACGCATATCTACAGTTCCATGGTAATAGTGTCTCGGATAGGTGTTGGTCTCGCATGTGAAGATGTTGAATGACTCTGTTCTGCTTCCCTGCAATTGGTAGTTAGAAGGACAGTCAGTGTCAACCATGTGGATGCTGAGGTTTACTATCTGCGTAATACTCACCGGCGTCGACTTCGTGCTTCACATCGTCGCCTACAGACAAAACGCTTTTGCCTTTAGTACTACAGAACCGCAATGGCTAATATCTGTTAGGTGTTATGTTGCGAAAATATGGACAAAATTTAGTCATGTGTGTACACAAATTGTTATTCACGTATGGTACGCTGCCGCTATAGAATCGCGGTCTGAATGCTAAAATATACCTTATTGTTTAAATCATAACGAAAAACTTATCAGTAGTCTGTTAGAGATTAGTAATTGCCTAAAAAACCGTTTACTTATTGAACAAAAGTGAGAATGTTCTATTCGGGTATTGCGCGAAATATTGAACTAGAATTTGAATTTCATTAATAGTTCATCCCTTTGGGAAATATCTCGATTATGACACCAGTATGCTACAAACATCTGAGATAAATGTTTAAATTCGGTTCGACGTTTCGCTGTTTTATGAGTATGACAACTGTGTGCTGATGGATGTTCAGTTGCGCTAATAGCACCATATCATTGTAAAGATAGTAAATGGATACCTTTATATTATTTTCGTAATCTTTAATGTGAGAGCTGAGCCATGGCGCGGCTGGCGCCAGTGTTCTTGCACATACAATGGCATCGCTGCCATCGATTATAGGGTCACCATCTGTGCATTCCGCGATTCAGGCCGATAGTTGGGTGGTTAACGGGGAGAGAAAAGAGACGGTGGAGTGGAGATTCACCGAGTCGGAGGTGGCTTGTTTACGTTTACCGTGAGGCCTGTGGTACGATGCCTGTACGCTATGGACAGGGTCAGCAAGAAATCCCGGCAGTGACTTGATAGGACCTCAGGTTTGGTATCGCGGTGGTACACTGTTGTGTTTGGGGCTTTTCTGCTGCGAGGGCATGTATTGGTTCTTGTTACTGGCTATTGAAATTGAGATGTGTCTATGGCGTGATGGAGGAAATGTGTGATGCTCGCCGCTGTTACATGTGAAAACGCTTCGTCTCTCTGGTACCACGGCCGGCCGAAGTGGCCGTGCGGTTCTAGGCGCTGCAGTCTGGAACCGCATGACCGCTACGGTCGCAGGTTCGAATCCTGCCTCCGGCATGCATGTGTGTAATGTCCTTAGGTTAGTTAGGTTTAACTAGTTCTAAGTTATAGGGGACTAATGACCTCAGAAGTTGAGTCCCATAGTGCTCAGAACCATTTGAACCACTTTTTTGTCTGATACCGTGCGCTGTGGAATTGGAATCCCCACCAGACGTCATCGACGTCGAAGACCCATAGAGATCTCTGCACCACTGCGCCGTAAGCTGTGGCGGCTCACATGTAGATTGAGGGCCCCACAGTGGAACACGTGGTTGCAGCGGCCAATCGCGGCGTCCCCGATAGAGTACTTAAGCACCTGCCTGTCGCTCAGCCTGCCCCGCTGCTGCGCCTGTATTCCCACGTCCCACCCGGTCTCCATCTCACCACCCTCCTTACCCTCTCCCAAGGTGGCTTCCGCCAGCTCCCCCTCCCTGATGATGTCCTCCTTCCCTCCATCTACCCCTCCTATCAACTTTGATCCTCCCCCCACTTCCTGTGTCCTTTCCTCTAGGCACCCTCCCTCCTTTCTCTTCCCTTCCCTTCTCTTTCCTTTTCCCCCCGTCCCCTCCCTCCTCCCCTCTTCCCCCGGGCTTCCCCTCCCCCTTCCTCCCTTCCCCCTACCACCCCTGCCCACGGCATCTCTGCTCTCCACTCTCCCTCTCCCGTTCCCCTTCCTCCTCCTCCTCTCTTGGCAGGTCCCCGGACTTGCACACGCTCAGTGAACATTCGCGCGCCAGAGATCATCGCCATCAGTGTTTCGTGTGTGTGCCTTTGTTTGTGTTTAGTGTTTGTTCGCCGTCGCGCCACCACCGTTCACGTGCCGTCGCCATCATCCATGTTATGTGCGCCGTGTCACCAAGTGTTAGTGATGTTTGTCGTCCAGCGTGAACGGCTCCATGTTTTTTGATTTTTAGTGTCTACATTTTTTACCCACCGTTTTGACTGTCTTCTCTGTGCCACCTTTATGTACTACTTGTTGTCAAACTCAAGGCTGAAGAGCGGCGTATTGTGCTGCTGCCAGCCCGCCTTTGTGTAAGGTGTTTAAAATCACAATAAAGAAAAAAAAAAAAAGCTCGGCCTGCCAGTCTAACCTTGCGTACGTCTCAGGACATATCGCCTCGAATTAGACAGCGTATTGACTTTTGTGTTTTCTTTACGAGTGGGCGAGGTTGTCTTGTTTGGTTTTCGTAACTCTGTTGTCCGTTCATGTTGTGTCGTAAGGTCATTCGTTGGTCGTGTCCGTCCTCTCCCGTTGTGTTGTTCACGGGTAGCTCCGTGGGTTACGCCGCGTTTCCGTCACTACAACCCCGCGACTGTTCCGGTCGCCGTTACAACAGTCTGCCTTGTGTCTGTGCAGGAAATTATGTCAAATAAATAGCTGATACCACGGCGATGTCTTGCTTCCACGCGTTGTTGAATATATTTCGGAATTACTGAATGGTGAAGGTATCCCACGTGTAAAGCAAATGATGCCATTAGCGCCATACTGAGGTACTGTTTTATTCTACTTAAATATGTGTCAGTTATATGTGCATTTATATGCCCTTCTTTAGTTGCAGAAGTTATAGAAGTGTGTAAACAGAGCTTTGTGGAAAGGGATGTAAAGTTGAAACCCTTCCAATAAGTGAATACACTCGAACTCTGTATTACTGAAGGTACTTTTCGATACCAGCACCTACCTTTGGTACTAAGTGTTATTCGGAGGTTGTCATGGTACTGTAAGTAATTCTTATATACAAATATGTTTATTCTGATTAGACTAAATTGGAGATATAAAGTCGGTCGTGTGCCGCTGTAAGTTACTGTTGTCTCCTCTGTGAGGCAGCCTAGCGTTGTCAGTGGCTTCAATACTTATTCCTGTCGTATTTCGAGGTTTGTATTCGCGGGTTTGCTTAAGCTGATGCTGTTGAGTTGTAAGATCTATAAACAGGCAAGTCAAACTGAGTATTGTATGAGCTCAAGACGATATTCGATTACGCGGTACCTTAGTATGTTATGGGTTAGAAGTATATTACGTGTTATTAACATTCTGTTGTTTGCTTTGCCTAAAGAGGAGCTAGTTTTGTGAAGTAGTCGTTTATATTTTATTACTGTGTTACGCGTTGTGCCTTTTCATGTTAATTGTTTTTAAGAAGCAACAAATGACTCTGTGTATGTTGCAGGTAGCTGAAACTGACGTGTTCACGGGGGTCGCGTCCTGACGGGGTTGACAGTGGTCCTTTTTACTACGGTACATCCGGCTATCCTCCTTCAGTACGTTTGTCTCGCTTATATCGTTACTACGTTTGTTGAGTGGAATTCGGGCTTACTGTAATCACCTTATATGTTGAAGTTAAGTATCTCCCTTGCCAGGGCGCGAACCTTCGTGGATATAGTCGTGTTCTCATCTGTAAAGATTGATAGTGTTATTCATTTGTTCTCGTCACATGTATGATTATTTATCTTGTTATATTTAATGTCAGTAAAATGGAAGTGTTAGCGAGGTCCGAATTGGGACGTTGTATTCTTCTCCTGTAGAAACAAATGGAAGTGATTTTATTCCTTTTTTAAGTAGCCTTTAGATGCGTACATTTTTGCCTTCATGTTTGGTGATTTTATGACTTCCATTACAATAAAGGTAAATTTGGCAACGGAGGGTTTCGTGTATTTATTAGTTGCTAAGTGGATCCTAAGTTAAGTGCAGAAACCCCTGATTCATGGTCTTCACAACATGTAGATACAAAATTAATCTTCTATGCCTACCATGTGACCACCTAAGAAGTAACACCAGTGAATATCAAATCAAAAGGAATGAGAATTTCAGCGTTCAATTATCGAAACATGTCACTCATGTATAGACAGAAAATTGTAGCACGTAAGTTAATCGTAAGACTACAGTTGTCACCGCTGCAAACAGCGACATGTAAAATATACGAAAGGAGAAAGAAAGTATTACGCAGGAATTATCCGAATCTGACGGAAAGCGTTTGATGTAATGCAGATGAACAGATGAACAAATGATTACAATTTCAGAAAAAAAATTGATGACTTATTCAAGAGCAAGAGCTTAACAATTTGAGGAAGTGAATAAGGCGCTAGTCCATGTCTGGCAACTATGTAAGCTGTTATTCGGTGTAGCTTTAATTGATAGAGTTGTTGTATATCCACCTGCGGCATATCGTGCCGAATTCTGTGCAACTGGCACGTTAAATCTTCAGAATCCCAAGGTGGTTGGAAGGCCCTGCCGATAGTGCTCCAAACGTTCTCAGCTGGGGAGAGATCCAGAGTCGCTGTTCGCCAAGTAGGGTTTTGACGAGCACAAAGACAAACAGTAGAAACTTGCCGCGTACGAGTGGCCTTTATCTTGCCATCCTGACTTGCCATGAAGGACAACAAAACGGGGCACAAAATATCGTACCGCTGTGGTGTGAGGTTACTGCGGATGGAAACCAAAGGTGTCCTGTCGTGAAATTAAAGTTCCATGCACACCATCATCCCTCCTGGTTGAAGTGCACGGCGAGAGACAGTCTTGCTGGTACCCTACCGCTCTCCGGAGCGTCTCCAGGCACGTCTTCGGCATGGAATCGTGACTAGAGTACAAATGTCTTCAGTTATGAGTCTCGCTTCGAAACTTGCCCCAATGATCAGCGAAGATATGTCTGGAGATGCCCCAGAGTGCGTTGCGGTCAGACAACCGGGATTTATGGTCTGGGATTTCTTATACTTTCGTAGCAAGATGACTTTGGTTGTCATCTGCAGCACCCTTACAACTTGGAGGTACGTCGACGATTTTCCAGCCCCGTTTTGTTGCCCTTTATGGTAAGCAATCCTGGGCATACATTTCAGCAAGAAATTTTCCGCTCGCACACGACGAGAGTTCTTCCTGCTTGTCTTGGTTTGATATTCACTGGTGTTACCTCTTAGGTGGTCACATGGTGGGCATAGAAGATTAATTTTGTATCTACATGTTGTTAAGACCATGAATCAGGGGAAGAGTGTAGGCAGGAGGCCTGCATAACGGTACAGACGAGAGCAGCGCATATGTACAAGGGAGTCTGTGGAATCACTTTCGGGAAAAGGCACCTAAAGCTGCGCTGCGTCACAAACTCGTTCGGCAGATTTTTTGCTTATGATTTCAGAAATGAGGCAGACTAACGAGAAGAAGAGTTGGAAAAATAAGGGATGTACAGGGAACACCTGGTGCAAATAGAAAGAAATAATTATTTAGGAACTTTTCGAGCATAATGTAAACATTAGGAGAGAAATGGACGAGGTAGCTGATACTTTATCCGAAGATATCAGAAAGAGAATGATCGAAGAATACAAGGCGGCAATGAAGAGAATCAGTTAGCGCGAAGAAAGCCTGATGACGTACAAGACACACTGATTGATGATAGACAAAGGGAGAGCTG